>NC_141819.1:10547617-10854117 GCF_982586985.1 Callionymus lyra
GATATAGACAAAACAATTATCGGTTAGCTCCAGTGATTGTGTCGATGAAGCTTCATGAACCCGTGTCATATTTTTCAGAGGACAGTAGGGGGGCGCCCTCTGCGTAGAAATGATCCGTAGTTTCAATGGAATAGGTTTTTAGAAGCAAAAGATGATAGAGCATAGAGTGACATCTAGTGGACTCAGGAAATAATGACACTGTTTCATGAAGCTTCATCGACACATCACTAGTTAGCTCTAGTCTGCCCCATTGATAGCAAGAGCTTACAACTTGTGAAAAATGACAGATACATACATCATTCCTGTTCACAATTTCATTTTTTGTCTATTTCAATTTTGGGTCAGCATTCCATCCCGAAGCAAAACTGTTTACGAAAATCGTCAATTCCGTCAGATCAATTCAAAGCAGCGCGAGTGCAGGAGGAGTACACAACTTGCTTCTTTGGTTCACCCACAGAAAAGGAAGCTCCTTCAGAGAGGGGCAAACAAAAAAGTGAGAGACGCCCAGAGGGATCCGTCTCTCTTTTCTTTTCATTTTTCTTCTGCTGTGACGAGGACGGAGGGAGGTTTTTATGGAAACAACAACACTTTCAGCAGCGAGTGCAGTCGACGCTGGAGGCCAGAGCACGGAGGAAGAGGCACTTAATGCATGGGGATGGATTAAAGCGGCTGATAATGCCTGTGAGGTTATTATAGGATAAAGAAAAATCTGAGAATGAATTCAAAAACCTTCTTCTTGCTCTTGCTTACAATTGAACATGCATTGTAAATGGAGTACTTTGTGCAGCTGTTGCTAACCTTGGTTGTATCAGCAGATACTTAAACACAGTCTAATCTGACTCTGCGCATCTTAGTCGCGTGGAAGTATTGACAGTAGTTGGTGATAACAAGCTCACGTTTCTCCTCCCAGCGTAGGATGTTATGCCTTTGTTTATGGCTAAAAAGACATTTTTCTCTTGAGAGTTTCTGAATACATGCCTTGCCCCAGATCTTTGCAGCAAACACAGCTGGCATGCTGTCACAGACACAAGCAAACAGCACCGCGCAAAGTGCACTGTTTCCCTCGCAATGACATTTCTTTTGGAGACTTTTAAACCTTGACACGCTTAGCTAAACAAATGGAACTGTACTCTCATGCTGAATGTCGGGTTGTTGAGTACTTAGACTTAAAGGAAAACGTGGATGTCTTCATTTGAAAATTGACAGACAATGTTTGTTATACTTCGTTTAGATGATTTATTCAGTGTGTGTTTGTATGAGGGGTTTAAACGGCAGCTTTATTAATGTAAGAGTCCACTAGATGGCGATCTCTGCACTATTTTCTAACTGTTCTAAGGAAACATCATATCGTTTTTAAACTGATGGCGCCACCTACAGACCTATAATCAACATGAGACTGTTTCATGAAGCTTAATCAACACATCACTACCCATATAACAACAAAAACTCTACCTCTGCTTATTTTCAAATATCGGGTGTTAGTGAAGCTTCATGAAACACTATCATTATTTCCTGAGTCCACTAGATGTCACTCTTTGCTCTATAATCTATTGATTTGAAAAAACTATTCTATTGAAACCTCACATCATTTAAACCCAGGGCGCCCCCTACTGTCCTCTGAAAAATATGACACTGCTTCATGAAGCTTCATCGACACATCACTACCAGGTGTCATTAACAATGCAAAAATTAATCCCTGCACAGATTTTCACAGCTTTCCACTCCAAAAAAAACTACTCCAGATCCGTTAAGGAGACAGAACACTCAGATCTAGTGATTCATGAAGCAGAGATATATTTTTCAGAGGACAGTAGGTGTCAATGGAATAAGTTTTCAAAGCCAGACCCAGGAAATAAGGACACTGCTTCATGAAGCTTCATCAACACATCACCAGTTAGTTTCATGAAACAGTGTCATATTTTTCAGAGGACAGTAGAGGTCACCCTCAGCCTAAAAATGATGTGAGGTTTCTATATAATAGCTTTTCAAATCAGTAGATTATAGAGCAAAGAGTCACATCTAGTGGACATAATGACACTGTTTCATGAAGCTTCATCAACACATCACTAACGAATAGACAAACTACTGTAGCTAAAGAGTCTTTTGGAAGTTCAACCGGCCGTGATCAGTTGCTTAACTTTGGTTGGTTCCAGAGCGAATATTCATTATTAACTTAACTTTATCACACATTCCAAAATATCACCTGCCGACGAGAACACTACACTATTGATTTTACCATCATTCCTCACGTAGAAAGAATATGTAATATATTGAATCGATTCACATTAATTGTTAACAATCATGAAGATAATCTGGATTTTAAACCTGACCATTTTAAACTAATTTAATTTGTTCAAATCACGTTTTGCAAATATGCGTATTGTTCACATACCAAAGTATAATATTTCTAACTTCCTATAGGAACATTCATTTTTTTTACTGCATTTTTTAACAAACTCTACACATGCTCAGGAGCAGGATTTATTTTTTTAATATTCTGAGTAAAAAAAATAAAAACCGAGAATCGCAGCAGCTAAAATATTGAGAAATCACAAAATCCGATACTTTTACACACAAGTTAATTCGCTCACTCTTCATGAATGAGACCAGTTGTGGGTACAGCTTTAAAAACCTTTTTTTCACCTGCTTACATTGGATATATTCCTAGAACGTCCGTCTTTTCACTAAATCCATGTTTAATTCTAGTCTTGGTAGGTGTTGTTATTTGGACAATTGGCTTATTGTGACAAATCGTAGCCTAAAAAATGATTGTTTTGAAATCCCCCCTCAGCCCAATCTCAACATAAAACCCAGTGATATTTCACGGTTTTATCTGCTTAGACACATGAATCCTGACCCTGCAGGGGTCCTAATTATAATTATATGCTGCTGTCTTTCAACACGTCTTTACCTGAGCTGTATCTAAAGATCCAATTAATCATGACAGATTTTCAATGGGAACATACAATACGGTGTTTTTTATAAACAAACACATCTCGGAATCACTGCGTTAGTAATGATGCAGAATACTGTACATTCAACCCCCGCATCCTGGAAACAATATTGTGTTCACTTTAATGACTTCTTTTCATACTGACATGTTCTTCATTGTCATTAAAATACCTTCTCACTCCAGTCTGGGATACAAATGATCTCACTGCCAA
The DNA here is from genome assembly GCF_982586985.1 of Callionymus lyra. NCBI lineage: Eukaryota > Metazoa > Chordata > Actinopteri > Syngnathiformes > Callionymidae > Callionymus > Callionymus lyra. Next base: position 10,550,782 of record NC_141819.1, read on the forward strand.
TGTGATGACATTTGATCATAAAAGGATTTGTCAAAGACGTGTTTTCTGTAATGTTTGAGTCCTCGGTGACAGAAATCCACCCACTCAACTCCAAGTAATCTGCAAATGCATATTATTTCCTTCATTATTAGCTCTTTCTTCCTTTTGTCATTTATGTTATTCATGAGTCGTACCCTTCAACTGATAAAAAATATAAAAAAAATATAAAAAATATGAACTAATCTAATAATTAAGTTATATAACCCTTAATGATGCGTCGATGAAGCTTCATGAAGCACTGTCATATGTTTCAGAGGACAGTAGGGGGCGCCCTCAGCTTAACAATGATGTGAGGTTTCAATAGAATAACTTTTCAAAGCAATAGATTATAGAGCAAAGAGTGACATCTAGTGGAGTCAGGAGATAATGACACTGTTTCATGAAGCTTCATCAACTTGTGATGTGTTGATGAAACTTCATGAAGCAGTATCATATATTTCAGAGGACAGTAGGGGGCGCCCTCGGCTTAACAATGATGTGAGGTTTCAATAGAATAACTTTTCAAAGCAATAGATTATAGAGCAAAGAGTGACATCTAGTGGAGTCAGGAGATAATGACACTGTTTCATGAAGCTTCATCAACTTGTGATGTGTTGATGAAACTTCATGAAGCAGTATCATATATTTCAGAGGACAGTAGGGGGCGCCCTCGGCTTAACAATGATGTGAGGTTTCAATAGAATAACTTTTCAAAGCAATAGATTATAGAGCAAAGAGTGACATCTAGTGGAGTCAGGAGATAATGACACTGCTTCATGAAGCTTCGTCGACACATCACTAATGATAATGTCAATGTTAAGCCAACTGAGGAAACCAGATGGATTCCTCTCGCCACCGTTGAGGGAAGATTGAGTCTCTAAAATGGTTTCTTATTGATGTCTTCTGCAATGATAGAAATTTTATTTAATCACGGGTGAAAGAAAAAAAAGTGTCAAGCTTGAGGGAGAGATTTTTTATTTAACTAAATTCAGCTTCAAAGTGCTACTCTTCAACAACTGTCTCCTTTTTTCAACAAAAACTCAAGAGACTCTCGAAGCCCAAACTCTTTTTTTTGTCATCAAATTCCCTTCACTGATCTGAGTGAAATCATAGTTTTTTTGAAAGTTGCGAAATGAATCCATAAGTATGAATTGAATCAATAAGATCCAGCTGAATATTAGTTTTGTATTTACTTTTTCTAATCTGATATGAAATCAAAATATCCTGAATATTACTTTCAATATTCACTTAAATATTTTTGAGGGACAATATATACTCACGCCAAAAAAAAAAGAAAAGAGGATAGAAGTCATAAAACAAAAGCCAAATAGTCATATTTAGTGAGAAGTAATGAGTAAATAAATAAATAAATATATATTAAAAAAAAATTAATTGTTAGTTTCTACATGATATTGGACAGCATGAGGGTACGTGATCAGAAACATCCTTAAATTTACCTGTGAATGACAATATAACATAAAATTAATCAGTAAAATCTACTCAGTCATATACATATACATTTTCAGAATTCAAAGTGTATCAATTGAAAAACACGTTTTTTTTATTTCAGTGAGAAGTGAAAGAAAATGTTCGGACTGAAAGACAGATTACAAAAAAGAAACGAGTCAGAACTCGATGGGTTTGAAGACGCATTAAAAACACCTCACTTACAAACCACACTCACATTTATATTTGATGTCGTACTCTTTTTGTACTGGAAAGATGAAAGCGAGTATGTATGTGCGTGATGGTGGTGCTAGTCGGGGGCTCGGGGGGAGCCCGAGGCGAGACAGAGCGTAAGCACAGAATGAGAAATGAAATAATGACTAAAATATATCAGGACAGCCAAGGCTTAGCTACGTGTATCATCGGGGGCTGATAGGTGAGCGTTGAATACCTTAGAAGTAGAAGCCAGTGTTATTACAAGCCATCAAACCAGCTTCTTGCCCCCCCATAATCCAGGTAAATACTTTGAAAATATAGGAAATTCATAAATTAGGATTTATTTATAAAATAGCTAACACTTTATTTGACTTTTTTATGGTTTAATTTTAACATACATGACTATGTTTCTTTCTATATTATTGTCTATTCATGGAGCTTTGTGTTGTGTCGCTGAAGCTTCATAAAACAGTGTCATTATTTCCTGAGCCCACTAGATGTCACTCTTTGCTCTATAATCTATTGATTTAAAAAAAACTATTCTATTGAAACCTCACGTCATTTTTAAGCTGAGGGCGCCCCCTACTGTCCTCTGAAAAATATAACACTGCTTCATGAAGCTTCATCGACACATCACTCATGTGAACTAGTTCAAAGTTTTAAAATTCATTTGTCGAGTTCATTCATAATTCAAAATGTTCAAAAGTTCACGACTCTAAGAATAAACTAGTTCATAGTTTTCATTCCTATATGTTTCTACAAGCTCTTCTTTAGTTATCTGCCATTATTTTATCTGTTAAAGCCTTAAAATATTCATTAAATTTCATCAATCAGAAACTATTTTATATTTATCGTCAATATTGTAAAACAACAGGAATTGTATGTGATGTTGTGAAATATAGTGTATAAAAATACAATAGATATACACAAAACAAGATGAATCAAGCAACAACAAATCCATTAAACATTAAAGTGGTCATTTAAAAAAATATATAACTGAGGTTCATTCCATGTTGAACCCTAAAGAACCAGTTTTAGATTGAGGCAGCATTTCTGTCTATCCACTCACAGTAGCAGTGATGCGTTCATGGTCCTGAGGTGAAGATTTTCTTTTTGAAAGTCGGCACATAAATGTAAAATGTTTTCCAGTCTCGTCGAACCTTGTCATAACACTTGTTCAGACGATTATATAAATAATCCTTGATACTTGTCGAGTCTGTCGACCGCATGCTGGTGTAGCCACCGGTGGCTGGTGTTGCCAGGTTGATACATTAAGACCCTTTTTACAGTGTGTTTTGGCGGCTTTCTGTCTGAAAGTCTCTGCAGAAATCTGGGAACCTACCAGACGAAGATTCAAGGAAGGAGTCTGACATTCACAGACACCAGAACGAAAACGTTCACAGAAGGTGTTGGTGAGGCAGAAATAAACTACGTTCAGTTCATGTCAACCCAAAATGTAAAAACTACCTTATGAACTTCAATGATACTTCAACTCGTTCAGTCACAACACTGCATGTGACCACTAAACTACTTTGAAGCAGTGGGTCAGAGAAAGTGTTTTCGTATTAAGTATTAGGTACTAAGTGACCCAACAAGAGCCCCCATCTCTTTTAGTAAGTAAATGCACATGCAGTATTTTGCAGCGGTGCAACGGAAAACCATAATAATACACTAATCTGTCACTGGGGGATTCAATTTTTTTTTTTACAATGTTGTGAATTGTTGCTTTAGAATGTGAGGATATGGCTTTCTGGCTAACTTGTTTCACGCACTAATCACCAAAATTGTCAATTCTATGGCAATATTTTGAGTCGCGTAGCTTGCGCGAATAACCTTTAGAAAACCAACCGTCTAAATCAAACGATTCTCCTGAAGAAGAAGTTGACAAACTCTGGATCATGAGGTGAAAGGAAGGAAAAGAAAATATTGCCAGTTGTAGGAATAGCAAGGATGCTAGTTGTTGTGAGGGTGCAACAGATGTCACAGAGAGGATTTTTTTATTTTTTTATTTTAAAAAAACCGCATGAAAACACAAAAGCCTTTAAAAAAAAAAATAATCCAACAGTAGCTTAAAAGGTGAGTGAGACGCTGCACATTGTTCAACCCACAGCAGAGCAAGGCAGCAAAGGTTAATCAACAGAGGAAGAAAAAAACAAACCTCCCACAAGCCTTACCTTGGGTTTCCAATAGAATCAAGAACTCCGGTTGGATGTGGAAGAAATGGAAGTGGACGTGTACATGTTTGTTTGTGCGGCCCAAGGACAAATAAATATAGAAGACGGAATTAGCATTTCTTGCATAAATCTTGAGTTTTCCCGCAGTGTCACCTTTCTCTGGCCTCTTTGCTTATCTGCAAATCCAATTACTTATTAGCTCAGTTCCCTTTATGTTCCAGTTAGATTCATTCAATCATATCCATTTATAAGAACGAATCTGGTGGTTAAATAAGTAATAAGTAGATAAATAACTTGTAAATACAGGTGACACGTTGCATTGCTCAACCCTGATCTAACCAGCATTGCCTTCACTTGCATCAGAATACATGACAACCGTCAGCTTGTTTGCTTGCAAGTGAATGTTTTTGGGGATCATTTGAATCTATGAAAATCACGGCATGTATAGGACGTCTTCACAAGCAAACAGTTTAAGGCAGAGGTTTGGACACACCCTTTCATTCAATGTGTTGTCTTTACTTTCATGACTATTTCGATTGTTGATTATCTACGAAGGCAATAAAACTACGAATGAATACACCTGGAATTATGTACCGGTACACAACAAATACATTTGAAATAACTGTGTCCAATATCTTCTGCACTTACACTTAATATTTTGAGTGTGTCCACGCTGAGCAGTGTGCAAAAATGTAGTACGCAATGAGCACTCAAATGGCCAGAAGGTTGAGTGTGGATCGATGGACACTTTCCACCCTCAACGGACGCCTTCTTAGTGACGTAGATGACACTAAAAGTCACTGACGACGTGTTTTTGGAGCAGATACCTGCGTAAATGTCTCGAGAAAAAACGAATTTTCCCACAAAACAACAATAATAACACAATAAAACACAATGTATTAACTTGCTTCAAGTCGGTCAAGTGTCGGTAATAGTGATAAACAGCTGGTTGCAATGAGCATTTAAAAGTTGTAGAAGAAGAAGCTGTCGAGTCATTTGTGTAGTAGTGTGTAGTGTTGGATTTGAGACAGTACAACCCTGACGAAATTTGAGCACTGCACAAGTATGTGCATTGTCTTACAGAAGAGCACTTAGAGAAGTGTGCGATTTGGATACAGCATATTTCTTATAGTGTAGTTCCATCAAAGTAGCCACCTTTTTTCAAACGACTGCTTTGCGGACTTTTTGCTTTTTCTTGAATGAATGAATGATGAATTCACGAGGTAGTCACATGATATTGTTTCCACTTCACAGGTGTGTCTTGTGTAAGTTACTTTTAGGATTTTTTTTTTAAACTTTTAATTGAGTTGGTCCATCAGTTGTGTGAAACACAGTCGACAGCCTTATTGGACAAATTCATATCATGACATGAGCCAAACAGCTAAATTAATAGAAACAAGGGACCATCTTTACTTAAAAAAACAAAGGTAAACCGTTCATTTGTGAAGATTTTGAATTAATCTGTTAGCTAGGCCTGTACTGTATATACTACAATCGAGACGAAAACAGCGCCGGAGTTCATCTGAAAAATCCTGGCCTTACAAGTACTGATAAACAAGTGTGTGTTTTGAGTACTTTTTTTAACAACGTGAATTTTTTTCCAGGACTGCTTTGAAAAATAAAGTCATTTGACAGATCTAAGGGTGTTTACTTCTACTCCTGATTTCTGATCAAATCTTTAGCGATACTGTGTTGCGACGATGCTACGTAGCTCCGAGCTGAGGATGAAAGGATCGCGTCCGATTGTTGGAGGCAGAGCTGTAGCAAATCCATCACTGAGTCAGATGTGTCTGTAAGATCCCAAAGAAAGGTGCCAAGGTGGATACTTTTGAGGATTTTCTGCTTGACTTACTGTTCTCACAGAGCTGCCTTGTTGTTGACACGATAAGTAAGAGTTTATACATCAGGTCCCGCACGATTAAAGATACCTGAGTCATTCCACGGAGCCGCTGCCAATTCCACTTTCCCTTTAATATCTCTCAGAAAAAGATGATAAACAGACAAAGCCGTAGCATGGATTAAAAAGAATTAGAAGCAAAATGTTAACAAGATGCCTTCAGGAAAAAAGAGTAGATTGTTTACTTATTTATTATGATGCTACAGGTGAGTTTGTGTGAAAATTGTTGTTGTTCTTACCTCGTGCTCAGAGTCAAGTGCCTTTGGCTACTTCTCTTTCTAATCACCACACAAAGTTGCAAGAATTATATTTTTATCCAGAAAGGTTAACGCTATTCTAGCTCTGACACGCACATACACGCACACCATATGCGCACAGAAAAAAAAAAAAGAAAAAGATTTGCCAATTATAAATTGCGATTAGGATTCGGCTGCCGGCTCTCCTGCCACTTTCAATTGGCATGAACATGGCAGCTGAGTAATAAGGCGGTCCTGGCGGGTCAGCGGTGGGACATGGGGTCACATCAGCCATCTGATGTGATGTCAGAAGTGCACCCTTTTTTTCTTTTTTTTTTCTTCCAAAAGGCCATGCCGGAGTACAAGTCTAACTGGGTCGAACTGAGAAGATTGATAGGTAATATTATGACAAATGTTCCTGGTGGGCAGAGTCTCGGAACATCTGACTCAAAAAGAAAATGTACCGTGACCTGTGTCTCCTCTTTTCCAGATCAGACTTTATAAATAGTAAATACAATAAAAAAAAAACAAGACACATTTGTTCACCTTGACAAAACTTAAAGGGGAACTAACCTAAAAACCCAATCACTCACATGTTTCAAATGTTGCAAATGCAGTAAGTCCCTCATCATGAACATGTTTCGTACTTTATAAAGTTCTCCTCCGTCTGAAATCTGGGCGAACAAGAGGTTACGAGAGTCCATTATGACGTAATAATGGCTTCACTCTTTCTCCAGCCAGCTGTAATCATGCCCCGCTTTGTTTATACAACCAAGTCCCTTAGCGGTGGAGACATCCTGGATGGTGACACAAGGTGACAAACCTTGATGACTGACCAATAATAGCAGAGTGGGTGTGGTTATGGCAAAACAAGATTTTATCTCCAGATAAAAAACAAAGAGTTTTCAGTGGGCGGGGCTTAAGATCATTTTCTAATGTCAATATTTCAATGAAAAGACAGTTTTGTACAAACAGACACTGATGATACAATAGAGTCCAACATCTATTTAACACACAATCAAAACAACACATTAGTTGAACTTTAACCACAGAGAAGTTGCAGGAAAACACTTTAGATTAATCTGTAATAATATTGATTTTTATATTTTCAGACCTTCCACTTGTGGTCACTGAGTATTGACACGTGTATTTATTTATCTTTCGTGGTACTGCTCGTTGGCAATTTCCTATTTATTTCAGCGAGTAGATTCTATCAGACAGTGAATAAGCTTCAGCAGTTGCATGTCTGAGTTTTGGCCTTGAAAGCACTCAGACTCCTGAAAACTCCAGATGGAGACTGTGAAGTGATAACACTTGTAAATAAAATCTAAACTAATGCATGGTGGCTCGAGTGTACAAGGCTTTGTAAAGATGGTTAAATATGTTTGGAGTTTTATTCGAGGTCCTTGGACGGACGATTCAAGAAGTCAGGTATCTGCATTTTATCTTGAATTCAATTCAAACATTTTATCCATGTTACTATCTTTTCCAAATCCCTCTTGGACCATTCCTTGAAGACATTTCCTGCGAAGTTTGTGATGGGGGGGTGCGGAATGACACACCAAAAAACCTTTATATTAACTCAATATATTTAGTAAAGTGCCTTTCTCAGACCAGGGTCACAAAGCACTTTAACAAACAAAAACAATACACATTTAAAATGCATACTTTAAAAGGTCAAGACAACATAGAGACAAACAAAGCAGCTCCAACAAAATTAAGAAAAAGCTACAAATAAAAAGATCTTAAGATGTTTCTTAAAGGAGTCAGTAGATCATCAAACACAGAGATCGTTCCAAAGCTTAGGAGCAACAGTCTGGAAGGATTTCTCTCCTCTGGTCCTGAACCGTGTTCAGGAACCATCAGTAGATTCTGATTTACAGACCTCAGAGCCCGAGCTGGGGTGTAAGGCTGGATCAGATCACTGATGGAAGGTCTGACCATGAATAGATCTGAAAGTAAGAACCAGGAATTTTAAAAATTGATTCTGAAAGAAACTGGCAGCCAGTGAAGAGTTTTAAGGATCGGAGAAATGTGAGTTCTTCTACTTGAGCGTCAGAATTCTCTCGGCAGAGTTTTGTATTAACTGCAGGCGAGACAAATCCTTCTTGTTTAGACACGAAAATAAACTGTGACAATAGTCTCCAATCGTGTTAGGACTTCCCCCAGTTGAAACAAACAGTTTTTGGTCAGTTTCTTTTTGTGTTGTACTAGATAATTGTATTTGTCAAATACAAAAAATGGTATCCCTTTTGCCATATCTTGGTCAAGGTAAACAATATCACATTTGTTTTTGGGCCACTGGGTCACCTTGACCCAAAGATGACGTAAGGGATACCACAAACACTTTCTTTTTCAGGCCACCGGACTCTGTAAGTATACACACTAACAGTCGGAAACAATGATAATTCATACTGGAAATACAAGTGAAACTAGTGAAGTATTAAATGCTGAAAAGTGTTAACTATTCAATAGAAAATTAAATCTAAATTAAACTAAACTAACTTTAGGATCCAGAGCCAAAAGCACCACAAATTTTGGTTTTGGTTTTATTTTCCCTACTGACAGTATTTATCTAATATATTTAAAAAAAGGTGTCATATCTGAATAACTGGTTCACAACATCAATCAGCACTCTTAAGGGCCACAGAATATCATTTTAATAGGCCACTAATGGCCCACAGGTCACACAAGTAAGGTGATCTACTTTTGCGCTTCAGATTAAAACTCTTCTTTCTCTTTATCACTAGGTATAAGTCAATTTTCTTACCCCCTTTATGTCCTCATTTACCATATACATAGACCTCATTGTCATTCCCTTGGTATCATTTTCAAAGTAATCTGTTCCTTTTTAGAGTTATAGACAAAAAAGTTTGTTCATTTTAATGTAGCGACTGGAGCTCAGTTGTCTTCGTCTTCATCTTCGTCCAAAAAGACACTTAAAACCATCCAAATACCTCCATTACTGCTCGTCTGTAACGTCCCTTGACATGGGGAATTATTCTGAAATAACTTAGACAAGTCTATATTATAAGTTTGTCGGTAGCGAAAGATCCAAGTCGAGAAGTCTTTCCTTATCGTGTCAGTGCAAGATTTAGCCATGAGACTGGCATATTCTGCTAAAAACAAGCTTTAAATATAGATTTGTTTAAGTAAGTAAGTAAGTAAGTAATATTTATTTATATAGCGCTTTTCCAGACCAGGGTCACAAAGCGCTTAAACAAACAAAACAATACTCAAAAAAGTATATACACTTTAAAGATCAAGATAATACTGAGAACAACACAGGAGTTCCAGAAAATCAAGGAAAAGCCTGAACAAATAGAAACGTCTTAAGATGTTTCTTAAAGGAGTCAGTAGATCCATCAAGCGCAAAGAGAGAGGAAGATCGTTCCAAAGCTTAGGAGCAACAGCCTGAAAAGATTTCTCTCCTCTAGTCCTGAGTCGTGTGCGTGGAACCATAAGTAGATTCTTATCCACAGACCTCAGAGCCCGAGCTGGGGTGTAAGGCTGGATCAGATCAGTGATGTAAGGAGGAGCCTGACAATGAATAGCTCTGAAAGTAAGAACTTAAGAACAACAAGGCTTCAATACAAGATGAACATTACAGACGAGCAGTATGAAGGTATTTGAATGTTTTTAAGTGTTTTTTTGGAGTACTTCTGCAGTAAACTTTCTTCTTCTACTAATAGTTATTTGTAGCAAGAAAGCGGCTCCGGAGCCACACTCCCTGCTTTCATTCTCCGGTGTGCCACTGCTAACCAGTCGCCTAGCAACGATGATCAGTTTCTTCTATGTGACGACTTGGGGTGATTTGCATCATCCTGTGTGGCATTTATTCTCTAATTTGCAGACGCATACGAATAACTTTACCAGCGTTTCTCGGTCATTAACGTTAACCAGATTGAAACAATACATCCAACCTCGGCAACTCTTTTAATTTTCCAGCCTGTTGTTTTTTGTAGTTTGAAGTTACCGTGAAATATCTTCGATAGATTCTTCCACCGTCATATGTCAGAGCGATACATAACTCTCCTTCCTGTAGAAAATTGTTGTTCTGGCTACTTATGATTAATGATTGTTGACACAAAACACAAACACCGGGAAGTGCAGACCCGAGTGAGACAGATGAAGACAGATAGAGCTAGAAGAGGGAGAAGCTCAAGTTAACTATCCCCATATCACCATCACAGATGCTGTGGATAATGGGCCTCTGAAGCATCCTGCTTCCTCACCACAACCTTCCTCCCGCGAGGCTTGCCACGGGAAGGACGAGTCAGAAGCGAATCATCACGCTTGAGTTTATTGTGAGGGGCCGGCGTGAAGCTCCGCTCCCCTGATGCTTATCCACGGCGCGTCACGTTAAAAAAATGCTAATAATGTTTTAACCTGTGCCAGCCTGATAAAAGGTGCGATGACAGATGTGTGATGTATGTGTTCAGCCTCAAGAGGTGGGAGAGTCAAAAATGAAGATTTGTGGAGAGCAGCTTGGAAGCATCTGGAGGCCTTGTGTACAAAGAAGAAAATCAAATCCAGAAAATGGTGCAAGTACAAAAATATTCAGACGTATGAATCTGCACGTGCACACAAATACAATAACTTTTCCTTTGTACATCCCAATCAACGTGGAATTCATCGCAGACTTGTTCTTCCCTTTCCACGCCTTAATTTATATAGTTAAATCATATTTAAATGAACCTGAGTCCAGGATTTGTCTCGCAGTGATCAGAAAAAACAAATGAAAACATGAATTTAAACTGGATTAGCTGCTTTCACTCACTGCAAATTCAGTGATGTTGTTCCACAAGAACGTCTGTGACTCTCGTAAAGACTTGAAGCATCAGACGCTGATCATTTTTGTTCATTATATCATAAAAACAAGCTCATAATTCCTTTACATTTTTACTGAATAGCGTGAAATAGCGATGATCGATGTTGTCTTAATAAGTACAGATCATCAGTTTGGTGAATGAGAACATATTTATACGTTTGTGAATAATTTAATATCCACTCATGTAACCACAAACACTTGTGTGTTCATTTTTGATCAGTATTGATCGTTAATGTAACTCTGATGTGAACATCTCAACATGAGTAGTGAGGCTGACATCTGAGCAGTAAATAAGGACGTACGCCTATTAACTTTCACGCGGAAAAGTATGTCCGCGTGTTTTTCTTTATTATTGTTTTGTTTTGTGTTTTTGAAATTATATTCCAGGATTGATTGAAATAACTCTATACTTCTGCTGAAATGTTTCTCCGGCGGTGACGCTCAGCTGTGATGAGCTCAATTAAAAGAACCAACGGCGGTTTATTGTTGGACCTGCGGCAGAACCTTGAACCTTCGATCGCCCTCGGCAACACGCCATCCCACAGCAGGCGTCCATTGAACCTTTTTTTTCGAGTTAAGAACAAAACAAAATTGTGTTACGGCTGTTCATGGCTTTTAATTCAAACGAAACTACAGGCACCAATTATATATCAATTAGCCTTTAGAAAAATAGAAGAATACGTTCAATATGTAGAGTCATTCAATGTGAAATATTGTTCAGTTAACTATAATTATACTGTTGTTTTAACAATTCATTCTTTATTTAAATGTCATGTTATTGTAATGTCTCTTATTTTAGTTGAATTATTGCATATTATTGTATTTTTCTGTATGAATCTATTTTTATTTCATTACTATTATTTATTTTTGTTTGTTCATGTGTTGGCAGTAAAAGTTTTTCCTCTCTGAACTTTGAACCTAATTTTCTGAGTACAATAGCAACCATGACCAGTCTCTTGCTTGGACATTAATCATCCCTTTGGATTTGGTATTTTGGCATTTTAATCACCTCCTAAATATTTTTAAAAAATGTGTGGTTTGCCCAGTGACACAAAAACTATGAAAGCTACAAAAGAATCGAATCCCACTTTGATCATTTGGACTTTATTTACATTTTAAAGTTTGCATGGTGTGTCTTGGTCAAAGTATGACAGAGATTTCATCCTTTGAAAAACCAAAGATTCCTTTTTTGTCCCCGGGAACCATTCGTTGTCAAGTTTATCCAACTATCTATTGAAAAAAGTTAAAATACAACTAAAATACTCTGAGCTTTTGTGTACATTTTATCACTGGAATGGTGTTTTTACATGAACGTAAGCCAGAGCAGGAGATGTTACCTTGTCTCATTATCGCAGTTTTTTTTTATATTGGACATATTTTGTGCTCCGGACAACCCACTTATAAATGTCAAAATTGAAGGTATGGTTGCATTAAAAGGTAACTTAGGTCATGTGTAGATCTAATTGTGTCTTAAATGGATGTTGGACTCTATTGTATCATCAGTGTCTGTTTGTACAAAACTCTCTTTTCATTGAAATATTGACATTAGAAAATGATCTTAAGCCCCGCCCACTGAAAACACTTGTTTCTCTGGAGATCAAATCTTGTTTACCATAACCACTCCCACTCTGCTGTGATTGGTCAAGCATTGAGTCTGGTTCTGGTTGAGGTTTCTGCCTGTTAAAAGGGAAGTATCTCCTCCCAACTCTAGCTCCTGGTGATTCGATAGGGCCTGTTATTGGGTGTCATTTAAACTGTAAAGTGTTTTGAGATAACTCCATTATGATTTCACACTTTAATGGTATTGAATAGAATTAAATATCACATCAAGTGGCTTTTACAAAGCTCTCGGGAGGTAAAACCGAAATGATCGAGTTAAAGCCGTTTGCCTTTAAAGTAAGTTCTTGTATGTCTGGATTTCTGATCTGAAGTTACGTATCTGTGTTGGCGAGGGTGTTTAGTCCCTTTGACACAAAAGAGAGAAATTGTCTTTTCAATCGCTATAGCAACAGCATCAGGAAGCTAATTTAAGAATGGTAATTAAGAAGGAAGATAAATGTTTCTATGCCAACCAGTTGGATGAAAGTACAATTCTGTACTTTCTCAAACAATCGTGTGCATTTGTTTATAGCTCTTTTATCAAAAGAAACAATAGTTAGAAGTTTTGAAAACAACAAAAACACTTTTTTTTTTTAAATCCTTTTTTTAATCATGTGTAAATAATTCAAGTCATTGCGAGTAATTTGTAGCCATGAAATAATCATGATCGACATCAACCAAGACTAATTATCACATTTTTACCTGGGATTAAGAGATACATTATGAATGAGGTTGTTCTTGTCGGTGAGTCTCATTTACACAATATTCATGAGAACTTCAACAGACGTTCTCCATCATCCAGCAGTGATTCATGATGTCCACTTGTACAATCAACTGAGGTACGAACCACTTATATCGGCGGAAGCAATTTCATACTATATACATATATAGATATAATATCAATATACATATAGTATACATATATCAGACAAATCTCATTATTGTCATGAGACGTAGTACCACGAAATTTAAAGTGCATCATCCACAAGCAGGGGGGGAGGGTTTGGAAGGGATGGGTTAAGGTGCTCTGAGATGTGATATATATATATATATATATATATATATATATATATATATATATATATATATATATATATATATATATATATATATGTACATATATATATATACAAACAGCCTGAAAAAGATTGAAACGCCCAGGTAATAGATAAATAAATAAATACACTCACTAACCATGTTTCTGCCATATTTCATATATTCAGCACGAGTTACATTTTTATTTTAGAAGAAGTAGTTTGACATCTGTTCTGTAGTTTTGTTTTTTCATTGTATGTCTTACTACATACAAACAGAAAACAAAATAAGTTTTTTGTTGCAAACCAGGAAACCTATATTCTCTGATTTAAAGTAGATTTTTCTACTCACCCTCATGTCGACTAAGACTAGAGTTATAGACAAAAATGTTTGTTAATTTTAATGTAGTGACTAGAGCTTAGTTGTCTTCGTCTTCGTCCAAAAAGACACTTAAAAACATCCAAATACCTTCATACTGCTCGTCTGTAACGTACCTCTTGTATTGAAGCCTCGACAAGTCTATATTTTGAGCTTGTTTTTAGCAGAAGCTACTGGGCCATCAGCGTAAATCCTGCACTGACATTTGCAATGTGTTTGAATTGGAATAAACTTGACAGTACTGCCAGACCTGGATCTTCCGCTACATAAAATAACAAAAAAAATAAAGACTTATTCAAGTTTTAGGATCAAGTTGATAAAAGAAGGACGTTACAGACGAGCAGTATGGAGGTATTTGGATGTTTTTAAGTGTCTTTTTTGGACGAAGATGAAGACAAGTGAGCTCCAGTCACTACATTAAAATAAACAAACGCTTTTTTCTATTACTCTAAAAAGGACAGGTTACTCTGAAAATAATCCCAACCCTTAGTCGTCATGAGGCTGAGTAGAAAATGAGTAAAGTTTGTATTTTGGTTGAACTAACCACTTTATAAAGACATTGTTATTATTTTGATGCAAAATGATGTTGAGCTTTATATTTAAAACGTTCAACACTGAGTTTGTTGTGTAGAAATAGCACTTTAAATACAGTTGAGAGTTAAAATAGACTCGTGAGTGAGTGAGAACGTGCTCCTGTGCAGACAAAATGTTGTTGCAATCTCAGGACAGACTTTCACTGCAGTGCACGGCGACAATTTACAGACACGGTAGGTGTCAAGTAAACAGTGGCTTTCAAAGTAGCCCCATGATAGACAGTGACGACTGTAACCATGGTAACACCCAACACAACAAAGAAAGCCAGACCTGTAGCCTTGTGGCATTTAGATGGACAGATTATGTTGAGAAAAAAAAGGGGGGTGGGGGGACTTGAAGTTTAAGAAAGTAAAACTATCTTTGAATCTCGACTTGTCTGTTTATTACTTTGAGGAGCAAACCTTCTGAAAATCAATCGCTCCTGTCTTTCTGCCTCATATTTCTCTCCACGTATGAATCCAAAAAAGACCAAAATATGAGTCAAAACTCCCACAGGTTGATGTGTGGCTGTTGTGACAAGGTAATGTTCTTGTTGGAGGTGATGCACCTCACTGAGGTTAAGTCAGATCTCATCATGCGACTGGCTGGAGAGCGATGATGCTTCGCAGGCGCACCAAAGGTTGGACGATAATGTACTGGTGGGTCGTGGTCTTGCTGTCTGACTCACCGTCAGCCACATCCACGACTTTGTCTTTCTACTCATCCAAAGTTTAACCACAAACTAGTAGTGACATGTCGATGAAGCTTCATGAAACAGTGTCATATTTTTTAGAGGACAGTAGGGGGCGCCTTCATCTTAAAAATAATGTGAGGCTTCAATAGAATAACTTTTCAAAGCAATAGATTATCGAGCAAAGAGTGACATCTAGTGGACTCAGGAAATAATGACACTGTTTCATGAAGCTTCATCTACACATCACTAGTGTAGTTATGCCCTGACCCAAGTGACACTCTTAACATTATATACATTTTATGATGTATTTATTTATTTTAGATTCATATGAATGATACAATTTATTTTACTTAACAACATTCTCAACCTATTTATATGAAAATTAAAGTGAAAGTTCCACATCAAGATATAGTTATAAATGCTCTGCACCACAAAGGCACCGGTTTTGAGGAAATATTGTCCCCATGATATAAAAAAGCTTTAATTCTTGATCAAATCGATACAGATAAATTGACTTATTCGAATTTTGAATTTGATAAAAATGCCAAAACGCAGATCATTAATCAATCAGGGAAAAGTCATTTAGCTTAAACTTTGATTGGAAAGCATCACTAAAGTTAAAAGTTTACTTTAGGCTTTCACATTAAAGTTATATATGCTTTTCACTCTTGATGAAATTTGTGCATTTAAATTTGGGTAATCAGACACAATTGACCAGCACACACAAATCATCATAAGTTAAAACCTAAAAATATATAAAAGGTCTCTGTAAATTGTCTTTCTGATGAAATAAACTCTTTTCTCTTGGAGCTTGTGGTTATGACTCATGGTAGAGTCGACTTGATCGCAACAGAGTAGGCATTGTCGGGGGGATTGACTAGTGATGTGTCCATGAAGCTTCATGAAACAGTGACAATATCTCCTGAGTCCAATAGATGTCTCTCTTTGCTCTATAATCTTTTCTATTCTGTTGAAACCTCACATCATTTTTAAGATGATGGCGCCCCTTACTGTCCTCTGAAAAATATGACTCTGTTTCATGAAGCTTCGTCGACACATCACTAGGATAAACGTGAAAAATGTTTCTATTGTTGGATTTAAAACATTTAATTTAGCATCTATTGATAGTTAAGGACTATAATGGATCACAATTCCAAGATTCATTAAAAGCCTCCAGCATGTACACGATGGGGCCACTTTTAACAAATGTCTTTACGTCTTTAATCTCTTGAGACAAAGCGTCAACACTCCTCTTGGAAGGAAGTACAATTCCTAATCCTCTCCATCCGCTTCCAACGTCCAGCCGATGTTTTCCTCTCAGAAATAAATGACTCTTAGACGTTTCATCAAAATCATACTTGTTAACATGCGCACATACACATGTAAACTCATCCCGGGATGAAGACTCATTATAATGAACACAGAATAATTTCCACCTCCAAATCCAGTGCCCCAAACATGACCCCGTGTTCCGCCGCGTTGCTAATGAAGCCGCTAACAAGGATGTGTTCGTCCGAACGCTCGTCATCGACATAACATCGGTAATTAAGGCACACAATAAATTGAGTTTGGATCAAAATATCTGACATTTTTATGGTGTTTATTTTTTGAACATGTCATCCATCTCTATGACATAGTTGTGAGTCAAGTTTATATTAAACTCGTGCCACGGAATCTTAAAACGAAAAAAAAACAAGTGAAGACTTTACATCAACGAAGATAACTGGTCCACTTGTACGTTTCTTTCTGTAGGATTTTTTACGCCTTCGCCCACCTGAACGTCTCCAGCCTGTTGCTATAGATATACACTGGCAGCGCTCGGCGAGGCGGAGGAAGGAGCCAAGAAGCGAAAGTGAGAGGAGGAAGCCAACCAAAACGAACGAAGCGAGAAGAAAAAGTGACAGGACGAGATTTTTTTGGGGGGGAATTGAAACAGGAAACGATAATCCAGCTGGTTGTGAGTTTCGAGAAAAGTGAGGGAAAGAATAGCTCGAGAGACGAGCGAGGGAACAGGCTCCCTACCTTTTTCCCCCGGAAGCATCAAAGCCTCGTCGTGTCATATTCCCACTCCTTCACACACCCACTCCTTCTCTCAGTTCTGAACCTAATGAGCCGAGTGACTGTCAATTGCTCCGGCGTAGAGAAATACAGCTGTTAAAAATCCTTGTTGTTTGGCCTTTGCGTCGTCGCTCGTGTTGTCTTCTTCTGTCACGACCTGTCGAGTTGTTGAGGAAAAAGAAAAGAAAAAAAAACATTTGCTTACAGTGACCCTTTGCCTTGACAGCACCTCGGAGCTCGTCATTTGAGTGACAGGTGGTTTGTAGCGAGCTGATATCTCCAAACTCGTCGTGACCTCTTCGAGTGTGCATGTTTTGTTGAAGCATTCCATGTCAGCGGATAGATGCGCTCGTATTCCAGCACCTTTGTCGCGCTTTCATCTCCAATGTATCGACTGACACGTTTCTTTTCTAAGAGTAAAAACCTCAAGAGCCACATTGCGATCTTACATTTTTTAACTAATATTTATATTTATTTTACATTTATAATACTTTTATTTCATCTATATAATTCAGTTTCAGTTTCAGATTCAGTTTATTTATTTAAAAGGACAATGTGCAGTTGATTCAATATCCTTTGGACGAAGATGAAGACGAAGACAACTGAGCTCCAGTCGCTACATTAAAATGAACAAACATTTTTGTCTATAACTCTAAAAAAAAAAACAGATTACGCTGAAAATAATCCCAACCCTTAGTCGACATGAGGGTGAGTAGAAAATGAGTGAAGTTTAATTTTGGGTGAACTATCACTTTAAAAAGACTTTATTATTTTTTGATCCAAAATGATGTTAAGTTTAATATGTACTATGTACGAAACTGAGTATCTATATAATTCAATATCCTTTTTTAGCATTTGAAATACCATTGAAATTTGCTAAATTGGACGACAGTTGGCGCCAGCGTTCTTGCAAAATAATCAGGCAGAAGAGACAAAAATCGAAATTATAATCTGGAAAACCATCAACATTTTTTGTCCCATATCAACAATTTGTGAAAAACTTTACATAAATATGATCACTGTTTTTTATGTCTTCGTAAAGTTGTTTTACAAATGTATGTTTTGGATTCAAGTTTTAGTTAAAAATTATCTCCCCACATGTTGCAGTAAATACTAGCCTGTTGTTGAAAGTTGAAACTGAAAAATTATTACACTTTGAGAAAGTCCCTGAACCTTTTTTATCATTTAAAATCAATATTTAAGAAAACAAGGTAATGTGCTTTCCAATCTTTAGTATAATAATATATATTTTCATAATTATAATTATGACTGTAATCATTAGTGATGTGTCGATGAAGCTTCATGAAACAGTGTCATATTTTTCAGAGGACAGTAGGGGGCGCCCTCAGCTTAAACATAATGTGAGGTTTCAATAGAATAGCTTTTCAGAGCAATAGATTATAGAGCAAAGAGTGACATCTAGTGGGCTCAGGAGAAGGACATACAGTGTCAAAATCTTAAAGACATTTTTCTGAAGTTATTACAGCAAAAGACATGTTTCCATGTGTTTATGCATCAAATGTTGAAATCAAGCATCAGTTTCCTGCTTGTATTGCTTTGATTTTAAAGTGAGTTGTTTTTAGAAGCGACGGACGATTGACTGAGAACATTTTTCTCGATTGCAAAAAGACAAATTGAGTCGTCGGATAACGTGGAGAGAAATGTGAGGCGGCTGCCGATAAAACAAGTGGCTTGTTGGTCTTTCGTTCAAGGTAGTGATCCTTGATTAGCAGTGCTTAGTGGAACGTGACGGATCAGTGGTTCTCTTTTAATGAAAGCACTCGCTGCTCTCACCGCCTTGTAATTCACAGACCTAGTTGAAGATATTAAGAGTTTGAGACAGACAAGGTCAATGAATTGGGGAGTGAAGAAACAAGAGATGTGCAAAAAAGTTAGAGGAATGAACACAATCTAATGATGTTTAAACCTCACTTTTTTTTAAGAAACTCACCTTTTCCTTATCCTTATCTAATCCCCACATTATTTTATTTTTGGCCACTTTCTCTTTTCTTTTGATACTCATTTTGTGCTTCTGTTGTTGACAACTATCACTAGTTTTTCCCTGTTTCAAACTAGAAGGCTTTTTAGTCACAAACAAATAAAATCCATTTTGTTTTTTTTATTTTTTGTAAATATGAATAATGGATAAAGTATGACCAAATTCTGGCCAGAAGGCCATTCTCGGGGCTTGAGGAGATTGAATACAGCTTGTCTGTGTTTTAAAACACATTTTTTATATTTTATTTAACCCCAGAATTGGAATGAAAACACCGCAAAGTGAATGTGCTCAGTGATGCTAATTTGTTAAAAACAAAAACTATGAATAAGTTCTCAATTTTCTGTTGAACTGTATAGCTATATATATTTTATTTATTTTATTTTGACTTCTCAGAATCAGAATCAGAATCAGAAAGCCTTTTTTTTTCCCGCGAGGGGAAATTCAGTTTAAACAACAGCAAGCGCAATACCTCAAATAAAAAAAATAAAAGACACCCAGAAATAGAATAATAAAATGAAAAGAAAGATCTAAATAGAATAGAATAAAAATCTGCCCTATATTGTATACACTATCATATTTACAAAAATAAATTCTGATGATGATGAGATTATTACTTGTAAATAATAAAAGTATAATGAAATAATCTCTTTGGCAGATGTATGTGCTGCCGCTGTGCTTTTTAGTAAAGCATTCGACGTCCAAATTGTATTCCATTTAATTTATTGTATATTGTTTAATTATTTAATGAATTATCTCTTTTTGTTTTTGTTCATATTGTTTAATTTTGATAGTGTGTAATGCCACCACGACAAATCCCTGTGTTCTTACAAAACTGTCTGTGGATGTTATCTCTTCATATAAAAGTTTGACCTGTTAATTATAGACTCAGTTAAACTTATATGGGATAAACGTTCTTCCCTTCGTTCAACAATATAACTTTAAAGGGAAACAGTTGACACGTATATATAATTCCAGTGTCTCTGATCTTCATTAGAGATGTTCTTTGTAGATCCAACAAGCTGGTGGAATGACATTGGGAATGAAGTCAGATCTAAAGATGAGCGAGAAGAAGTCAAATGTGCGTTTTGTCTCTTTTAAATAGAGATTTTCTCAAAGTCTCCTTCAGTAGTTGAAACTAGTGATGTGTCGATGAAGCTTCATGAAACAGTGTCATTATCTCCTGAGTCCACTAGATGTCACTCTTTGCTCTATAATCTATTGCTTTGAAAAGTTATTCTATTGGAACCTCACATTATTTTTAAGACGATAGCCTACTGTCCTCTGAAAAATATGACACTGCTTCACTAGTTGAAAGTAGATGTAAACAGCAATGGTCAAAAAAAAAAAGAAGTACTGATTGCATAATGATCCATCAATATTGAGACGAAGAATATCGTACAGATGGATTTAGAAATAAAGAGAGTCGAGAGTGTTGAACGGATATCTCTGGCCGCAGGTAACGAAAGCTCTGAATCACCATCGAAGGACTTTCAATGCATTCATTTGGTTTAAAGGTTACAAACGAGGCCCGTCTTGCTCGGTGGGAGGAAAATTTAACTACTCCAAGTTGAGAACTCACGCTGAGGCCGCAGATGAAGAAGATCCGAAACTCATGCCGGGTAATTCAAGTTATTCATGTGTGCATTTTCTACCATTTACCACCATGATGGAGAGAAGTCTGTGGATCGAACACGTCCAGATGGCGAGATTTTTTTATCTAGAATATATAGACTTCAACTCACTTACACATGGCGGCCAATAGTTCTTTTGACTGGCAGCATGTTTTACCAACAAATGAAAACACACAATGCTTCTCGTACAACATGTAAGCAGGAGAATCGAGAGGGCACTTACTGTTAAAGTAAGAGGCTTGTTGTTACTTTGCTTTTATTTAAAAACGGCTCTAAATGAATACTTTTTCAGCTATTTAGTGGTAACCTGCTGCTATATTCTTGAAGCTGATTTTCTACTTTGTGCTCTAAGGTTTTGATAAAGAATGGCTTTTCGGTTTTTTCATACAATTTTAAAAGCTAAAACAATAGCCTGGTGAAACGAACTAAATTATGAACCGTTATCATTTAGCGACGCACTCCAAAAACCCTGCCAACCAGTGTTCAACGACCAAAAGGAGAAGATTGCCGGTACAAGCATCCAAAATGAGTTTACTCCAAAGGATGGCATGGTTCTCTAAAGGTTGGAGACTAGTCTGAGGCTGCAAGATAATAAGTGGTGGGAGATAAGGTTCAAAAGTGAGAGTAGCAAATGATCTTGAGACAAATAGTTAAGGAACAGTTCTGTCATGTGTATTCCTTCCGTCGTGGTGAAGAAAGAGCTGAGCTAAAAGCCAAAGCTCTCATTTATCTGTGGTCCAATTCTAGTCTATGATCATGAAGTTTGTGACCCAAGAGTGTGGATACAAGAAATCAAATGAGTTTCCTCTTTAAGGTAATGGTGTCGCAAAATTATTTGGAACTCCAGTTAATACAAAACTCTGCAGTCAGAATTCTGAGCCGCTCTAGTAGGAGGACTTACATTTCCCCGACGCTTAACAATCTCTACTGACACCTTCAAGAAACATCTTAAGACCTATCTATTTGTGGAGTCTTTTTTCTTAATTCTACAAGGGCTGCTATGTTTGTCACTGTTGTCTTGGCCTTTTAAAGTTTTTAAATTTGTATTTATTTCTAACTGTGTATTGGTCTGTTGTTTAAGCGCTTTTTGACCATGGTCTGCAAAAGGCAAAAAATGACTTAATACTGACTTACTTACTATGATGGCTGAGAGACTTGTGCTCCTCCACACTAGTTGGGTTTTATATTTAAGATGCTTCCCTGTGAATAATGTGATAAAGTCAGGAGGGTTTCACATTAGTTGCCCTTTCAATAGAAACTAAAAGCCACTTTTGAGTAACGACAATTCATTGAGCCATTCAAAACTAATCTTGCAGCACGAGTCAGGGCTCCCGGTGAACTCTGTTACCTCTGGTCTTCGTCTGACAGATGAAAGGTGTCATGACAATGAAGGAAAACCAGAGGTAGAGAACTGGTACCAAAGACCGATGGACGGTGTGGAGCGAAGGGCTCCAGGACTGCACAAGCACTCATGGAGGGATGAGGATTCTTGGGGTCTCCCCAGGACCAGCCTAACTTGGAACCGAAGATACGAGGTGTTCATCCAGAGCCAGACCCTGATGTCCAATAAAACAAGTAGTGGCTGGAGTCGGTGCCGAGACGCCAGTGACGCATATAGACCCTCAAAACCAAACCATACTGTGACAGAGACGTTTGGAAGGACGTGAGACCCCATGGCAGCATGTTAACAGAAAAAACACAAAGAGGAAAGAAGCAGCGCTGCCACTTTAAAGATTTGATTAAGTAAAACCTGCAGCTGAGGTTGATTGATTAAATGCCCTCGCAGTCCTTTTTTTTTTTTTTCCACTCCCTGGTTTCTATTTAGCAAGCAGCCAGCAGCAAAGTCAGGATGCAAAAACACCTTATTGCCTGTTCAGTCATTGTGAAGCGTTTTACTTAAATTTCTATTTACATTTTCCACCAAAATAAACAGGACTTATAAAAGGGAATAAGGACATCGGGCAGACAATCAGCCTGTCCACAAATTAAATTAGCATTTAGAGGTTTCACATACACTTGTGTCTTTATATATATTTATATTAATATACATATAACAAGGTTGGGTAGTGGTACATTCAGGCAGGCCTCCTACAGTAGGGATGAGCCTATCTAGAGAACCACATGTCAGTTATGATCTCGCTATTGTTCACCAACTTCCAGTCCTCTTACCATGTTTGACCACCGCAGGATCATGTTTTATTGTGAAAATCCAGCTATGTAGTCGTCACAAAGTCAGCTCTCCTGCTCGGACTTGGTCTGAATTGTTCTTGATTTTGTTGTGCTGTGAATAATTTCTATAAGTCCACTACCATTATTACAGGAACCAGTTGGTTTTCTTTAAAGTTAGTCAATTTCTTAACTGCTTTCATTTTTAACTGTGTTCCTGCGAAGAAAGGTTTTCATTGCTAAGGGTTTACATTTAAACTCAAGAGCTCAAAATGTTGTTTTCAAGTGTAAAAAGACTAAACAGAGGCTAGAACTCCAGCCAGACTGACTCTTAAAAATAAGCTTTTTATCCAGTGTACGAAAACCTCTCCCAGAGAAAGGCTTTCATTCACTGACCAATCAGATGTGTTGTCACCACCATTCTGATCTTGCGTTTATGTACCAGTTTGGAGAAAATGTAGGATTTCCTTGAACAATGGAAAAAGGTTATCGGCTTTATATCAACGAGTGTTGTATCAGGAATGTAACCTTCTGTCTGTTTTAGTTTCATGTCGACTAAGGGTTGGGATTATTTTCAGAGTAATCTGTTGTTTTTTAGAGTTATAGACAAAAATGTTTGTTCATTTTAATGTAGCGACTGGAGCTCAGTTATGTTAGTCTTCATCTTTGTCCAAAAAGACACTTAAAAACATCCAAATACCTCCATACTGCTCGTCTGTAACGTCCCTCTTGTTTTAGGGTTATAGTTTATATTTTTGTTTTGTTTTTAGCAGATGCTCCGAGTCTCTGCTCCAGCTAGAAGTTCATCTTCATTAAAACACATTGCAGGTGTCAGTGTGCAAGATTAACTCTGATAGCTTGGGACCTTCTGGAAAAAAAAAACAAGTTTAAAATATAGACTTGTTTAATTTTATCGGAGCAATTCCTATTGTCGAGGCTTCAACACAAGAGGGACGTTACAGACGAGCAGTATGGAGGTATTTGGATGTTTTTAAGTGTCTTTTTGGACGAAGATGAAGACAAAGACAACTGAGCTCCAGTCGCTACATTAAAATGAACAAACATTTTTGTCTATAACTCTAAAAAGAACAAATTAATACTGAAAATAATCCCAACCCTTTGTTGAAATGAGGCTGAGTGATTGAATATTAAATATTGTGTGACATAAAGGGAGATTAATAGCATATATAGTTGCTCTTTAAAGCTCGAGCCTTTTGTTTTAATTGAATGACCTCTGAATGAATTTAAAATGAACATTAAACTAATTCTAAACTAATAAGTGTTGTGAATTAAATACCTCATATTTCAAAGTCATTGTTTAAGAAATCTTCCACTTTTAAACATACATTTATAAAATACATGAAGCTCCCACGAACCTATTAAAACAAAATACTTTTTTTAATTAAACTTAAACTAAATTTGAATTTATTTTCAGTCAAAAGAGACCATTTTGTATTTGTCTTGTTAAAATGGCACCTGAAGACTAATATCTAGTCTAAAATATATATATATATATATTTCCAGGAGAAAATGTGCTTTGAAGCTGAAATCAGACTATAAAACAAGCAAATGTCATTATTGATCGCCGCTGACCACAGGGCAAAAAAAAAAAAAGGTGTCTGTGGTGTGATCAGCACAATAAACCTCATCTATAAAATAATAGTCACGAGATGTGACACTTTGCCAGCGTGGACAATGACCAATCCTAAACTTCAGTCGAGTTTTTTTTTTTTTAAAAAAAGGTTAAAAAAAAAAAAAACTAGATTCATGAATCCAATGTCAATAAGATCTCGAGAACAAATCTGGGTGTGTTGAACCATCCGAGGAAGAAAAGGCTGATGTGAGAAGATGGAGAGACATGTGTGCTGAGGGGTTGGCTGGAGAGAGGGAGGGCCGGACGCATGACATCATTCCTTCAGCTTCCCTGCGTGGACCGAGATCTGCTTTTCCTCCTCCAAGTGCGCACGAAGGCTGGAGCTGAGGGAGCGACTCTGCGCTCAGACGCGTCCGAGCCGAGCAACTCCTGGGCTGGATTCTAAAGATCTGGCCAACCGTAGTGCACTCTTGGAACCACGGACCTTTTTTTTTCCTTTTCCGAGCATATTTTAAAAACCCGCGGATTATCTTTTTTTTGTGTGTTACGATGAAGACGTGAGGGTTTTACACGAGGAGAGGAAAAAAAAAAAACCTAAAAGACTGACGGGAAAAAAAGGTATGTAAAGTCGCGTTGTTGGATGTATTTAACGCAGGTGTTTTATTGTCGAGAGACAAAAAGAAAAAACGAGTTTCAGTGGAAGGTTTTTTTTTTTATTGTCCCGTGGACTCCGCGGGGGAGCGGACTCCTGCCTCCGCAAAGATGGTGCTGATGCTGAGGCTGGTACCATGGCATCCTCAGCATCTTTAGTTACCGCAGCACTTTTTGGAGAAACAGGGCACACATTCATGTATGTGTGTGTGTGGGGGGGGGAGTGTGCGCGAACGCGCGTGCACGTCCATCCACCGCTCGCTCGCAAAATCATCTTTTTTTTTACTCACACAGAAGAAGCCAGTCAAAAAAAACACTCTATTATAGAAGCAACACGATTTATTTTCTTTATACTTAAACTAATGTTTGCGTTTTTTCATTTGACTTGTTTCTCTTTTTGCGTCCGGATTATTTGCGCATCCTTCAGTGGCGCAAATGAATCTCAATTTTTAAGGGGCGCCTCTTAAACTCTCTGTTGAACCACAGCAAAAAGGCTGTGGGTTTTTTCCGGTACCACTGGTGATTGAAACAAGATTGCATAGTTTGAAAAAAAAAAAAAAGGAAAAAAGCTTTTGAATATTTTATTACCAAAAAGCTTGTGTGGTAAACCTTCAAACCCTCACAGTCATTTGCTTTATGAGGTTGGGTTGAAGTTGTGAAATGCTCTTAAATGCCTTCATTGCGTTGATGGCGTCCTGCATTTGAAAAGCTCAAATCAGGAAACAATCCCTTTCGCCGCCGCCGCCCAGGCTGTTAAAGAAAATGGCTTTATTCATTTTTCTCCGAGCCTGTGGTAACTTAGTTACGGCTTTTTATGGCGTCTGGAAATGGCTCAGAGGCGTGCGCCGCGATGTAATGTAATCAAATTTATGATGTTTCTGTGTATTACAATTCCCTGTTATGCTCCGTCACGTGAAAAATTCGGAATGACACACACACACACACAGACACACACACACACACACATATATGCAACAGAATGCCCAGGAGCGTTGGGGAGAAGCAGGTACAACATCCAGCCCTGGTTTTGTCCGAGGGCGAGCACACACCAACCCCTCCTGGAAATGCTCCAAAACATTTCTTCTTTTTTTCTACAATTCGTGGACTTATGCCACCACAGATTTATTCAGGCATCCAATCACACGCTTCTTGACTTTCCCCCTTTTCCGGGCGAAAAAAAGAAAAAAAAATGTTTCAATTACAACTTGAAGTTTGGCCTCATTCAAGATAAATTGTGTGTAAAAACCACACTGAGTATGAAAAAGTTTGACGGTACCTCGAGACTGGAGGCACTTAAAAGGTGGATATGAAGACGTGGTGCTGCCCAATAACAATGACAGGAGGGAGTTACTCATTCTCTGCTGCCTTAACCGAGGCGAGCGGAAGGACAGCCATTACGACAGTCCTCACTTCAGACTTAATGGACTGTATATGTTTTATGAAGCGTCTCCTCACACAGCGTTTGTTCATAGAGCACTCAAATAGCCGTGTACGACATGATCACTTGCCGGAATATGTCTGGGTGTATTTTTGTTTTATAGATATAATTAGAGGTTGTTTTTTTAATGTAGAGAAGACTTGGGTTAAGAAACACTTAAGATCGTCAGTCGTTTTGAGTGTTTCTATTGTGTTGATGGAGTGATACGTGATTTTTTAGAAACATGAATCTTGAAGATGGCGTTAATAATATTCTTAGTCCAAGATAAGACCAGGAAGTGACGGACTGGTCTGATCTGATGCAGTCTGATCTCATTCGATGTTGCTTCTCTGGCAAATGACATGAAATAAAACAGAAAAGGACAAGAAGGTTTTTTTTAAAGAAGGTTTTTCCATAGAGGGACTCGACGACATTGCACCTGTTAAACGGCATAATATTCCGTCCCTGAGTCAGGAAGGATACAAACAATGTTCGATAAATAAACCACAAGATATATTTGGTGGTGATTTTGAGCCATCTGTTAATGTTCTTCGTGTCCATCTGAGATGAGGCTGAACTCTTGGAAGTCATTAGATCATTTCTCAAAAAGATGTGAAGCATGAGATTTGCAGAGTAAGGAATGAAACAAAAGGTGATAAGGACAGATCCCTGAGGAACCCCTCTGCTATATGGTCTATTGCTGACGGTTCTTCGTTCTCACTGTCCGTAGTTTCCCTGGTCGTTGTAGTCAAGGGTTCAGGTGGAGGCGAATCTTAGCCAGTCCTCCATCATATACAAGTCTGGCTTCTTTAGGGATGACGTAGATCTTAGCAGAAGGTAAGTGAGGTCCACTGTTGCCAGGACTGATGACAACACTGAAGTAAGGAGCTGGAAAAAAAAACCATTGAAAAACCAAAAAGTTGGGTCACTCTACAGTACTGTTGCAATTTTTCTTTGGGATTTCTTCCTCACAGAGACCAAGCCTGATTCCTAAATCAATATTATCCTTCTTATTGTAACCCAGGTGTTCACTCTTATATAGTACTCATCTTTACCACCCCCTACAGGACAAAATGCACTCCTTTTGAGAAGAAATGCAATATTTTTTCTTAAGTAAAATACCCTTGATTTGTTGTAGTTTTGACATTTGTTTGGAGAAATCCTTAAATTATTTTTTAATCTTGAATAAAAAACATATAAACAAAGGCGTAAATGTCTTGTGAAAACACTAATTGTACCACAAAACAACACAACAACAATAATAACTTGTTTCAATTGGTGAAAAGCGCTGTCAAGTGTGTGATAGTGTTTCAACAGCTGGTTACTATCAGTGTTAAAAAGTAGTAGAAGAAGAAGAAGCTGTTGAGTCATTTCCTGTAAGTGTGTAGTGTTTGATTTGAGACAGTACTCCATGTTGAAATTAGTGCACTACGGAAGCAAGTGCACTGTCTTACAGTGTACTGTAAAGCAGTGCACTTAGAGAAATGCACAATTTGAGGCACAGCACTTGAGTGATGTCGTCACATTTGTAAGGATGTATCACTGTGGAATGGACATAAATTGTGATTATTACTGTAAAAAAGATGAGTACTAGTGTATTTGGGACTTTTGACAGATGGAGAAACTCTTCAGATCTTTGGTTAAAAGCTGAATAGTACTGCTTTATATTTACAAGGACATTGAACAAATGCATTATGTAACACTTAATCAAAAATGTGGATTTCTTAAAGTACATTTTTACATGAAATGGACCAGATACAAAAGACACTGACTTTATTTTTCATACAGTAGAATTCAAGCTGAATAATCCTGCTGTTTGATGAGTTAATACAACTTTTCATTGAAAGAATAATAAACAAACTAATCAATCATATTCAATGTCATCGGGTTCAAGAGCACTAAAGAAAATGTGCTGATCACGTACATCCGAGCGACTTGTGTGGGACGAAAACTCCGGTTGTTCCGACACGTATTTCCCAAAAAACAAAAGAGTGATTAAGGTCACCTTGCAGTCAGGTGACTTTAAGTGTACGGGATGAGGGATTGTTTATTTCACGCTCCCGAAGATGACATCAATCAGCCAGCCTCTCTGTATGTATGAGGCTGGTGATTGAATTGCAAGTGTACGTTGTTTATCCTAGAAAAACGCACCTCAATCACTCACGCGTCAATTTTTTCCTTCGTCCGCCGACGACAAGCGGAAGGATGGTGAGTACAAAGTGTCAGGGGTGGACCTTAAAAAACACCAAAAAAAAAACTAGCTTACTCACAAAAAAAAAAAAAACGCTTATCGCCGTCATCTCCGGTTGAACCTTGGCTCCCGATCTGTCGTCTCGTTATAATCCTCGTGTGAGACGATGTCGATTATACAGTCAAAATGGAAATAGATAGCTGACGGCTTTTAAAAAAAAAGATGGTGAATGTGGGAAAAGGAGACGGTTAAGCGGAGAAAAAAATATTTGATCATGAAGTTCGGTGCCACGAGAAGCTTCGCCAACGCGTGCCGTCTAATTACCAGCCGAGCGCTTGTTAGCTGTCACCTTCACGCAAACGTTTCTCCTTCACCTGCGGAGACGGAAACGATGTGAACCAGGTTTTATTTATTTTTTTAAATCAAAACCCAACGGGTGTTCCACGACGTCAAAGTAATCGCTGAAGAAAATGCAAAGCCAGTGTAACTTGACAGACATCTCGCTGTCCAAACGCTGCCGTCTTCTACGGTATATCTTGTCAGGGAACATATGGTCTGCACATCCCTATGCAAATGCCCGCTGGAATATTCTATCAGGCTTGGAAGAAATATCGCGCCTTCTCTTTTTTTTTCTTGGTGTGACACCTTTAAAAAATCAGGCGAAGATATAAGCTCTTTTAGGGAAGGTGTCGCCAGAATAAGGGTCGAGAAGAAATGTTCCCATGAAGACTCCTGACCTGATTCGGACCCGTCGTTTTCAGCTTGACATTTTTACGGGGTTTGATGTGTTTCATTTCTTCTCTGGTGGAAACATTGATGCGGGGAACGCTGGAGGGAAAAATGTCGTGGGGACAAGTGAGAGACGTTTCCAAGTCTGGTTCCATGTGTTCAAAAGTGGCAAAATCTTAAGCCCCGCCCACTGAAAACACTTCTGGAGATTTAATCGTGTTTACTATAACCACGCCCACTCTGCTGCGATTGGTGAAACATCAAGGTTTGTCACCTCGCATCATCAATCGGGGAAGTCTCCACCGCCAAGGGACTTGTTATGTAAACAAAGCGGGGTGTGATTACAGCTGACTGGAGGAGGAGTGTAGCCATTATTACGTCATAATGGACTCTCGTAACCTCTCTTTCGCCGTGATTTCAGACACATTTTCTAAAGTAAGTACATGGTCATGATGACGAACTTACAGCATCTTGGAGAGGAAGACTTTATCATTTACTAAATGTGAGTCAAGAGAGTTGGGTTTTCACATTAGTTGATTTTTAATAAATAGAGGAAGAAAGTTTTCTCTTCTGTGAAAACAGTGCTTTTGAA
The DNA here is from genome assembly GCF_982586985.1 of Callionymus lyra. Classification (NCBI taxonomy): domain Eukaryota; kingdom Metazoa; phylum Chordata; class Actinopteri; order Syngnathiformes; family Callionymidae; genus Callionymus; species Callionymus lyra. Next base: position 10,580,907 of record NC_141819.1, read on the forward strand.
TTAGTGCTTGTACTGGAGTAGTAATAATGAATAAGTGGTATAAAGTAGAAAGGTTCGAGGAGGTGCTCATATGTATATTATAAATGAATGTTGGTTCAAAAAGTCTGTTACGCCAAAGAGTCTCAAACTCAACTGGCACCAGAATTAAATTATTGTACGACTTAAAAACGCCACTAAGAACACAGTTCACCAAAAATGTGGACGTTTTCTTGTGTGTGTTTTTGGATAAAGCAAAGCTAAAGTCACAACTATTTGGACATGCCTTGTAATTTGACCCCCTAAAATTGTAGGAGAACTATCCATTTAAGTTTATATTTTGCTGTTTAATAATTTGTGGATTTGTTTGTGGTTTCACTGTGAATTTGGTCCATTTTTGCCAAATGATCTTTTTTCGTTTTAAAAGTATGTTTTATCTTAACTATATTATTAAAGCTTTATAATTGATAGTATTTGATGATGATCAACAAACTACAAATATCGTAGAAAGTGTCGATGAAGCTTCATGAAACAGTGTCATTATCTCCTGAGTCCACTAGATGTCACTCTTTGCTCTATAATCTATTGCTTTGAAAAGCTATTCTATTGAAACATCACATCATTTTCTAAGATGAGGGCGCCCCCTACTGTCCTCTTAAAAATATGACACTGTTTCATGAAGCTTCATCAACACATCACTACCAAGAAAACAAATCTCAAAATGCATTTTAAAAGTTTTTCTTCTTCTCTGCCTTTGAAAATATTGTATATACTTAACTCTCTTTCTAAGCATCGGGTGCAAAAATCTCTCTCTCAGCACATTGCGTTAGTATTAAATAAATAAATCCGATTTGTGTCGGAGTGTGTATTTCCAGTGCCAGTGTAGTGAATTAATGATCACTTTGATGTGAGAGCCAGCCCGGAGAGAAACTTTAGATTTGTGTTCCTGCTTCCGTGGTCCAGATATAAACTTGGTAAACACATTTTCATTTTCAGCTTAAGCAAAGATGATGAGAACACAGGTAGCGCCTCGGGGGGTGAAAACACACGGCAATAATAACAATTCATCACCGAGATAACCCTCGCCATTCTTCGCGTGTCGGTGCGAAGGCATGTTTTTCTGGAGAGCAAGACAATTAGGAGATCCGGGAATGGATGAGACAGATGTAAATCTCCCGGGGGACGAGGCTGGCGGAGGGTTATTTGCCACAGCAGCCGGAATCTAGCCTCGAGGGTCATAACTCTTGAAGGTCACGGCAGCAATTCAACATGCTCAAGCCCCCTTTTGTTGCCCGTGACGACCGGCGGCGGGTTATTGGTGGATACTTCTCAGGGGCCGGCGAGCGAGGTCGTTGGCATGTCAGCCGATGATGCATCCGTAGGATGACATGAAGAACAAAACGTTGTCTTGTCTGGTTACTACAGTCAAAAGGATAACGTATGAATGATTCATCCGCCCGCCCTTGATGTTTATATTTAATTCAGCTGCTCGTGAAGAGGCATCATTCGGGGGGATCCTCCCGCGTGGACTTCTGAAGACGGGTCGCCCGTTTTTTTTCAGTGACTTTCCGAGCTATCAGTCCTGATAAAAACCCTCACGCGCCAGGATTGATTCCTTCAACAATAATCCATTTAGACTGAGTGTGCTTGACCAAGTGGCTTTAATAATTGATGGCGATCGCTGGGCGAGCTTCCACTGGGACGCAACAACATGACCTGCAGCGTGGAAGCCGCGAGTGGAGAAGGTTCGGCGTCCGGTCGCCGAGACATTTTGAACGCCGTCGGGAAACATTGAAGCAGGGTTTTAAAGACTTGTAAATTCTATAAACTTTTGCAGTAGAGACGCCCAAACACGGACCGAGCTCAACCGCACAAGGATTAGATTTTATTTTCATTTATTAGTTCCACGAGGGGAAATTTTAGTAACATTAGCATCAGGGGTAAAAAAAAATAACAAGAAAGAGCACAAAAGAATAGTTGAATAAAATACCTAAATAAGAATACAATACAAATATAATTCTAAATGTAAAAACTTGGTAATTCACGAATATACAGTATATACAAAATGTACAACATTTACAAATATGTATCTATGAGTTATCTATTAGAGTTATAGTTTACACAAAATTTGGATGTTTTTTTTTATTTCGATTTGAGAAAGTGAGCCCTGTTTGCGACCGTCATTTGGACATTTCTGCCCGTAACACCAAAAAAACAATGTGTCGATGAAGCTTCATGAAACAGTGTCATTATTTACTTAGTCCACTAGATGTCACTCTTTGCTCTATAATCTATTGCTTTGAAAAGTTATTGTTTTGAAAAATCACATCATTTTTAAACTGAGGGCGCCCCCTACTGTCCACTGAAAAATATGACACTGTTTCATGAAGCTTCACCAGCTCATCTCTATTGAACACTAGTTGTCTAGTGGGTGGCATTATCTGATAAAAAAGGATGTGAGGTTTCAATAGAATAGTTTTTCAAAGCAATAGATTATAGAGCAAAGAGTGACATCTAGTGGACTCAGGAAATAATGACACTGCTTGCAATGATGTAGTAAACTTTGTCATCTCCGTTGTTTGGTATTAGACATCTTAAAACATGATTATGTCAAAATTTGAACTACTTTTTAAATCTTCCCTGAAAATATCTGAGAAAGTCCCTGAACCTTTTTTATCATTTAAAATCAATATTTAAGAGAACAAAGTAATGTGCTTTCCAATCTTTAGTAGGACTGAATAATATATATTTTCATAATTATAATTATGACTGTAATCATTAGTGATGTGTTGATGAAGCTTCATGAAACAGTGTCATATTTTTCAGACGACAGTAGGGGGCGCCATCATCTGAAAAATGATGTGAGGTTATAATAGAACAGCTTTTCAAAGCAATGGATTATACAGTAAATAGTGACATCTAGTGGACTCATAACTAATCACACTGTTTCATGAAGCTTCATCGACACATCACTAGTAATCATTTAAATCAAAATCATTTGACACACCTAGTTCTTCATTCTTTGTGTTATTCGGTGCAACTGCTGTTATAAAATAACGTGCCCAAACTTTTGAGGAAGGTTGTGAAAAAGTCATTTTTCCGAGAACAGAACAGCGAGATCCCCTTTCACGGTTAAAGTCTGACGATGTAACATTACCATGACATTAAACCGCAATTCAAGACACGTGAATAATGAGAGAACATTGCAAACAATAAAATGTCTGATGGATCGTGACGCCTCGGTCGAGATTTACGAGGTAAAAGCTAAAAAAGGGAAATAAAGAGGAGAACGAGTCGCTGGATAAAAGCCCTGTAAAGAGAGGGAAGAAGTTAAAAAGAAGATAAAGCAAATGAAGAATAGTTCCATTGATGCTCGGAGGAAAAGGGCCTTAGGAATTATAAATGACACAGTAGGGAAGAGATGACTGGAAATGAGGCAGGAAGAGATGGATAGGAAGGGGTGGAGGATGGGACCCTTTTAAAGCAAGTCATGAGCAACTATTGATCATGGCAGACTTATGCTCGCCATTGTGCTAAGTGGAGGCATGTCAGCTCGGCTGCCTTCACCGCTGGTCATTATCCCTGCCTCTCCTTCTCTTGTGACCACCATCAACTTGAAAATACACTTTTTGTTCCTCCTTTGTTTTTCCAAAACGTATCTTATTACTTCCCAAAAAAACATTTTATCCCAGCCCAATTTAAAAGGATTCTCTCACAAGGTTTTTTTTTCAAAACTCTCCAAGCCAGGGCCCGACGTATCATTAAGTCCTCTCTTGTTTTGCCGGTTCCATATTCGGCTATTAGGATCCCACATGGCTCTCATAAATCCAGACAGATTTGTTTTATGTGATTCCCTCGGTGTTCACTACCAAGCCCCCTTTTTCCTGAAGCTGTAATTCCCATCACCTGATTAGTTTCCCCCTCCCCGCTTCCCGGGCGCATCTCTGATCCGGGAGAGTTTAGACAGCTTTCGCTATTAAAAGCAACGCGGATTTAGGAGCCATAAAAAAAAAACTACCCGGGTACTCCCGGTATATTTGGAACTCCCTCGGGTTTTACGAGTAAAAACATTTTTTTCTACGATAGAATTGTATTTCGATTATATCCAGCAGGTGGCTAAATAGTGTCGTGACACCAGCGGAACGATAAAAAACAGGTTGAATTTCTCTTAATTAGTAACACCACGTTTTTCACCAGCGTCCCCGAGAGGATCGGCAGTTTGTCACCAGGCCATTGATTATTGGTTCCTAGTAATTGTTTTTGCCTTCTCTTGATTAACAAAACCAGGTTTTTTTTTCTTCAGCTCGATAGCTTAAAGAAAAGAACCTCCGAGTCAAACGCCTGCGGCTTAATGGTGTGTTTTCTCTGGGTTTTAGGTGATGATTAAGAAAAAGGGAAAGAAAAATGCTCGTCATTTGGGACGTTGGCGACCAAAGGAGTATTGTTTCGGTGGCAGAGGAGCAGCCGTGTTCATTAGCGTAGCTCAGCTTGTTAAACGATTGAATTAGGTCACTTTTTTTTCTTTTTTTTTGTGATTGTTGGAATGTGTTCCGGCTCCCGGTTTCATTGAGCTTGATGGCCATTGACAGATTTGGTTTGTTGATCCGACTGGGTCTCTAACCTTATTAGTGGAGGAGGATTAAGGTGGGAGCTGATTTTGACAGGGTTCATGACGACCACTTACTTGGATTGTTATACACACTTTGTGTTAGGATTTGAAGGTTAATATACAAGAGAAAAACATTCTAAATATAGTTGACAAGTCAAGCCAAAGTCAGAAGTTTACGTCAAAACGTAGGAAAACGTGGGTATAAATCAAGGATAATAATCTGAGATCATTTTTTGAAAGGCTGGTCCACTGACTACTAGTGATGTGTCGGTGAAGCTTCATGAAACAGTGTCATAATTTTCCGAGGACAGTAGGGGGCGCCCTCAGCTTTAAAAGGTTGTGATTTTTCAATAGAATAATTTTTCAAAACAATAGATTGTAGAGCAAAGAGTGACATCTAGTGGACTCAGGAAATAATGACACTGTTACATACAACTTTCGGATTAGATCAGAGATTGCGTTAATTGTTGAAAAATACATGTTGAAATGTGTTTCATTGGTTGACAGAACTGATATTAGCATTATAATCAAGTTAAAATATGTTTTGTAGTAATGGGTCATTAACTCAATAGAACTATGTCTAATATTCCAACGCTTGTCCAATCACCATGAAACGGTTTCACTGCAGTGGTTGCATTCTTTTTAATTTTGGCAAAGATACTGAGAGTATTTTAGTATTTAATGTGTTTTAAAGATGCCTTGTTGTGTTCCAAATGTGTAATGTGGTCGTGGGACTTGAGTACAGTATTCAATCTCAGTGTTTAGTAGTTAGGTTAGGTTAGGTAGGTACTTTATTGATCCCTCAGGAGGTCTCCTTCGGGAAATTGTTTTTTCCAATTAGCCACAGCAATACAGCAATTATTCATAACAATAAAAAATAAGAACAAGAACAAAGAGAAATAAAGAGAAAGAACAAGAACAAAGAACATGTGATGTGCTGATGAAGCCTCACAAAACAGTGTCATTATCTCATGAGTCCACTAGTTGTCACTCTTAACTCTATAATCTATTGCTTTGAAAAGTTATTTTATTGAAACCTCGTTTTTAAAGCTGAGGGCGCCCCCTACTGTCCTCTGAAAAATATGACACTGCTTCATCGACACATCACTAGTTTCAATGAGAGGTACTTTTTCACTAAATATACTTGTTAACTTGTACCTTTTACTCACAAAAGAAACCCGATAACATAACCAACAACAAATCACTTATTACCTTTCAAGTTGTTTCTTAAATATGTGTTTTTTAAACGTTAAATCTCCAAACTGGTTCAAGAATATGATATGAACTTTGTATCAAACACTTAAAGCTGAAAAGAGGTTTTACTGATGCAGACGTTTCAGACAAAAATGGGTCTGATCAAGGTCTTCATTACTCAAAAGCCGAGTACAATAGAGAGGCTTTTATTCAACTCATTTCACCGCACTCTTCATTCCGTTTGATATCAAATTCGGCCATCATCTTATAAGAGTTTTATCAGGAAGGCAATTCCTCAGAAAAAAAGCTACTTTTTTTTTTTTTCCTTTTTTTTCCGCTCAAACCGGCCACTGAGGAAAGAACAGAGTTCTTGTCAAAGTTAATTTATTTCATCCCTCACTCTTCCCGGGCGAAGGGGGTAGTGACAGATGCAAGCTTGTTGTGTATGACGACGAACTTGCCGTTGCCACGGTTACTTCCCTGCAAGGTACCGGCTTCTTTGTTTAATTCCTGTCCTTGGGAAACGCTCTGTTTAGTGTCGGCTTGGTGGCAGGTGAGCTAATGAGAGGTGAACCTTTCGGCTTCGTATTCCCTCACGGCGTCCTTTGTTTTTTAGGGCCTGTGCATTTTTCTTTGCTTTCCTCATTGTGTTTCCCAGCCACGCTCCCCGCTCAGGTTGGTCTTTTTCGTTAAAGTCTTCCAGTTTGTTTTCTATTTTTAAAAGGAGGAACACGAGACAGAAACCTTAAAAAAAGTCTGCAGTTAAAAATGTTCAACGTCTGAAATCAGGGCGAACGAGAGGTTACGAGAGCGGAGTCCATTATTCCGTAATAATGTCTTCACTCCTCCTCAAGCCAGCTGTAATCACGCCCGCTTTGTTTACACATCGAGTCCCTTGGAGGTGGAGACTTCCGGGATTGATGATGCGCGGTGAAAAACGTAAGACTTGACCAATCACAGCAGAGTGGGTGTGGTTATGGTAAACAAGATTTCATCTCCAGAAAGTGTTTTCAGTGGGCGGGGCTTAAGATCATTTTCTAATGTCAATATTTCAATGAAAAGAGAGTTTTGTACAAACAGACACTGATGATACAATAGAGTCCAACATCTATTTAACACACACTTAAATCAATATATTAGTTACAATTTAAAGAATTAAAGATGGAAAAAAAACACGTAGTATTAAGGAAAATTGCCCAAACTTACCGTAAAACTACATAAAGATCCAGAAAACAACTAATTAAATCAAACTTTGATGACAGACGAAAAAAAGCAGAAGATACAATTAAGGTGAAGAAGAGAGTGCAGTCAGGGTGGAACAGGTTAAAGAAGACTGTCAGTGGTGATGTAGGACAGTTCGAAATTTCAGTTTTCATTGTTAATAACCAAAAAAAGGAGATTCAATTAGAGACACAAAGAATTTTAAAGACAAAATTATGAAGGCAAGATGCTTCGGAATCATGGGAAAGAATAGAAAGAGTTGGAAGAAGAATTAGAGGATGGAGATACCAAGAAAAAAAGAGGGAGGAAAACAAATTCAGTTGATGGATGTAGATAAAAACATGAAACATAAACATAAGATCATGGTTAGTGACCTCATTAGGAAAGAACAAATATAAATATATTAAATAAAAAAAAAACATTTTTAAGAAGATAACATTTGCCTTGATTAAGACCATTTTTGTTTTGGAAATTACTTGATTTATTTATTAATTTTTGTCATGTGATCATGCTCGATCAGTCCAAGTCGTCGTGGAGAAAACAGGAAGTGACCAGACAGAATAAAATTCTAAATAAAAGGGTAAACATGACGCAATAAGCAACAACAAAAAAAACAACAACAATTTGCCACCATCAGCAACACTAGTTCGATTTATCTGACTGCAGACGCTCTCCTCACCTGTCACACACACACACACACACACACACACACACACACACACACACCTCAATGTAAATGGTCATCTGGTCGATGGTGACGACAAGGTCAGAGAACCCATCTTGAGTATTTGTAGCTTAAATAAAGAGGGAAAAAAAAAAAGGGATGTTGTCACACTCTGGGAGACCGACAGTAGAAGGACATGAAGAGTTGCCGTGTTGACCTTTCTGCGACCTCTACCTCCACCTCCACCTCCACATCCTCCGCTTCCCTTCTTCCGCCGGGTAAAGTGTCACTTCTTAATGACATGAAGGGGGGGAAAAAAAGAAAAAAAATCTCTCTGGTTTATTCAGTGTCGATGAAGACGATGTTTTCTTGTCCATAAAAGGAACGAAGAGCGTCTTTTATAAAATACGTCCGACGCCTTCTTTTTGATCCGACTTTTAATTTCTCGAGCACTTTCACGAGCATCCGTCGAAATGTTGCCTTTAGTTTTAAAAATAACTCTTAAGTGCTCGACCTGTCACGGAGTCGTAGATCTATTGTTACTGGGTCAAACGCCAGACCCGATGAACTGTGATAGTCACCTGTCATCAATTTTTCATCGCTCTGAGTGCTCTTTTTTATTCGCCCCCCTAACCCCCCCTCAGCCGCCCCCCTACCCGTCACTCACAAGATGTCGCTTTAACCCCTCAGCGTCCCTTCTTTCCATCCATTTTTTTCCCCCCCCGACGCGATTATGACCAGCAGACAAGCTTGTGAAATATTTAGCTGAGAGATGTAGCGGGACCACAGATGTTTCCAGGGGTTTTTCTCTCTACAGCACAGATGTTGGGATGTTTTTACAGGCCACGGCTCAGTTAAATAGAAACTACCACCACCCACTGGGTGAGCAGGGAGACACTTTTTTATCGTAGTGCTTGTGATTCCCAGACGTGACATGGTTAAAAAAAAAAACGAAGCTTTATGAAGCAGCGTCATATTTTTCAGAGGACAGTAGAGGGCGCCATCGTCTTTAAAATGATGTGATGTTTCGATAGAATACTTTTTCAAAGCAGTAGATTAAAGAGCAAAGAGTGACATTTAGTGGACTCAGGAGATAATGACACTGTTTCATGAAGCTTCATCGACACATCACTACTAGAATCCACAACCAAAGTCTTCCCTTTAACAAAATGCAACATCTCTCTTCTAGTTAAACAAATAGTAGAGATACTAAGGTAGTGTTTTCTTTAGAATAAACTCTCTGGTGTTGATTATGTTAGAATAAAAATACTGAATGAAACAAGAGATAGACTCTTCTTCACAGTTAAGTTTCCCCTCAAAATAATGTAATTTGCTTCATGAAGCTTCATCGACACATCACTAATACAGACCGTTCTATTCAAGCTCATGATTTTATTTAAACTCACAGATCAATGTGGTGAAAATCCATCTTAAATGTAAGGCTCCTTTATCTTATTTTTAGATATTAAGACAAAAATAACATTAATTTTAATTCTCAAAACAAAAAATAATGCAATACTTAATATAAGAAAATTATCTTGTTTGTTTTGGTGTTTCGCCACAAAGATTTTTTTTTCTCTCTTTACAAGAAATTCAGGAATTCATTGTTTAGAAACATCTTTATATTTTGGGACATTTTAGATGATTCTGATAAAGCAGTTTTTATATGAAACAAGACTGGAATATGCTTAGAATTCAGTTTTTACAGAGCAAACTGTTACACTCCAAAAACTGATATTTTAGCAAGTATTTATGTCTTATTTTAAGAAAAAAAAATCTGTTTTTGTCTTTTTTTTGAAGACTCGATGAAGAGCCTCATTACACTACTTTAAAATTTTAAATGTGAGTTTAGAAGTGAGTTAATTGTATGAAGTTACACTTTTCTGCCAAAACAGTTAGAAACAGAAAAAAAAATGTGTTTTTCTTATACTATTGCTGTTTTTTTGTTTTTTTTTACTTATTACAAGTAATTCAGGGTTTTTTTTTATTTAGAAATATTTCAGATGATTCTAATAATGTCATTTTGACCTGACTTTACAAGACTGGAATATGCTTAGAATTCAGTTTTCACAGAGCAAACTGTTCCTTTACACTGCAAAAAGTGATATTTTAGCAAGTATTTATGTCTTATTTTAAGTTAAAAAAAACTGTTTTAAGACTTAATGAGCTTTATTACATGACTTAAAGATATTGAACTCAAATTTCAATGAAATACTGTTATGAAGTTACAAAATTTTGCCAAAAGACTATAAAATAACAAACTAAACAAGTGTATTTTTTCATACTATTGCCGGATTAAGTCTTTTTTGTCTTTCAATATTTAAAAAAAGTAGAGTTTCTGTGGAACGTGACTCGTGTTAAATCCAATCAGAGCCAAAAGCTTTGGCGTCAATAGAGACGAAGAACAATCGTCGGGTGCTGGTCGATGGAGGGCAGCGAGGGCCGGACGGCGAGCAGATATTTCAGGGTGTGTTCGATGTCACCTCTTGTTAGGGCGGCCACATTTTCCTGCGCCGGTCGTTTAACGCTCGGTTTGAGGAGGGCCTGTAAAAAAGTCCAAGTCGTATAAAATACAGGAAAATTCACTCGGTCTGGTCCATGTAAAATATTTACCGCTGTAATCATTTCCCTGTCTGCTGTTCTACGCCGGTGTGTATATTAGAGTCTGGCTGTGCAGATTGCTGAGCTGCTCAATACACCCGAGGATTTATACACTTTTCCCACCGCGGGGAGATTACAAATGATCGGTTACTGGAGAGAACAATAAATAAGACGCCCACTTATTGATTGGTCCGCCGATGTGGTGAGACAATCATCTACAGGATTCACAAATAAGATTTTTTTTTCCCCAAAAAAATATTGCTATTTATTGACATCCTGTCCAGGGTGTCCCCTGCCTCTCGCCCTATGATACTGGGATAGGCTCCAGCCTCCCCGCGACCCTGACCCTGGGATAAAGCGATAGACAATGAATGAATGAATGTTATTTCCATTTCATATATTAATAATTTGAATAATAATAAACGTATTTTCGTGGTTATTAATTAATTTAATTCAATGTATTTTTACTCATACAGAAAAATATTATTATAATGGAAATAAAGTCCTATAAAATAAATGGAAAACACGTTTTTTTTTGGTTTGTTTTATTGAAAATATTGTGGCGTTAAACTGGATATGTGGCTTAAATAAAGGGGGTTTGGAGGCGCATACGTGAAGTTAAAGTGATGGACTGCATTTTGGGGAAGGAGAGAGAGAGAGAAAATGTTTTATTCTCTTTGTAAGAGCTGCCTTTGATTCTCCAGACTTTTAATAAGCAGCAACTCTGAGAAGGAAAATTGATCAATTCTGCTTTTCAAAGTAGAGAAAATATGCTTTTTTTTTTGTTCTTTTTTTTCACATAAACTTTTTGACTTTATACATCAAAAGCTGGGATATGAATCAAGACTTCACTGCAAATGAACTCATTGAGTATTTACGTCTCATCTTAATACTTTAATCATTAGGTTCTTATTTGTAGATATCAAGATTAAAATGACATGATGCCATAAGACATGTTTGCCAATGGGTTAAAAAGAATGTTTTACTATAAGAAAATAATCTTGTTTGTTTTGTGTTTCAACCCTTTACAAGCAATTCAGGATTTTTTTTGTCTTTAAAAATCTTTGTATTTGTGGATATTTAAGATGATTCCAGCAGTTTTTTACACGACTCATGTCTGAAACATGCACTTCAGTTTTTACACTGAAAAATAGTATTTTTTTTATAGTATTTATGTCTTATTTCAAGACTTATAAGAAGCTACATGACATCACAAGTTACAAGAGAGTTAGAAAATGAACCTAAACATGTTTGTTTTTCTCATACTGTTGCTTTTTTGCTCTTGAAAAGTAATTCAGGATTTGTTTTGTCTTAAAAAATCTTTCAGATGATTCTATTAATGTAAAGTTTTTGGCTGAAACACATGCTTAACTTTCAGTTTTTATCAGTGATGTGTCGATGAAGCTTCATGAAACAGTGTCATATTTTTCAGGACAGTAGGGGGCGCCCTTTGCTTAAAAATGATGTGAGGTTTCAATAGAATATCTTTTGAAATCAATTGATTATAGAGCAAAGAGTGACATCTAGTGGACTCAGGAAATAATGACACTGTTTCATGAAGCTTCATCGACACATCACTAGTTTTTACACAGACAAATGTTCCTTTAAAATGAAAATATATATATATATTTCCCAAGTTTTTAATGTTTTTTAAGACTTAATTATCAGCTACATTTAAAAAACAAGAGTTACTTTACTCAATGTTTTTGTTTTGTTTAATATTTATGTTTTTGTGCTTATTAACGGCCCAATAATTTCAATTTAACGACACGTCAAACTAGTGCACGTCGGAGTGTAAAGTCTCTCGCGAGCGTCGGCTGTGATGTGAGCGAGCTGCTCTCGCTCCGGGATGTTTTGACTGTTGCTGGAAACGAAATGTGCCACATCGGTCAGCCGGAGTCGGACTCACCAGTATCAACCGGCGCTCTTCAAAAACATGTGCTCGGTCAGGTGATGAAGCGTGACACCGGCGGCCCCTGGAGCCACCGCTGAATTTTTAAACATTAAAGGATGAGTAATGGCGGCCCGGCGGCGAAATGACGGGACAGTAAAGAACGTGTTGGAAGGAAGTAATTGAAGACGTGTTCCGCGAAGTGAAACAAAAACAATTAGTCAAGTGAAAGTTAATAGTAGACTGGAAGTTTTTACACACTTAAGTGTAGTCTTTGTATCGTAAGGTATCATCAGAATATAAATGATGTTTAATGAAGCTTCATGAAGCTTCATGAAACACTGTCATTATCTCCACTAGATGTCACTCTTTACTCTATAAAATATTGATATTCTATTGAAACCTCATATTATTTTCAAGCTGATGTCGCCCCCTACTGTCCTCAGAAAACTATGACACTGTTTCATGAAGCTTCAGAATGTAAATTGATAGGAATAGATTCTTAACCAACTGGAATATTTTTTTATCTTGATTTTATTTTGATGTTTACTTGAGAAAGCAAAATACAAACACTTCTTTGCTCAGTGACTATAATTAGATCATTTGTTTCAATTAAAACATTTTACTGATAAATCATATTTAAAGTAATATTGCTAAGAAAAGAATAGTCAACATTTGTGTAAATGGACTTTTGTGTTTAGCAGCTTTTTTTCAATAAAAAAAAAAAGAAATTATGGATGTATATTTTGGAAACTCTAAAGTAAAGAAAAAATAAATATATACTAAAAACTAGCTAGAAAGAGACCAGAAAGGGCAGCAATTGAAAAAAAAAGAAAATTCGGATAGGTGATACTGACTAGTGATGTGTCGCTGAAGCTTCATGAAACAGTGTCATTATTTCCAGAGTCCACTAGATGTCACTCTATAATCTATTGCTTTGAAAAGCTATTCTATTGAAACCTCACACCATTTTCAAGCTGAGGGCGCCCCCTACTGTCCTCTGAAAAATATGACACTGTTTCATGAAGCTTCATCGACACATCACTACTTTTAGCTCGACTGATGTAGCACCTCATGGACAAACGGTGGAAGCAAACAGTTCTAACTCCAGCTTGGACCTGCTTTCAGTCTCATCACTTCCCTTCACGCCGACGCTGTACGTCAAAGTGACAGATGCTTGATTCAATCCACAGACTCATTCCTTCGCCTGATCACTGTGTCTGTCACTGATCTCAGGGGAGGTTTTCAAAGCAGGATATTTCGCTAAAAAAGCTGCTCAACCAACATCGTCCCGATCAAGAGGCTTAGTCTCCGTCTTCTGTAAACCTCTTTCCACCGATCAAAGAAATATGAGGCAGGACATCTATCATCTGCTGGGAAAACTCACCAGACTTTCTTTTCGCTCAAGATCTTTTCTCACGGTTTCACCTTCACCGCTAGTTTTTCAACTTCAACGTGGCTACAGTCTCAACCCGAGTATTTTCGAGGGTCCTTCGGTTCGTAACACGTCCCGTCTTGGCGGGGGCCTCGCTGTCCCTGTGCCCCGGGACATCAGTCAGACTAATGTATAAGTCTAGAGGGCACGAATAAAACCTGTCACAACAAGGGGAAGGATTTCTGACTCACTGTAGATCACTGCTGAAGGAGAATGTGAGAGGATGAAGGGATGAGAAGAGAAGAGGCACGAAGGTTGCTTGGACAATATGGACAACATGGACAATTAAAAGTCTTTTTAACCACTGTGTCGCTACATTAAAATGAACAAACATTTTTGTCTATAACTCTAAAAAGGAACACATTACTCTGAAAATACTCCAAACTCTTAGTCGACATGAGGGTGAGTAGAAAACGAGTGAACTTTAGGTGAACTATCACTTTAAGACTCTTTTTCTTTGTCCCTTCTTCCTCTTTTTTTTCTTTTTTTTTTTGGCTTGGCTTGACGGCCCCTCACAGCTGCACATTATATAATGTGGCCCCTGAGGACATTTCGTTGCCCGACCCTGACGAACACATCGAATGCTTCTCAACACTTAATTTGTGCTTTATTTTATTTTTTGTTTTTATTTTATTTTATTTTTATTTTATTCTATTTTATTTTGTTAATAGTGTTAAATGTCTAATATTGTAAACAATCTGTATATTTTTAAGATCGTTTTATTTATTTTTTTTTTTATTATCTTGCACTTTATTTTTTTCAACTGTGCTGTTGTAAAAGTGTGTTTCCCCTCTGGGGATGTATAAACATTTTCCATTCTATTCTATTCTATTCTGTTCTATTCTAACATGTGAAAGATTAAAGTTCATTTTTGATGATTTTCAAGAAAGCAGAAGAGTTCATTTTTTAAAATTTTGAGTTTCCAATAAAGTTCTATCAGGTTACTTTTGTGTCATTTATATAATATTTCATAATTAACCCTTGTGTTTTCTGTTGTCTCTGGGTCAACATGACCCCAAAGGCCCGAACACAAATGTATTTTTGGTATCCCTTGTCTAGTCTCTGGATCAAGGTGACCCAAATGCCGGAACACAAATGTGTTTGATTTATCCCTTGTGTTATATATTGGTCAACGTAACCCGGAGGTCCAAAAAAAACAAATTAGGTATCCCTTGTGTTGTCTCTGGGTCAAGGTCAACGACTTTCTTGGCTTCCATAAATACATATGCAGTGGTGGAGGTCGTCCGCATTGACCCAAAGATAAAACAAGGGATAACACAAAACACATTTGTGTTCAGGCCTTCGGGTCACCTTGACCCAGAGGAAACACAAGGGATACCACAAAAACATATGTGTACGGGCCCTCGGGTCACTTTGACCCTGAGCTAACACAAGAGATAATCAGCACTTTAAACACAATTTTCTTTTAGAATAAATACATTAATCTACATTTAAAATTCAAGATAGTTTCCTAGATATATCTGGACATTTGTATTGACTGTAAATTAAATATAATTTGATGAAATAATGGTTTGAATAATTACTTCTCTGCTGTAGAAACAATACTTTTTGCACCGTCAAAGATTTTTATTTATTTTTTAGGCGTGATGGACAGCAGAATAAGAGCTACTGTGTGTCTCATCCCCTCACACACCTAACCCGCTCCAGGAGGTGGTGTGACAGTGAAAGCAGGGCAGCAGCTGACATTGATATAAACGCTGCAATGTCATAGCATGTCTTCCACTGTGCATCCCTCCTCCCATAACTTCTCCCTTTCATCCTGTCTCATCCCTCTATTATCATTGACATCATCCTCTCTGTCGCTCCGACACTTCCTGCATCCTCTCTCCTGGCAATCTCTCCCCCCCCTCCCTCCCCGCCTCCCCTCCCTCCATCTCAAGATGTTGCCGCTAATGGATTGAAAGTCGCGGCGGAGAAGCAACAGTCATTTAAAGATTAATGTCTGGCCTGGCATTTGTGAAGGGCGGTCGGCCCGATTGTGTGCGTTTTTTTTTTTTTCCATCGTGCATACATGAAAAGATGCGCCTCTTCATTATCAGCCATTAGAAGGAAAGGGGATAAGAAGGAGGAGATGAAAGACACCAGGGTTATCTGGCTAATACCGTCACTAATCACATGTCTGGATCGGTCCTTATTGACACGTCAAAATCACGTTCAAACGTCATGTAAAAGAGCGATTCGGCAGATTGCAAATGTTGACATTTACGGGTCGTCATCTTAGCGTCGTGACCTGCTCGCTTCTGAGGGAAAAAACACTTTTGAAAAGCTAATACATGTTGAGGACAAACAGGAGAACAAAAGGGTAATGTCATTAGTTTTTTTCCTTTCAGTGTAAAGTATTACATCAATATAAGAGTATTCGCGAGGAAAACTGGTCCAAAAAATCCTCATAGAAAGTAGGACAATATTTGATCCAGAAGCTTTGTTGACTAGCGTTAGCAACTCGCGAATGAATCAATCTTTATTATCAGAAGTATTTCTCCACTGAAAGCCAGATTTATTTTTTTTAGTACTTAACAGGGAACAGATGAGCTGGAAAGTACACCCTTTTGAAATGAGCTTCTAATGTGTGTTAAAAGTTCAACGAGTCTGCTGTCGATGTGGAAACTTCATTGAGGAGCAAAGCAACAAATTTCTCAATGTGTGCTGAGGAAATATTGAAAAATGGGGAAAAGATTGTGTCACGTTAGCACCTGAAGAACAGCTATTCACACTGTACTTAATCTTTTGACAACAAATATATGCTACTGGCAAATTTAACAAGTCATTCCTAAACTGCCACAATTTTCTTGCATAGAATGATTGCATTTTTACGCAACAATTGACTTTTTTGCGTTACTGTGTGTTGTTTTTTGCTGCAAAAAACTGTCTATTTAAAATATTTTAAATAATTGTCACCACTCAGTGATAGGAAGTTGAAGCTTCATGAAACAGTGTCATTATTTCCTGAGTCCACTAGATGTCACTCTTTGCTCTATAATCTATTGATTTGAAAAGCTATTCTATTGAAACCTCAAATCATTTTTAAGATGATGGCGCCTCCTACTGTCCTCTGAAGGATATGACACTGTTTTATGAAGCTTCATCGACACATCACTAGTAAATATAGTAGGACAAGAAACAGGTTATTAGATTATAGTGATTTTCTAAAATTATCGTCCGGGTCCACAAAACGCTTTAGGGATTCATCAAGTAAAAAGCTGCGGCACCTTCTTCTTCTCTTGTTCTAGACATGTTTTTAAAGTGAGCCCAGGAACACTGCTGCCACCTACAGTCCCATCGAGATTTTTTTTCATACTTATTCATTATATTAATGTTTATATTATATTAATGTAAATTTCAATTCATATTTGAGGCTTATATTGGCTGAATATCTTGCTGTGACTGAACACAAACAAACAATAATGTCGTTTACACAATAATGTTGTTGGCGTCAGAGCTTCCTTGGATTGGATTCCTCAGTGATCCAGTTATGTGTCAGGTCCTTCAAGAACTTCCTCAACCACTAATTGCTTCTGGCGCAGAGTCGCCATAAACTCCCGATCGTGGGTGGGATTAATAAAGTGTCATGTTTCCATCAGTGAGTCTAAATTATGTATGTTAAATCCATAATGTCGTCTTTCAGCAGGGATATAGAAACTGAGCTTCAATGTTGTAAATGTTGCGATAAGACCCGGGAGTTTCATCGGCGCTGAGGCGGAGAGACACATTACAACACAAATGGAGTTGCTGGCATCACAAAAGTTGCAAGGTTGCGTTATAAAAGTGCAACACAATGGAACTATTAAGCATACCCAAGTAAACACAATACGCAGTCAATGTTATTACACACTTCCAGTAAGAAAAATGTGTGTCACACGTACGATGTTAAGGTAATTTTTCTAAGTGCTCACTCCACCAATACTGATCAATACGGAGGTTCCAGAGACCGCTGAGGTTCCCACAGCATTATAAAGAGCAGCAATACATCAGCAATACGTCCAGTCGGTTCACAATGCCATTGATCTGTGGTCGTATTAATGTGCGGCTTATGTGTTTGTGGGCAGACAGCGATGAATCCACTTGAGCTTTCATGGCCGACCGGGTCAATCCAGAGTGTTCTCTTTGTGTGACGAACCCTAGAAGCAGATTAAACTACACGTGACTTGAAAATACTGCTTGTTTCAATTGTTAATATCAATATCACTGTTTTAGTGATTTATTTGACATCTTAAAATCCCCGAAATATCGACCAATTCTTCACTAAATTCATAAAATTCATTATTCTTGTTCTTTATCTTTAGACTTACTTTGTTCTTGTTCTTATTTTTAAGAATAATTGCTGTATTGCTGTGGCTAATTTGGAAAAAAAAATTCAATAAAGTTCTACCTACCTACCTACCTAATATTATACAGTTTCTTTTTTTAAATACCAGCTACATTTATCGTGTCTATACTTTAAATAAACTTTCTTAGCGCTCAGATCCTGCAGGAGTTTGTATTCTTATCTTGGTTGCGATAACCATAAAACTTGACAGGTGGAAAAAACTATTGGATTTATATTTTGCTCTCAAGGTCAAACATACTAACTTTTAAGTCCAGAAACAGAACTTATTAATCATGCACTTCCAGTTTTTATCCGTAGGGGGGTTACACATGTTGCCTTATCAAAGCTCAGGAGGATATATGTGTTCCAGAAGCTCCTAAAGAAAGGAACAGAACATCCTTGATCGGTGCAATAAATACACAACAAGGCACATTAAACGTCCAGAGATGGATCACCTGGAGGGCGAGCCCCGGATCCCCGGAGAGGTCTTTGACCTGTCGTGAGGGCCGGAGCCTTTCTCTTTTAAATCACGGCGGAGCGAGGAGCCATCCATCAGGTCTCAAGTCACATGATGTGATATAAAGGAGGTGAAAAAAAGACCATGATTAATGTGGCTATTGTAGGGTCAGTCCCACCCACGAGTACACAAACACACAACCGGGGATCAGGTTTGTGTCTGATAACACTTGAAGCCAATTTTAATACTATTAAACGAAGAACAAATTTGCTTTTTAAAAGTGGTCCCTCTTCTTGTTGCTCATCTCTACATGTTCACTTCATAGAACAAAGATTGACTCAGGGTGACACCTACATCCAACTTAGTCATGATGCATTAATCTAATTGGATTGTGGGAGTAAACCAGAGTGCCTGAAGGAAACTTGAAAAAAAAAGAGATGTAATTTGTCTTTACAGTGCCCTTGATGGAGATTTGCCTCGGCTCTAAAGAGTACAAATTCTTCATCAGACAAAAAAAGATTTTAAAAATCTGCCGATCTATCAGGGGTATCTGTATGATCCATTTGTGAAAAAACTGTATCTTTTAAAACCAGTGTTTGTTACCATGACCAGTAAGAAATGTAATTAGCCGGTAGCTATGCTAGAGAGCTAACTGTATTTAAACTACATTTGACACATAACAAAATACTCTCCTACCTTGTTATGTTGGTATACTAGGGATGTCGAAATTCTATCACAGATGGAGCCGAAATGTTGGCATCCAAAATGTCCGATGTTACAAGTATGTAACAAAAGTTTAAAACAAAGGGTTGAACATTGTGACGGCATATATATATTAAGTAGATATCAACATCTATTGGTATGTAATGAACTTTTTGATTAACTTCCAATTACTATTTAAGTCCTTTCTTAACCCACGATACGTTTTAAATACTGTTTTGGGCCGTTTAAAATGATTGGACGGGCCGGATTAGGTCTCTGGACCATATGCTGCACACTAGTGGTGTGTCGATGAAGCTTCATGAAACAGTGTCATTATTTCTGAGTCCACTAGATGTAACTCTTTGCTCTATAATCAATTGCTTTGTAAAGCTATTCTATTGAAACCTCACATCATTGTTAAACTGATGGCGCCCCCTACTGTCCTCTTAAAAAATATGACACTGTTTCATGAAGCGTCACCGACACCATCACTAATACAAAGGCCAGACGAAAATAATGCAGACTCGGGAAGCGAACCAGCAACCTTCTTGCCACTGGTTCGTCCTCACGCATTTACGCCCCACTCGTCGATATTTTCCTTCTGAAATGTTATTTCTAACACACATCATTTTTAAGCTGAGGGCGCCCCCTACTGTCCTCTGAACAATATGACACTGTTTCATGAAGCTTCGTCGACACATCAGTACTGCACTCATGTACAGCTCGCCGCTGAAATGCCGTCATCCGTCCTTGCGTCTTCCTTGTCGTCGATCATCTAACCTTGGTGGACGCTATCTCTGACGCTGCCAATTGTTCTTGGCACGACAACACAGGGGAATAAGCCTCGGCGCTTTCATGACGAGGTACTTAGCAGATGTCTGATGAAGGGCTCGAGGAAACTTCGATTCTTTCAAGGACTTAGCGTCTTTGTCGCTCATCGCAGTCGTCCATGTGTTGCGACTCTTTTTCGCAGACGGAAGAAATACCATCAAGAATCAATCGGGTCAAAAGGGCCTTTGGATTATATGAATATTCTCCGAGGAAAACCCGATGGTAGACTTCGGACAGATGTCAGTGACGGTGTTTACATATTTATGTAGTGAGCTTGAGCGTAAAGAAGGTCTCAGACATAATGCCCGGGGTCGTGGCCGGAGTATTAGAGGGGCCCCATTGGCAAGTCTAATACATAGAGCAGATTTGTGCCCTGCTTTAATTTTATAGGTTAATGGATAGAGTCAGACGCTTACGTCAATGCAGAATGACACAATTGATGTTGATGGCGCGGATCAACGTGTCCTGGGAGCTAAAGACCCGCTGGCTAGATTTCCAGGTACACGTGAAGAACTTTTCCTCCGGGATATTTCAGCCTTGAACTTAATCGAGCTTGTCTTCTGCTCAGGTGGATTGACTGCTCTGACGAGAGTGCAAACAAGGCTAGCATACCAAGTCGTAAAGGGAGAGTACTGTGGATTTTCCACACTGTTTGTTGCAAGAAACTCGCTTTTGTTTTGAATAAATTCTCACTATTTATTTATTTGTTATTAGAAATTCAGGATTAAAGTACTGTTAAGGGCAACTCATGTGAAACCCAACTCTCCTGACTCATTTATATGTTTGAAATGTTGAAGTCTTTCTCTTCAAGATGCAGTAAGTCCCTCATCATGATCATGTTTTCAACTTATTACTTTATAAATTTCTCCCCCGTCTGAAATCTGGGCGAACGAGGGGTTACAAGAGCGGATTCCACAATGACGTAATAATGGCTTCACTCCTCCTCCAGCCAGCTTTAATCACGGCACGCTTTGTTTATACAACGGGTCACTTGGAGCTGGATACTTCCGGGATTGATGACGCTGTGCTACAAACCTCGATGTTTGACCAATCACAGCAGAGTGGGCGTGGTTATGGTAAACAAGAATTAACAAAAACAAAGTGTTTTCAGTGGGCGGGGCTTAAGATAATTTTCTAATGTCAATATTTCAATGAAAAGAAAGTTTTCTACAAACACTGATGATACAATAGAGTCCAACATCTATTTAACACACACTTAAATCAACACATTAGTTAAACTTTATTACATTTAAGGCTATTAAACTAACTTTAGTTGCAGATTTTGTTTGCCATCGTTGGATTAGTCGTTGAAAAAATAGTTGATTACATAGTTTTTATTATTTATAATGAATAATAACTAATATTACATAGTATATCATTTTTATTTTTGCACAATTTTTTTAAACTAATTATTATTTATACTTTTTGTATAAACATCTCTCTGCTGTGTTTTTTTGAACGGTTGCCAAGCAACGACATTTTGTTGCCAGTTTCACTGCTGTCAACAATGAGTCTGGTTCCGCTCGAGGTTTCTGCCTTCTAAATGGAAGTTTTTCCTCGCCATTGCTCACTGTACAGTGTTTTGTTTCTTGCTCTTTGTTGAATTGCTGGGATCTATTTTTCCTTAATCAACTATAGTCTTATTTCAACTGTATAGTGTCTTGAGATAACTTTGTTATGATAAGACACTTTAAATAAAATTGAATTGAATTGCTGTGTTTTCTGTGCAATGAAAATAAAAGAAAGTATAACGTCTAAAGTTATGTGATAGATATATATATATATATATATATATATATATCCATTCTAAGTGAAGGTATCAAACATATTCTAACAATACCAGTCCTACATACAGTATATACATATATATGTATATATAATCTCTTAACAATGAATCGCTTTTCATGAGGAAATGAACGATCAAAACCAGGGTAACCTCCCTCGGTGGGTTCCTCACGTAGAGGTTGGAAGCATAGAATGAAAAGTCGTTTCTTTGAAATAGACGAGTTTCGATGGAGTCCATGAAAACACTTCCCTGAAAGGGTAAATCCGAGTGCAAGGAGAGACGTTTAAGTGAATGAGAAGCAATCTCCGAGAGCTCAGAAATATAAATCTGAGCAACAATACCAGGTCATTTGTGACTCCAACGGAAATATGGCTCGGAATGAAAAATACAGTGTGAGCACCATAGCGTTATGTCGAGGCCTTAATGACGTCTATGGATCTGAAGAAAGTAGGTCCAGAAGATCACTGTCAATGGGAAAGAAGCTGATTTGATTTATGTTGGGCGATACAATCTTAAAACTTTAGAGAATTAAAGTAATAAATAATGCAATTATTATAACTGTAAATTACTTATTTATAAATAAACCTTGTTGTTTGACTGTTTGTTCACTTAGTCAGGATTCTTTTGAGCTTCAGAGTCGCCATCTGAGTCTAAATATTTAAGTCATGATATCAATTGATCCTCTTTATTACTCGACCTCGACGAGGACAGAAGTCACAGTATGCGAGAGGAAGTGAAAGAACAAAAATAAAATGCAAGAAAAAAAAGGACACAAATGATTTAACGAGGCTGATTGGTTAGAGATGATCTCATGAGGTCGGCTCGGAGCAGCTGAGTGGAGTCACCTGATGGTTTTGGCTCCATCAGATTTGGAGAAAACAAACAGATTAGAAGGAGCTTGAAAACAAAAACCTAGATCTCCAAGTGTGGAAAACAATTTTCTACGACTTGAGAAGAAACATACATTTTGGTAAGAAAATGAAATCATAAAGAGTTTCCATTGTGAGGTTAACGTACCTTTTATAATTGGGTTTGTATGAACATTAGTTCAGAATAAAGGCCAAAACTGACAGAAAAAAATAATTCTTTGAGACATTGTTTAGGGCACCGGTGTCACCAGCCCCATTACACTGTAGCACATCTAGATATAAATATATATTATTTGCATGTACCTTCGGAAAGGTGCTAGTTAGCTAGTTAGTTAGTTCACAAAATGTGTGTTTGTTATGGAAGTTTCTTAGCACTTTTAAATTCCTAGAAAGCTGAATTACAAAACAAAAAACACTTTCGACAAATTCAGTCGGATTGAAAGTTTCACGCTGACCTTATTGGGACCCGAAAAATACTTGCGAGCATGTGACGACCCATGTTAGCCAGGTTAGCATAGACAGTACTCTAGGGGACGAAAAAAATGGTTGTGGTATATTTATGGAATTTTTGCCAAAGAATCACTGCTGACTAGACTGACTCAATTTGTAGGTGTATTTGAAATTACAGTAGATTCGAGCCAAATATTATAAAGCAAAGAGTGACATCTAGTGGCCTTTGAAACGAAGACACTGTATCATGATACACAGCTGTTTCATAAGGCTTCATCAATACTGAACACTCAATTCGTCTGTTTGAATATTTTCTTTCATTTAACTTTCATTTAACCAGATAAAAGACCCATCGAGATTAAAATTAAGATTTTTTTACAAGGACAACCTGACCAAGAAAGCCAGAGCTACACATCATAGTTGAACAAAAGGAAGGCAACAAATACACAACTGAAATACAACCAAATAAAGTACTGTGCTGTGTCTCAAATCGCATACTACTCTTAGTATTCTAGAAGTTAGTATGCATCAGTTTAGTGTACATACTAACTAGTACGCAAATTCCCCACAGATAGTATGTCTCAAATCAAACACTGCTGCTACACACTAACCGGAGATCACATGACAGCTTCTTCTTCTACTTCTATTTAACGATGTTTCAACCAGCTGTTTGAACGCTATCGCCGACACCTGCTGGCAGCATGTTTTGCAACGTTGGAAAAAGAAATAAAGAAAAAATATGAGAATCTAAATATCGCGAGATATTTAAGCTGGTATCAGCAGCGAAGACGTGTTTATCCTCCTACTGCTGCGGAAAATGCACCTGTAAGTATATGAATATATATGCATTTATATATGACGTAACTTCCGTTTAAAACGTCACTAAGATGGCGGCTGTTTAGTGTGGTTAGTGTCCATCAGTTTTGTGGGCGTGTTAGTACGCCAATTTAGTGTGCATGGCGCACTAAATTTCGCATACTAAGAATTGAGACGCACTAACGCACTAAAAATACTAACATTTAGTGAGCTAGTATGCGATTTGAGACACAGCACTGGAGATATGGTCACATTAACAATAAAAAAAAACATAGTTTTCACATATTTATACCTAAAATCAAGCCACATTTAGCAACTTCGAGATTGTAAAATTCCCTAAGATCATGAGGCATCGTGAGTCTTGGTCGTTGGTCACACATAGACAGGCATGAAGTGTTCGGTGGAAAAAGACAAAAAAAATCATTCATATTCAACTCGCTCGCTCGCTCTCTCCGTCAAGGTCAAGCAATATTGGCGAATGGTGAGATAAAAGCCGAAACATCACTCGCAGCTGCAGAGTAATTTGAGATAACATGACACTTAGCTCTACATGACACACAAATGTGCCAAAGTGTTTGGTCTATTTGTATTTATTTATATTGGCGGAGGTTGTTTTTTTTTTTACGAGCGCCTGCCTTCCCTCCGCGATATTGAGACAAATTGTGTCGCCGTCATGAAAGCTACACTCTGCTGATTAACTCTTTGCGGATGGCTTTTTATCTGCTGGCATTTGATGTACGACATCTTTGCGAGGGGTTACGGTCGAACGCAATCACGGGCCCTTTCATCGCGGGGACCCCCGTCAGATTGCCTCCCGGGGTTCTCGAGGGAGGCCATCCTTCAGGAAATATTGACCGTTAGACAGTGAGTGCCTGTGTGTGTGCGCCGGGGAGAAAGAAAAAAAAAGCTGCTTTACGGGAGAAATTGCAGATTGTCCGTCGCACATGCACTGATGGAAAGAAAGCGGGAAGAAAAGCAACGCTCTCGGGGTCAAAGGTCAGATCCTGTAAACAGAAGAAAAGGGATTTCTATTTCCTCCTTTTTGCCTTTGTTCCCACAAGATCTCTGATCTTATTTACTGGCTGGAAGTCTTATGGAAACGTGCTAAGATTATCGCTGGAGGAGCCGTTGAGTTCGGTCCTCACTCTCCTCTTTCACACTGTGTTATTGTGTTAGGACTTTACAGCCTCTGGCAGAATACAAGGGATATCTGAATATGTTTTTTACTAGAGGTGGTTATAGGCAGGAACCCCTGTGTTTTTCTCGGTGTTATCTTGATCTTTTTAGTATTTATTTTTTGGGTACTTTTTTGATTGTTTAAGCGCTTTGTGACCCTGGTCTAGAAAAGCGCTCTATAAATTGATGGTCCAAACCTTTTTTTTCGAGAAGGGCCACATTTGATGAGTTAGAAACAAGCGAGGTCAGATGTGAACATTGTCAAAATAAGAGTTCGGAACTTCAAAATAAAACCCTTCATCAGAGAGACAAGAAAAAAACAAACATTGTTGGTGTTATTGATGAAAACAATCAGTTATCAGCATCAATTTGTCATAAAAAGTGATATTTAAAATGAGTTATACGATTTTTAGTGTAAATTCCCTACTTAAAAAAGTATTTTATAATGAAGACCATGTGCCTCATTGGAATTTACAACAACAACAACTGACAAAGTATTTGTGAAAAAGAAACAGGTATATTGTACATCATTTTGTGATCAAGTACATAGGTGTCAGTGACCAGTAATTGCAGAAAAACTGTATCATGTTTTCATATATGTTACCATTGATCTTACTTCCTGGTTTTATTGTGAAGTCCTGATCATTGTCTTCTCAACTTCCTCTTGTGCTCCTGATCTGATCGCCATGATTCTTGTCACCTGTGTCTTCGTCTCACCTGATCCCAGTTCCCCCTTGATTTTTGTTCGTTTAAATCCCACCTTTGTGAAACTTCTATGGCACATGTTTTGCTCTACGTTAGTATAGTTTCAGTTCAGTTGGCCAAATTTTCTGTTCCTTTTTAATCACTGTCTTGTGCGGCCCTTTTTGTTAATAAAGTAGTTTGTTCATCACTCCTGTTTCCTGCTCCGAGTTCTGTTAGTTTCAATCGCCCTTTTCTGGAATATAAATGCAACATTGAATCACTGAATTCAATGAAATGTAACAACATTTTTCAGATATTTCCGAGGTATTTTAAGTGTTTCTATTTAATTTGAAACTCAATTTTGTGCTAGCCTTGTGTTTCCCTAGTCAAGGGAAAAAACTATGAATATGTGTTTATATGAATAAAATAATATTAAACTTTAATAGAAATAAAATATCTTTCCTGCCCTCTGCAGTTTGCTTAACGGTCCTATTTTTCAGTTTTTGAAATGTATCACAGATTTACCGATAGTCTTGTTCGTCTTACGCTATTAATTTTATTTATTTATTCTATATCTAAATTCTATATCTATATATATATCCTGGTTGTGACAGTTGTCCCAGCTGCATAGGGTGAGAGGCAGAGGACACCCTGAACAGGTCACCAGCCTATGGGCAGTATAGAGTACTCAATCAAACTGTATGTTTTTTGGACTGCAGGAGAAAACTGAGTGCCTGGAGTAAACCCAAACTAGTGATGTGTCGATGAAGCTTCATAAAACAGTGTCATTATTTCCTGAATCCACTAGATGTCAGTCTTTGCTCTATAATCTATTGCTTTGAAAAGATATCCTATTGAAACATCACATCATTTTTAAAGCTGAGGGCGCCCCCTACTGTCCTCTGAACAATATGACACTGCTTCATGAAGCTTCATCGACACATCACTAATACAAAGGCGACACGAAAACAATGCAGGCTCGGGAAGCGAACCCGCAACCTTCTCGCAACAGGTTCAGCCTCAATCATGTTCGTTGTTTGCACTCCTATTTTCCTTCTGAAATGTTGTTTCTAAAAACAGCAGCGCCGCTGCACTCCCGTTAATGACAAGCCATCACTTCTCGCCCTTGAGCAAAACAACGGGACTCGTGCCGCTCTCGCCCGAACAGAACGCAACAGAGACAGCAGCCGGGGGGAAACGGCCAGACGTTATCAGCGAAGACTCTACTGTACTGAGAGCTCGCATCTGCACCGTGTCTGTGACCGAAAGGCAAATGATGTTTGAAACGGAGTGGAAAGAGTTTACGAGTCTGAGACTCAGCCTCCGACAGCTGGTGTAAGTTTCTCTTACAAACACACAGTCATTAGCTCGCGAGCATTAATTCCTGACTGCGCTGTGAGCTTTCTGCTTGAATGACAGTAATTATCACTTCAGTCTTGACAGGGAGGCACAAACACTCTTGATGTCTCTGTTTAAAACAAAGCAAGAACGCCCACGCAGCCGGGTTCGCTCCTTCTATTAGTGGCGTTTCTAGCGAAGGGTATCAATTTCGGGAAATCCAGGGACGTTCCTGGCCAAACATCAAAGAGGGTTTACCTTCCAGTAACGTTGATGTTGGCTTTTTTTTTTTCTGTGTTGTCAGCGTAAAAAAAGATATCCATTCACTTATTCTTCCCAAATTGATTACAAAAAATTGTATGGATGAGAAAGACACTCAAAATGTATATGAACCACAAACAACATTAAGTTTTAAGGAATCTTTTTACTGAAGGTTAAAAGGTTAGTTCACCCCAAATACACTCATTTTCTACTCACCCTCATGTTGACTAGGAGTTGGGATTATTTTCAGAGTAATCTGTTCCTTTTTTAGAGTTTGTTGAAACGTTTGTTCATTTTAATGTAGCGACTGGAGCTCAGTTGTTTTCATCTTCGTCCAAAAAGACACTTAAAAACCTCCAAATACCTCCATACTGCTCGTCTGTAACGTCCATCTTGTGTTGAAGCCTCGACATGAGGAATTGTCCAGAAAAAACTAAGTAAAAAAAACCTAAATAAGTCTGTATTTTAAGATTGTTTTTTAGCAGAACTGTGTACTGTGTAAAGCTCATGGATATTTACCCAGATGGTTTCCTGCCTGTGTAGCATGTTAGCATTTTAGAATCTGCTACAAACAATCTTAAATATAGACTTTTTAAAATGTATTTGACCAACAATTGCTTCAAGTGGCTTCAATACAAGAGGGACGTTACAGACGAGCAGTATGGAGGTATTTGGATGTTTTTAAGTGTCTTTTTGGACGAAGATGAAGATGAAGACAACTGAGCTCCAGTCGCTACATTAAAATGACAACAAACATTTTTGTCTATAACTCTAAAAAGAACAGATTATGGAATATAATCCCTATCTTAAATGGAGATGAGGGTGAGTACAAAAAGTGAAAATCGCGGACAAAGTTTACGAAAAAATGTTTAACCCATTGAGACAGAACTAGAAAATGTGTTCATTGTGTGCATTTTTACTTCACCTCATGTCCACAGATGAAACTAATCCTACACAAATAGTGTATTATCTTACCCTTTTTTCTTTTCTTTTTTTGCTTGAGCGAACAGGTTTGCACATGTTGTAGTTCACGCACATTACGACCAGACTCTATACACACATCGTTTGTTGCATTTTTGGAATTCCTCCCTGAAGGCCGTCTTTCGAGGAACATCTGCCTTTTTTAAATTCTGTCATTAACTCAGTACACTTGATGACACCATGGTGGACACCAGTATATGGATTGGGAGGTAACCTTGGGGCAGACCCAGGACCATCTTGAGAATCTCAACGGTTTCTTCAGTACCTCAGCCCTCATAGAAGCAATTGGATGGATGTATAAATACTCTCCCAGACTTTTATCATTCATATCGCTGTCACTAATTCTGTACTTGAAACAACCTTTTTTTATTTTAATCAGCTCATGTATTTATTGCAAAATATCTCTTCTGTACTGGTGCGTGTATTAAAATCTAATCAGTGAAAAAGAAGACTTAATAAATCCTCAGCTTGTATTCAACAGAATCATTTTACATGTGAATTATATTCAACAGAACAAGCCTCTACAGTGTTTATAGGATCCGTTACCTTCTCCTGCAGGTCAGCGGACAGGAGACTCACGGCTCATGAAAGAATGTTTTTCCGCCGTATACGTCGAGTGGCGTGTTATGTCATGTCGCACCTTCTTCCTTTCGCTCGCTCGCGAGGATGTCAGGGGGAAAATCAAGGTCTTGCCCTTTCTGACTGTGTTCCCGTTGCTCTAGGGTAACAGCCCCTGCGGTAGATAATAATGGAGTAATCCTCTTATCTGTTGCTGCTTCCCTCACCCACACAGATCATTTTTCTCCTGCTCCGGTGTTTCAATCCCCACAGAGAAGAATCTTTTCCCATTTAAGATGCGTTTTTTTTTTTTTTACCCGCCACGTTTTGAACGGCTTGGGTTTCTGTCAAAATACAATGAAATCGAGAGGCTTTGCCACTTTAGAATAGGTTGGAATATATGGAGTATTAAGTCTAGTTTGACGATTGTGACACAGAAAATCAGAAAACTTTATTGACATTGTCGAGCAACAGGATTTTAAAAAGTGTCTGCATTCAAGTTAAAACGAGTTATAAGGTTAAAAGGTTAAAAGTTCCTTTATAATAAATTTAAAAAAGACAAAGAAACATAAGTATACAAATACAACAACACACAAACAAACGACACAAACAAACACATTCGACACAAACAAACAGCACATTCATTCATACTTAAAAAAAAGAAAAAGAAATAAGAGATAAAAAATATATATCATTTGTTAAAAGGCGAGCAAAAATAAATATTATCTATAATCCCTGTAGTTTTTTTCAAGATGGATTACTCATTCATTTTCTGCCGCTTATTCCCTTATGTGGGGGGGGCTGGAGCCAATCCCAGTTTCTCAGGGCGAGAGGCAGGGGACACCCTGGACAGAACGCCGGTCAAAGAAAAGTAAAATACTCTAGCAGTTAGAGCTAATATTAATCATTTCCGAATTTAAAGAACTATATTAACAAAGTAATTAAACCCACTGCATATATTTTTTTATTTAAAAAAAAATGGTTTTAGTTTTGAGAAGAAGTAATATATAACTTTAATTCCCTTTAAACCTCGAGTCGCCATCATGAATCCCTGAAACGAGACAAGAAACCGCGAGACTTGAACGTGGAAAAAACCTTGCTCACGCTGCTCACCGCGGCTCCAGCAACATACGGAGTGTTGGTGTGCGAAACGCTCCCCGCTGTGTGGCTGGTGACAAAGACTATTTCTGTATTTTTCTGCTCTCTCGCTCTCTTAACAGAGTGACAACCAGGATATTAACTCCCGTCCAACTGTGCTAAGTAGCACCGGGGGGCGCTAAAAACCCCGCCCGACATTAACAAGCTCCTCTCTGAGGCCGACCTGCCTGTTGGCGCCTAATCTGCACATTCTGAAAGGTCACGTCTATTCAGGAGGAGGTGTCGTCGAAACGCAGCCGATGTGGGTTTCTTTGAAGGATTTTATTCGTCACGTAATTGAGCAGGATTTTAAAACGGAGCTTTAATCATAGATCGGTTCCTTTCTGTGCCACCGGTTCTGTATGTGTGAGTCCATTTCATGAGGTTTTTAAAAAAAGTGGAAATGAGTTGAGATGTATTAAAGGGATTAAATCTATACAATGAAACATGGAACTAATATCACTCAAACCTTAGCAGGAGCCAAGACCACCAGCAGGAAAGTTCACTCACATTTAATTTTTTTTAATAAAAATATCCTTGGTTTCACTGTATCACCGCAAATATACCTTGTTTTGTTTGTTTTTCTTTTTTTTTATTGTGTTTTTAAGTTAAGTGATGTTCTACCTGCTAGCTTAGCTAGTCCATAGCAGTGCCAGCTCCTATGACTTTTACCAACCTGCAAAACTTAGTTAATATTGATATTATGAAGATTACAATCAAAATTCTGCAAATCGTTAATTCCTTTTTTTTAGTTTTAACCATATTTTACAGTGAAGGAATTTGTTAAGAGAATTGTCTTCTTGCTAGCTGAGCTAGTTGATAGCAGTACCAGCTGCAACAATGTTTACCAACTTGCAACACTTAATAAGTTCTTATATTATTAAGATTATAATCTAAATTCGGGAAAACCTTTAATTGCTTTTTTTAGCAGTTTTTTTAATGGAAGGATTATTTATTTAAAGAATGGTCTACATGCTAGTTTAGCTAGTTGGTAGAAGTCCGCGCTACAATGATTTTAACCAACTCAAAAAACATACTATATTTCTATATTAAGGAGGTCATCATCTAAATTGTGGATATCTTTAATCCAAAAACAAATTTTCAACTGTATTTTTAAGTCAAGCATTATTTAAAAAGAATACTTACTTGCTAAGCTAGTTGATAGCGGGCCCATCCGCAATGACATCAATAAACGTTATAATATTTTTATATATTGATGACAATAATCTAAATTCTGCGAATCTTTAATTGAGTATAATTTATTCTAAGACAAAAATTAAGGACATTTTGTTAATATTGAACATGTTTAAAATAGACGTGTGTTTTTTAAAAACATGTATGTAACATTTCTGGGAGGAGAAGATTCATCCGTCTTTTCTCTAATTTCTCTAAAATGACACTTAAAATGAAATGGCATCAGTTTCTTAAAACAACCCATGATAGCAGAACCTCTGACGCCTGTTTTCTGTAAACAAACATAATCAACACATCATTTGACCCAGATCCAGTCGGATCAAAATCCCCTTTTTTCAGTCGGCGCGCCGAAAATTGCCGCCGTTCCCCCCGTCGCCATTCTCAGGGGTCGCTCTCAGCCGGGCCCCGCGATATCGTATCACATAATAGAATCTAATAGAGGCTGCGACGAGGGGAGCATAGGCAGATTGTTTGGATGGAGGAGGAGAAGTGGATCCCATTTGTCAAACCACTATCACTATCATCCTCGGTATTTGGTCCATAGGAAGACACACTGACGTATTGACGGACTTTGATGCTGTTATTTATTTATTTATGCTCGCAAATAACAACTTGAAGAATGAATCTAGAAGAGGCGTTTAGTTAAGACACTCCTTCTTGTGTTTGAAGAGGACGATATTGAATTTCGGAGTAACGTGGCGAGGATAAGACGCCCGACTGATCGGACGGCTAATGGCCGCCTCCTGCCACTCAAATTAACCGCTTTCTTTTTTCGCTCCGCCACTCCTTTCATACGTGCGCTTAAGTGTATTTACGGATGGAGGGAGATACCAATCTTTAAATTGAAAGTGGATGCAGAAAAAAGGGACAAATGGCCTGGTGAAGTCACGCCAGGATAAACAAGCGCTTCCTTTCATCTCTCCGGTCTCTTACATCTGCGCGAATCCTTTGAAGCCGCCATTAGATTCCCGGAATGATAAATCTCTCCCTCGGACGCGTAATGGATCGGAAAAGACCCGTTGTTTACTTTTCGTGTTTTTTTTTATTCCGTGCCACCGGCGGCTCCAGCCCCGCGGAGTTGCCGCTCGTTTGGCCTCGGTTTCATTTCAAGCCCCCGGAGAATTTTTTTTTTTCTCCGTAACATTATGATTACTTGTTTGAGAAAAGTCGCCTCCTGGGGGGACGTGGCTTGAGGAACGATGCAGCTGTATTGTTACCGGAGAGACAGTGTGGAATTCTTTGACTGCTTTTCTTCATCAGCGGAAAGAGGTTGCGGTTTCGAGTCTTTGCAAAGTATCACAGCAAGAAAACTCCGATCGATGACCTTGCTACCACAGAGTTGGGATCGATAATGTGCTTCTTGTCACACCGTGGGCCGCCCTGGTTCTCTGCTGCTGAGCCTGTGCACGTCCTTTACTGGCTATTTTTACTTTTATAGATACAACTGAAGGATAAAACAACTCCATGTGAATCGGCATTAATGGAAATTGACAGTTTCTCATTCTTTTTAAATGCTCTGATTCTGGACTAATCATTTGGAGTAATCCATCTCTTTTTAGAGTTATAGACAAAAATGTTTGTTCATTTTAATGTAGCGACTGGAGCTCAGTTGTCTCCTTCATCTTTGTACAAAAAGACGTTTTTGAAGGTTTGAGCGCTACGCTGAAATGCTAACATGCTACACAGACAGGTAACATTACGGGTAAACATCGCGAGAGCTTCCAGTTTACACACTGGGATCTCTCGCTATATTTACCTCGTATTTCTCTATTTTCAAGTTTGTATTTTTGGACGAAGACGATGGAGCCCCATTTACGACCATAAAATGAACAAACTTTCACCTATAACTCCAATAACAAACAGATTACTCTCAAATAATCCCAACCCTTAGTCAACATGAGGGTGAGTAGAAAATGAGTGAATTTCTGGTGAACTTTGACCAAAACAACACATTTCAATAAGACCAAATATTAATATTAAGGCTGAGAATAGTCGGACCAAAAACAGCGTTTCAGCGCTGTTGCAAAAATAAAACCATTCTAATCAATTAGGCAAAAAAAAACAAATCTTTGGATGATGTTGTATTTTGTTCTCTATCATTGGACTGAAGTGTTAACATGCATTACAAAACTCCATTCTTGGTTGAAATACCCACTACTTGACTTACCTATAGTGCGATTAATAGCTTTATTAACCCTGCAGTTACCAGGTTAGCTCAACTAATATCGGTCTGGAGTTTCTGTCAGGGTGGAAACTTCTGTTTAGTTCAGTGAATGAGTTGAAAAGTTCCAAGATCTAAACACATTCTATATGGTTCAAAGTCATGCTTAAAGTTAGTTTTGTTTCTTAAATGTCCTTCATAACCTCACGATGTCAAAGGACGGTTGTAGCTAGCATTAGCTATGTTGCTAACAAACACACGGCTCTTCTTACTCTATATATAAACCCTGTTGCATAAATATTTTCCGTTTAAACTAAACACGTGAACAATGCCAAAGCCTAACTATGTGTTTGAGTTTTGGGATCTCTTGTTTGTCCTTCTAGTACTCTAGCCATGTTTAACCAGCAATTATACTACAGAATTTCAATCAAATGAAGAAGAACACGTTTAAAAAAGGTTACAGTGACGGCTGCTGAACTATTTATTTTATTGAGAAGCACTATTCTATTGATATTTTAATTAATAATGGGAAAAAAAACATACATATATAAGTTAAGGAGCAACTATATAGTACTGAAAAGATTCTGCAGTGTATTTTGAAATTAAATAAACATCTACTGGAAGCAGATAATTTTTTCTCGAGTATTTGATTCACCCTGACCTGTGTGTTTGTGTCTAGATGCCGAAATAAATCCCACCAAACAAAAGCATGAAATCTAATTTCAACGGGACTCGGAGTCAAACAAACCCCTTCAGAGCCTCATTATCCTGACGATTGCTCAGCCGACCCTTGTCTTGCATGATTCGCTGGCAGGAAAACTCAAAAACAAAAGTCTTCATCAGAATGATAATGAGGTGTTTTTGCGAGAGAGAGACCCAGTTTCAAAGAAGACAGTTAGGGCCGAGGATTTATTTCCTCTCTGCCTCCGGGGCTCAGTGGAGCACTTTAGAGAGACAGGTTATTGGAACGACGTCTCCTCGTTGTCCGTCCTAGCGCCGCCGCCCGGCGTCTCCAGGCCACCAGCGTCGCCTCCAGACTTCCTAGTTTCATTCATCTAGTGATGAAGTTAATCTGGGATATTTTTCTTTTTTAAATCTCCATTTTATTATATCATCTTTCTATGATAATCTTTAGGTTTAAGGTGTCACAAGTGATCCGCCTCGTCTTGTGTTTTGGTTTTATCGGCTTAGAAATTTGATATGACTTGAATATTTTTGGGACTATTAGCTGACACAGAAGTATTTAGCATTTAACTCCTGGCACAAGTCGGTTCTTGCCTTTTCACCACTTATCTTAAATATCCTTATTTCTTTAGGATATATTATAAGTATAAATAAAAACATTCATGGTAGATAGACTTTATTAATCCCTCTGGAGATCTCCTTCCGGAAATTAGGTTTCAAGTTCGCAGCATTTTCATAAAAACAAGAAAGGGAACAAAGTGCAAATTAAAGAACAAAGAGCAAGGAATGACAAAGCGCAAATAAAAAGCACATAGATCAAAGGAAATAATGCAAAGAAAATGATACAAAGATGAACATCATCAACTACTGATGGTTTCACGAGGCCTCATGAAACTGGTGTGTAGTTGTGTAGAAACGCCACTAGATGGAACTCTGCTTTATAATGGTTGTTTATAATATTCCAATGCAAAAAAACCGCCTATTCATCTATTTTAATCACACAATATTGTTGTATTCCATATTGGTAACTAGAAACAAATACAAAAAAATAAAGGTACGGTCGAAAGACGTTGCCGTGGAAGCAGAACATGCTTCTACTGCACCTGAAGAAGAGCCATTGAAAGCTTCACTGTACTGGCCAGGCATTGATTAATGTGTAGGATCTACTAGGTTGTCATTCTTTTCAAAACCTTTCAGTTGTTTCTTGGTCCACGAGGACAACCGGTGGATAAGTATTTTAATGCATGTAACCAATTCCAAGTACTTGCAATATACATAAAATGTGGACATTTAAGAACAGTTAGGGTTATCCTAGATTTTTACCAGCGGGTACGGAAATACCCTCTTTGTAAATTGAGTGTTGACTTTAATACAAAAGTAACCATTGTTCTAAAGTCATTGATTCACTATAATGTTTTGGTAGCAGATCAAAGATCTGGTGATACGATACGCATCAGGTTACAGGGACAACCGTACGATATATTACTATATATTGCTATATATAACAGTAACAATAAGTATATACTCTGGTGTTGCAGAATTTACAGACCACATCACGGATGGATGGATGGATGGATGGATGGATGGATGGATGGATGGATGGATGGATGGATGGATGGATGGATAAAACCTTAATATATGAAGTCGTAACTTCTTTTGTTTTGAAACCAAAATATGTCCAAATATACTGTATCCTCTCGTCCTCAGGATAACGCAGAATTGTATTGTTCTTTTAGCTGCGGAGGACATAATGACTGCCTCCATCTAGTGGCGCAAAGTTTAATTGCAACACACAATGAAAAACCGCAAAGACTATTAATTGTAAATTAAAAAAAAAAAAAGTTACTTTACTATTTTAACTGCACTTTATTGAAATGTAAACCATTAGGTAACTATAGTCAACAAAAAAATTAATATTAATCTAAATCGATACAGTGTTGCCCAATATCGATACATTATCATGAAAAATATATGTATTGCAATGTATTGCTGTATTCATATTTTTTAAAAACACCACTAGTATATAGTGCTGTACTATTATAAAAAAAGCACAGTTTTCATGAGCTTCACATGAATCCAAGATCCTTTAAGAATTTAACTCTTGCCACCCCATCAAAGAAGGTCCTAAAGCAGTCGCTGGTCACGTCCGAATGGTAGAAACGTCTTCTTGAGATGAGGGTTGTTGTTTGAAAGGCACCGAGGCTAATGAAAGTCAGCGATGAACTGTACAATACAAGTCGCTCCCTGATTTATCGCTGCATTAGCAGCAATGTATGGAAGATGTTAATGAAGGTCAAATGACACAACACTTCCACCGGGTTCATAGTGAGGTTGTGTCTATTAAACGGTAGAACCTTCCCTCGGCACACACACACACCGACACACACCCAATTATTTAGCCCTCTGCTGTTAAATGATTGGAGGACATTTACCTCATCCAGCGCCGGCTCCTCTGCTGGATAATGTTTTCGTAAAGAGTTCCCACCTAATTAGCCTTTTTGGACTTCAACCATCTCTGGAGCGAATCGTGCCTTGTGTGTGTGTGTGTGTGTGTGTGTGTGTGCTCACAGTTGATCCTCTCGGGTATTTAATGGTCTATTTATTTTTAATAATCCAGCATTAGAGATTGCTGGTAATCCTGTTTCTCTTGCCATGCAGTGTTTGTGTTTGTAAGGGATAAATTAATTAGTTCGGTTGATTCGTCGATTTCAGACGTTCCTGTTGATGAAAACCACGTCGACGACGTCAACATTTTGTCGTCATTGTTAGAAAATTGGAGGTTAATAAAGACGATTCTCACGCTTATATAGCAGTAATATACTGTGTTTTGAATATGGTTTTTGGGTAGTGATGTGTCGATGAAGCTTCATGAAGCAGTGTCATATTTTTTAGAGGACAGTAGGGGGCGCCCTCAGCTTAAAGATTATGTGATGTTTCAATAGAATAACTTTTCAAAGCAATAGATTATAGAGCAAAGAGTGACATCTAGTGGACTCAGGAAATAATGACACTGTATCATGAAGCTTCATCGACACATCACTAGATTAA
This sequence comes from Callionymus lyra, assembly GCF_982586985.1. Classification (NCBI taxonomy): domain Eukaryota; kingdom Metazoa; phylum Chordata; class Actinopteri; order Syngnathiformes; family Callionymidae; genus Callionymus; species Callionymus lyra. The sequence continues at coordinate 10,617,958 of NC_141819.1, forward strand.
GGTGTACTTGTTCCTCCTTACTTTTTCCTGTAATGATTAACTTAACTTGAATAAATATAATAATACACATATATGGATGATGACATCATGACACTCTAATTAATGAGCTAGTATCTCAAATAAACATAAACATATTAAATAAACATATAATAAACATATTTTACCTACACATCTTCATAAATGGTCTTTAAGAGGTTAAGAAAATTACCTCTAGCTATATTTCTTGATAAACAAATGGTAAATAAATAGGTGAATAAAAAAAGTTCCCATAAAAATGAGTAGTAGTAGTAGTATTCACAATCGAAAATGGAATTCATTAATATTATTATATATATATATATATATATATATATATATATATATATATATATATATATATATATATATATATTATATTATAACATGTTGGAGCGAAACAAAGTGCGTAATAAAAATAAGATGTACATTTCAATATTATTGTGGACATTAACTGTGAATAATGTTATGATGATGAGGTCCTTTCCGTTAAAAAATAAGTATTTGTCAAGCAACCTTTAATTGTCAGGTTTAAAAAAAAAATAGGTTAAGCCATTTTTTTCTTCTTTTGAACATAAAAAATTGATAAAACTTTTCAACTTTTACGCAACAATATAAGTAAAAATTGAAATACTAGAGTTTATAATCCAACAGAAAGTCATTTATTTTATATATTTGTTAATATGCTGTACACTCATTGGCTAAACTTAATATAATCAAAAATATAATTAACTTTTTTGTTGTCTCTGGGTCACAGTGACCCAACTGCCCCGGAAACAAATACGTTTCTGGTATCCCTTGTGTCATCTTGACCCAGAGACAAACACATTAAAGAGCGAAGTGGTTCGCCTGCTGCAAATGTTCACTCAACCCTAAAGGATGATTCTTCCCATTTAGAGTTCCTCATCGCGTCGGGTCACCGTCGTGACACGTCGACACAGCTTGTATGGCTGTGGGTAGAATCCGTGTTACATTGTAAGATCCAGTATTTGACCTTTAGTTACGCAACCCTTCCGCCCGCCTCGCCCTCCTCAGTCGGAGGGCCCCGGAGCCACGGAGCCTCGTCGCTCCAGCCGTGACACATCGCTGGTTAGATATCATTCCTTCAACGACCACAAGCGCCTTGAGTTTCAACCGGGCTCCCATCTAAATGGGCTTCAATTTTTAATCCGAGCTGGAGAGAAGGGAATCGCATCGGGGGAGGATTGCATATCGGTAATTTATTTAAGAAGTCTTACGAGGAGTTTCGGAGCCAGGGAAGGGAAAAGTATCTGCGTGGCTTTTTTTTTATTTTTTATATCATTCAGCCCAAGGGGGCTGTAGGTAGACTCTAGTCAGCAGCGAGTTCCTCTGCTGAGGAGCATCGTTCTGCTTCAGGCCTCTGGTTTAAAAAAAAAAAAAAAAGATTTTCCCCCCAAAATATGTTATGCAAGGCATTTGAATAATTGATAGAAGTTTTCACTTAAACTCGCATTTTAAATCACCTCTCGAATCAGGATCTTGAAGTTTCCAAAAAGCTGGGCTGCCAGCGGTCAGACAAACAATTGGACTGTCGTTGCGTAACCTCGCGTAATCAAACACGAAGGAAGCGTTTCATTAAAACGATCTCCCGGGCTGCCACTTACCCATGCGGGTGAGGTAAAGTGTTGAGGGGTTGAGACCGGGATAGAGGGACGGGGGGACGCTGACGGTGGCACGCTATCGTGGAGTTCATCCTTAATGAGTGAGGATTAGGAGGGATGATCTAGGCTTTTGCAAAACCCCGGGACCGGAGCTGGGAATATTTGTCTGCGTGTGGTTTTGATCATACTTTTATTTTTTCTATGGAAATGATAATAAGCATTTTTGTATTAAAGGCACAGCAGGACTGATTAGTGATGAAGCTTCATGAAACAGTGTCATATATTTCAGAGGACAGTAGGGGGCGCCCTCAGCTTAAAATTGATGTAGGGTTTCAATAGAATAGCTTTTCAAAGCAATAGATTATAGAACAAAGAGTGACATTTAGTGGATGAATTACATTTTTGGGCCTTTTCGTAACTGGAAAAATGTTGAAATACTGCACCATGTCGACCATATAATCTGGATTATTCCATTTCCAAATCGTGACGTAGAGCCAACTGGGTGTGGATCGGGAAAACCTAAGGCGAACGTTTCAAACTCAATCATACAAGATTGTCTGTAACTAGTGATGTGTCGATGAAGCTTCATGAAGCAGTGTCATATTTTTCAGTAGGGGGCGCCCCCAGCTTAAAAATAATGTGAGGTTTCAATAGAATAACTTTTCAAAGCAATGGATTATAGAGCAAAGAGTGACATCTAGTGGACTCAGGAAATAATGACGCTGTTTCATGAAGCTTCACCGACACATCACTAGTTTTTACCTCTTTTTGCACCAAGTATAAAGAAAACAGACCATCACTAGTTTGAAAACTAATGAAAAATATGACTAGAAAAGAAACTAGAAACTTCCTGGTTAAGCCAGTTTTGGATCGCAATAGAAATGCGACGATAAATTCCGATGACCTGAATTTCCACAATATTATCCCGAACATATCACCTAATCATCACTTACTTTCCTTGACTTGAGAATCTCCATATTAATTTTAAAATGAAATAAAAGTATTTCTGAATCATATTTCTCTCATAAAAGAAACCTAAAAATGTCACATTTGTAAAAGAACATGTTGGGCGGTTTTGCATTTTTTTTCTGTACTTAAAACTGTAAACAAAAATAAGATTTTCTATAGTAGTAGTGAAATCATGGCATAGAGAAAAGTAGTGATGCGTCGATGAAGCTTCGTGAAACAGTGTCATTATTTACTGAGTCCACTAGATGTCACTCTTTGCTCTATAATCTATTGCTTTGAAAAGTTATTTTATTGAAACCTCACATCAATTTTAAGATGAGGGCGCCCCCTACTGTCCTCTGAAAAATATGACACTGTTTCATGAAGCTTCATCGACACATCACTAGCGAAAAGGGAGATTAGCTAAAAGCAGAATAAATGCTAATTTGAAGTATTTTTGGATCAAATAATCCATTGAATGGACGGTAGGAGGCGATGAATAGAGCGCAGACGGGGTGGAGCATCAGGACGGCTAGAGACGAAGGTCAACCGTGACAGAAATTCCCATCAAAGTTTGAACCGACACAGAAGCGATCGCGGACTACATTCCTGCCTCCGTTTGCTCGGCAGGCCCGTCGACAGATTGTTCATATGGACTCAGAACCTGGTCCAGATGTTTACTGTTGCGCAACATCAGCGCAATTTGATCATTTCAACCTATATCTGCAGGAATTAACGCCGACCCCTCCGGACGGATGGATGTTAGCGCTGGTGTGTGTTGCCTTCTCCGCACCAATGGCAGCTCTTCCTCCTCCTCGTCGTCCTCCTCCCTCGGAGATGAGCACGAGAGCTGATTAATATTCCGCTGCAGTGATTATTCATCCATTTAATTATTTGTGAGCTCTTGCCTTGGAGGGGATAACAATACACGATTGTTAGTCATTTATTTTTATAATTCCTCAAACATTGTCTCCTAAGAATACACGCGAGAAAGACCACGATTTGACAGTTTTCCCGTCTTGCTTTTTCGACTCTTCAGACGGACACGGGTCTGAGGTCAGGAGCTGCTGGATGACGAACACTTGACTGAAGGTTCACTTGAACTTTGAAGCTGAGAAGTTACTTAAAGGCCGACGTGTAGAGATGAGAGAGCGTTTGAGATTTGTTTTTTAAATAGGAAACGTAGTTGGTGCTTTTGAAATAGAATCTTAAAGTTCAAATAATGTGTTGATGTAAGTGTGTGTTAAATAGATGTTGGACTCTATTGTATCATCAGTGTCTGTTTGTACAAAACTCTCTTTAAATTGAAATATTGACATTAGAAAATGATCTTAAGCCCCGCCCACTGAAAACACACTGGAGATTAAATGATTGGTCAAATATCAAGGTGAGTCACCGGGCATCATCAATCCCGGAAGTCTCCACCTGCAAGGGATTCGTTGTATAAACAAAGAGGGGCGTGATTACAGCTGGCTGGAGGAGGAGTGAAGCCATTATTACAATGGACTCTCGTAACCTCTCGTTCGCCCAGATTTTAGATGGGGGAGAACTTTATAAGGTAATAAATTGAAAACATGGCTTTAACATTTAAAACATGGGAGTCAGATTGGATTTTCAACTTTTTGGAAACTTGACCAGAACGATTTTTGTTGAATTTTCAAAATTGATAGGCTACTTTAAATTTGGAGAATATCCTTTTGTTTTGTATTTTATTAAAAAATTCTTCAGACTTTAAAAATCATCTGAAAAATTATATAAATTATAATTTTCTTTCTTTCACTCATTTTCTACTCACCCTCATGTCGACTAAGGATTGGGATTATTTTCAGAGTAATATGTTCCTTTTTAGAGTTATAGACAAAATGTTTTGTTCATTTTAATGTAGCGACTGGAGCTCAGTTGTCTTCGTCTTCATCTTCATCCAAAAAAACATCCAAATACCTCCATACTGCTCGTCTGTAACGTCACTCTTGTATTGAAGCCTCGACATTAGAAATTATTCCAGAAAAAATGTAACAAGATTATATTTTAAGTTTGTTTGTAGCAGACATTTAAAGAAAAACAAGCGATATAAAGTATACACTGGAAGTGCTCGTGATATCACCTGATAGTACTTTCAAAAAATAACAGAATACTCTGTGTTCTAACCATTAGTCGACATGAGTGTAAGTAGAAAAAGACTTTGAATTTTGGATGAAATAAGCCTTTAATGTAGTGACTGATGCTCACTCATTTCTGTCTTCTTCTTCATCAAAAAAGGACAAAATTTCTTCATGATTTCTTCAATTATTTCTTCAGTACAAGAGGGACGTTACAGACGAGCAGTATATGGAAGTATTTGGATGTTTTTAAGTGTCTTTTTTGGACGAAGATGAAGACGAAGAATGACAGTGACGTTAAGATCAACGCTTGTAAAAACTATATTAACCTCAGATGATGATTAAACACAATACGAGGCTCAATGCAGTCTCTTCATCATATACGACAGTCACGGAAAGACAGCGTAGATGTTTCCCCTCGACCGTTTGGTATCCTCTTACAGACAATGGCAGATTACAGTGTTTCCGCGACAGTTAATGGTGCATCTGTGAACACGTGTTCCTGGGAGATGATTTATAATAATTAATCCACTATGTCCAGACACAGATTCTCATTCCAAGCCCTCAAACCCCCAATCGACGACACACACACACACACACACTCGCCGCTACACAACCCCCCCCCCACCAGCCCCGGCTCAGGGAACACAGCTGTGACCACCTCGGCGCCTTTCCAACCCGACGTCGACCAACATCCCGGCTACAGGACACGGAAGGGGATTTAGAAAATGTCTCTGTTAAAACCTCTGCTCCTCGACAACGCACTCCATCTTCATATCACGCCGCATTAGAGCTAAGCCCGGACAAAAGCATTGTTTATTGTGTCATTAATATCCATATTGATCCCGAGACTGTCGGGGAAGATGAACGACTCAAAGTGATGAAGACGCGGCACGTGGACAGATGCCTGTGTTACGACATGATCACGGAAATTAGAGAAAAAACACTTTTCTTTTAAGGATAACCTTGGGGTGAATTTCCAATATTTCCATTATTAAAGTGAAGTACTTTAAATGATGGAGCCCCAAACTGATCAAGCAAAATACATATATAATGGTATTCTATTTCTTAATTCTTATTTATATTGATTCTTGTTGACAAATATATTGTCATGTGTATTTTGTTATTACTTTTATGATCACTGAGAAAATTTGACATCATGAAAAAACTATTTAAATATCTATAGTTTAATTAAAACTGTCACTTTAACACATGTATATTTCTTTAAATCATGATTATTATTACATCTTTATTCAACTTCCAAACAAATTGTGGTTTTTTTTCTTGTCATTTAAACAAATTTAATAAATATTATAATATTAATTAATAATATTTTTAAATATCTTTCTAAACTTTGTTTTATTATCAATAATAATATTTATCTTGTGACATACAGTATATGACATGAGGACCACCTGGAGATGTATATATATATATATATATAATTAATCTACGGAAAAACCGAAGTTCTGTTTATGAACAAAATAGACACGAAGTAAAATAGATATGAAAATAAAAACAGTGAAATGTTCTATATTTAGAGTAGACCTGGGCAAAGTGGGCGTCACATAAATACAGTCAAAGGGCCGTATGTGGCCCATGGGGGTCATGAGGTCAAAGGTCATGTAAAAACCAAAGGTTTTATTTGTATTTATTTCAATAATTTATAATTATTTTCCAAATCTGACTATGGGGTTTTTATTTTAGGACTTTTTTCCTTGCATTTTTCTTAAAAATTAAAATAAATATAAGGAAAAAATGTTATTTTGTGTGAGATTTAAAAATAAATCAACGTTATATACACTAAAATACAATAAAAATTGATCGACACATAGTATAGACAGTTAAAAAAACATTACCCTTTAAGTGCAGTATTTCTAATGGCATGTGTGGAAACTAACAAATTACCAACGACACTAAAAAACAGAATAGATTAATAAACCAAAATAAAATAAAAAACATGAAGGAAAAAAAGGAGAACTAACAATATTCATATTTAATGCATTATTATGTTCCTTCTTTTCATTTGAATACTTCGTATCCGTCAAAATAAACACGTTTTTAGATCATATTTTGACTCTTTTTTTTCGTTTTGTCCAGTGGTTCCTCACAACCGTCCCAGAAAAACGATGTGGAAAATCTAACCAGCAACCCCTACATGTCCATGTTTAAGTTCACTATCCTACCATCGGGCTGAACCTTCCTTTGATAGAACGATGAGGCCGTTAGCGTCGCTCACAGAAAAGAAAACGTAAGGAATTGAAAACACGTGAAGTGAACTTAATGTGTTTTCGTGTTTAAAGTTTCTCTATATTGTTGGAACGTCTTAAAGTTCAGCCAAACGGCGTCTTTTTTTCCGATGCAAGTCTTTACCTGGAAACTAATTCAGGTCCCTGCGCACAAGACAGCGTAAGTAATAAAGGAGAAGAAAAGCCCAGCAAGACGTTTAGTCATTTGTGGGTCACAATGCAGCCTGGAGTAGTTTGGAATACATTTGAATGACTAAAGGAGGTTATTATCCAATGAATGTCTCATTATTTCGCTTCTAAATCCGAGGGGACCTTGACTGGTGTCGCACTCTTTGGTTTATTCCTTTGAATCCTGATGGTAATTTCCGTGAAGCCTATTCTCTCACCGGTTGTTTTTCCGCCGTGCTACCTTTTTTCCAATTATACACGTAATCAGGGTTTCTTATGTGGGTGATGATGTGAGGACTCTTTTAAGGACACACACACACACACACACACACACACACACACACACACACACACACACACACACACACGCACACACACGCAGTGTGATTATCCAAAAAAAGATTCTATTGAAACCTATTTAAAACAAAAGTAAAGAAGCTGAAAAGGATAAAATCAAGCTAAATATGCTAAAATTGTTATCGTATTATAGTATATATACAACATTCTTTATTTATTTTAATTTTAGGGTCAATAAATACAAACAAAAATGACACACGTGAAGGAAAAAAACCCAATAGTCATATTTGGAGACAAGTTATGAATTTTTTTAATAAATACAAAATAATACCTTTAGTATTAACATGATGTATGACCTTATGACCCCGCGGCCACATTAAGCCCTTTGACTGTATTTATGTTTCAAATTAAAAATAAGTGTAGACAGTAATATTCAATTAAAATCTTTACATCATTCAATCTATAGATCAACTCTCTTAGTCGCATTTATCTTTATATTTTATCTTTTTTTCTTTACAAACATTCTATTAAGATTTTAGGGATTTTCTCTCTATTTTCACTCCTTTCTAACTCTTGGGGCAAATCACTATATCATCAGTAAACATCAATGTCCAACAAATTGAAAATTGTCCCTCAATTAAAATTAATTGTAAGACAACTTGTTGCTGTAATATCTTTCTAGTCTATTTTAATATATATATTATCAAAATATGTATATAATAAAATAAAATAAATATCAAATTGAGTGAAATAATATTTGGAAAAAAAAGTATATATTTTTTACTTATTTATTATTATTTATTATTTTCTAAATATTTTTTAAAAATAAATATAAATATAGATATTTGGTATAAAGCTATTTCAATGGGCCCTTCATGTACAACATAAACACATATAACTTCATCCTAATAATAATATTCTTATATGAAGAACTAGTGAAGCTCAACACAGGTGCACAAAACAAAAAAGATTTAAATTAAATTAATAATAAACTCTTCTTTAACTGTGACAAAGAAAAAGAAAAAAAAACCTGTTTTCTAATCAGACAATACAGTTAAGAGAAGCATTGTCTGTTAAAGGATTAACATATTTCCTCCTATTGTCTCCGGCGTTCTTCTAACTTTCATCCACTTTATTTCTCCAGTTGTCATCCCCCCCTTCTATTATTCTCCATCCCTCTCGGCTCCATCGCGTCTCTCCTCCCCCATTATCTCCTCTGTTGGTTCCTCGTCTCAGCTCATCTTTATTTCTCCGCCTAGTTTATTCAGCTTGCTTCTGTCCTCTCTCTCTCTCTCTCTCTCTCTCTCTCTCTCTTGGCTTGTGTTCACCTAGTGTTCCCTCACAACTGGGAATCATCTCGTCCTCCGTCACTCACTCACTCTCTCCTAAAACCTCCTTGTCGCTCCCTTGTTTAGAACACATCCCTTTCCTATTGATTAGATTAACTTCTCATTCCCTCTTTCTCTCTACCTTTCTTTTCTCGTGGAGATCATCTTTTTAATTGCTCAAGGGTACGTCAATCCCTTTTCTACCTGGTCGGGGGGGTGGAGGGCTGAATCGGTCGTTGCCGTGGTAACACTTCTCCATCACGGAAGGGAATTTTTGAAGGTGTGTTTCACCTTCATCCCGTCATATGTGGCTTAAATTATTATCTGCTCCACCTAATAGATTTTTTTCCTTCCTTTAAACTTAAAAAAAATACAGAATTCAAAATAAAAACTGTAGCTAAAGTGTATTTGTATTGATTGACACCATTAGTGGGACATTATACCTTTTTTTTTACAACTAAAAACATAATTTTCTCTTTAAATTGCCTGTTGTGAATCCTTAAAAATATATATTTTCATGAGAATGTATGCATCAGTCTAATAGCATCAATTTTAAAGCAAAATAAAATGATAGAAAATGAAGTTTCTAAAATCAAGTTCATATGAATCAATATCCAAAAGAAAATATGTAGTTTATCATAAAAAAAAAATCACTAGTTGTTGTTTCATGTTCATTGTTCACCGAGCTCATCGTCAGATAATAATATAATAATAATAATGAATATTTATTGTGTAGCTATAACTATGGTTTAGATTTCAACATGAAGCAGATGACGCCACTCAACTTTACTAATGGAGTCGTAATTTTGGACATAACAAGAAGTTTGTATAAAACATAAACTAAAAAACTAAAAGAAAATACTATATTCAATGTAAACAAAACTTAAAAATACATATATACCAGATCAAGACAGTAATTTACTTGAGTTAACTTTTAAACGTAATTAAAAAAGTAAAAACACAACTCTCCTGGCCAGTTCAAGTCCCTCATCATGACCATGTTTTCAACTTATTACTTTATAAAGTTGCTCTGAAATCTGGGCGAACGAGAGGTTACGAGAGCTGAGTCTATGATGACGTAATAATGGCTTCACTCCTCCTCCAGCCAGCTGTAAACATGCCCCGCTTTGTTTATACAACGAGTCCCTTGGAGGTGGAGACTTCTAGGATTGATGAGCTGTGGTGACAAACCTCTGTGTTTGACCAGTATCAGCAGAGTGGGTGTGGTTATGGTAAACAAGATTTAATCTCCAGAAAAACAAGTGTTTTCAGTGGGCGGGGCTTAAGATCATTTTCTAATGTCAATATTTCAATGAAAATAGAGTTTTGTACAAACAGACACTGATGAAACAATAGAGTCCAACATCTATTTAACACACACTTACATCAACACATTAGTTAATCTTGAAACATATGGAATAAACACAACAATATCGTTCACTTCTACTGATCTCGTAAACGAATGCTTTTGAAACCGTCGCGCAAAAGACACTCAAGACATAAAGATGGAATTAGTGGACAAAATAATCCAGTTATGTCGGCGGTGAATACACTCACGGTTCGTGGCGTCACCCGGGAGGACGTGCACGGAGCCAACACTCGCCGCGCATGCCTTCATTTCCCAGCGATGCGGCGCCATCTGTCTCCGCCCGGCCAGCGAACACCGGCTGCCAATATGTAGCGGGGTCACGAGAGAACACTCCGGATCGCTCACACTTCGGGTAGGATCTCACCTGCGAGGATATATCGTCGAAGTTGTCGATCACCTCGGACGTCGATCCGGGGGGGGGTGGGTTCGTGCTCACGTGTCTTCATCCCGGGGCCTGATGAACGGCGTCGGTCGAGGGAGTGTCTCATGCCTCGTAGGAAGCGGTAGTGCAGCAGCGTGTGCGCGGAATAAATGCTGTACATTAAACAAATTCCCCGGCGCTCGTCTTGGCAGCGCGTGGACGAGGGAATATATATCACGCCTCTTTCCCCCGAGCATGGATGTATAAACACGGAATCTTTATAAACGTGTCGGCTACTGAGGAGCGTCTTGACCTGGAGGAAACGTCGGAATGTGTGGAGATAATAAGGCCCCGAGAGGATGAGCAGATACTTTTTTTTTTCACTCTTAGCGTCCCGGTGATGAGCAAACGTTCACTGTAAGCTGAGGAAATAACTGAAATGTTTTCCTCGAGCACTTCCTGTTTACAGGGAGACTCGTGTTGCCTGAAACTGTCAGTCTTCACTAGTGATGGTGTCGATGAAGCTTCATGAAACAGTGTCATGTTTTTCAGAGGACAGTAGGGGGCGCCCTCAGCTTAAAAATAATGTGAGGTTTCAATAGAATAACTTTTCAAAGCAATAGATTATAGAGCAAAGAGTGACATCTAGTGGACTCAGGAAATAATGACACTGTTTTATGAAGCTTCATCGACACATCACTAGATTTTACTGTAAAAAAATAAGTCAAGGTCAAGTGAGGCATCATGAGGATCATTCGACCGTTTGACTTCCAATAACTTTTTTAAGTGATTCGACATTTGTATTTTTAAGACATCCTAGTAAAACTTGGTCTCATCATTTGTTTTTTTCAAATCCGTGCAGATAAGAAAAACAAAAATACGAGCAGCTTTTAAGATTAAACACTCGATTAAGTCCTTTATAGTTTAGCATCCTGTGGGTTTCACGTTCATTTTTATGTGCCAGTGATGATGAAGCTTCATGAAGCAGTGTCATATTTTTCAGAGGACAGTAGGGGGCGCCCTGAGCTTAAAAATGATTTGAGGTTTCAATAGAATAGCTTTTCAAATCAATAGATTATAGAGCAAAGAGTGACATGTAGGGGACTAAGGAAATAATGACACTGTTTCATGAAGCTTCAACGACACATCACTAACTTAAGCCTGGAGATAAAATCTAATTTACCATAATGACACCCGCTCTGCTGTGATTGGTCAAACATTTAGGTATGTCACCTCACATTATGAGTCCCGGAAGTCTCCACTTCCAAGGGACTCGTTGTGTAAACAAGGTGAGATGTGATCATAGCTGGCTGGAGGAGGAGTGAAGCCCTTATTACGTCATAATGGACTCTGCTCTCGTAACCTCTTGTTCGCCCAGATTTCATGGCAACTTTATAAAGTACTAAGTGTAAAACATGGTCATAATGAGGGACTTACTGCATCTTGGAGAGGAAGACTTTAACATTTGAAAGATGTGAGTCAGGAGAGTTGGATGTCCTTCACTATTTGAGTTTTAACTTAAAGAAGTCTTGAAGAAGAGATTTTTAGTTTTAAATATTCAAATAAGATAAATGACTAACACCTATCCAGGACACTCAGATAACCCCTTAAAACTCACTCTCATGTTTGCCTCTCGGGCGTGAACGAGATCATCCTGTTATCTTGAAGGAGACTCGTGGGCACGACAAGCTCCTCTGACCTTTTTTTTTTTGCCACCGGATGACCTTCTTCATCTGCCCTGTGGAAGCTCCTCGGGTGGAGCTCATGGAGGCCCACAGATCTGGAACTATCCAGCCAGGATCCTGATCAAGTAGACCTGGCCTGCAGGTGCACATTAAAAAATGCACATATGTCTAGTTTAGAGAGAACATGAGGTACATACATATAAGCATGTCTCAGTTCAACATGTGTATGCAGTGAATGACCCACATATGACTGACCGTCAAATCGTCACACACCCACAATAAGCCCTGGCTCCGGTTGGACGGACTCGTACCGGGCTCATTAGAGATATGAAGGGGAAAAAAAATGATCAGAAAAAAAAAAAAAGAGCCATCAGGGATTTCATGCAGATTTGCAGTGGAACTCTCAGGCAATCATCGGCAAGAAGCATCGTGGCTCTGGTCACAGAGGTCGAGCAGCAGCGAGCGAGGGGAGACACAAACTCATCTTAGGGTTTGTCGAATTCCCCCACCTACCACTTGAAGAAGCACTTCATTTACAAGTCTCTTTCATTAACGTTTCCCTTTCATTTCTCCCCCTTTTTTCTCTCTCTCTCTCTTTCTCTCTTTCTCCCCCCTGCATGTTTTCTCTCCTCTTTAAAGTTACGCGTGAGCCACTAACAAGAAGAAGAAGAAGAAGAAGCAGCTGGAGTCGCCGAAGATATGAAGCTAAAGAGGTTTTGAAAACAGCCCCCGTGGTAAGTGAAATCTTTCATTCCGGCACAGCCATTTTATGAGTTCACTTCTGTTCTCCGGTCTGGAGAATTGCATCCTGCATCATAATAGATTTCTTATTGACTTTCTCCACGTGCTCCTCCTCCTCCTCCTCCTGGTCTCCGTTGATCCTTCACACAGCAGTTTGAGTCTTCAGAGCAGATATAAGAGACACCTTTAGGGGGATTCTAGTGCTCCAGGGAACAGGCCTGTGTTGTTGTTACCTCACTGGGATTGGAACCAACGACATCCTACTTTCATTTGTCGATGTTGCTGCTCACTTATTGTCTTGTTCGGCTTCATCCGTTCTCCCTCTTCTTTCTTGACATCTTTGATGGACTGACTTTCGGGTCATTCTATGAAAGCAGTGGCATTTTCGCTTTCACTCAAATAAGCCCATCTAGGACACGCTCACCTCAGGCATAGTAAAATAGTGCTTTTTTTTTATTATGACCCATATTTTATGAAGCACATAAACTCATCTTAACTGTAAGGAACCTGATGCATTATTAGGAATTACAACGAAAATGTGTTGGGTTCATATTTACAAAGAATACATTTTTGAATAAACACAACTTTTAATTGAACAGTTTACGTTCATTCAAACAAATTTTTAAATATGTGTTGATTTCTGGTAGACGGTGTGTTTAAATGACAATGATGGAGGAGTAAGTTCAGGTTTATTATACAGAACTAACATGTCAACACTGACATTTTTTCAACCAATTTTCTTACACTGAATTTGTTTTAAAACATTGAATGTTTTTATGTTAAATTAAAATGAATGAAACATAGACAGCGGCAAATAGCAAATTATTTAAAAATTCAAAGTCTGATTTTGATGATGTAAAAAATTCAGTGTTGGAAATAAAATTGTTCAATGTCTAATGCCAAACATTTACTTCCATACCAGCACCAATTAATTTAATGTAACTTTATTTATTTAAAACGTCATTGGGTCGATCACATCTCCAAATGAGCAGAAACAACAGATTCATGTTTTTACTATTGATGTGTTTATGAAGCTTCATGAAACAATTTAATTATTTCCTGAGTCCACTAGATGTCAGTCTTTTGCTTTTAAAAGCTATTTTATTGAAACCTCACATACGTTTTTAAGACAAGGGACGCCCCCTTCTGTCCTCTAAAAAAAAAGACACTGCTTCATGAAGCTTCATCGATACATCACTAGTTTTTACAGCATATTCTTTTTTTAAAGGCAGTTGTCACGCTCTTTCTCACAGGAGGTGATATGGTCTGGATTTTGAATGACTAAGAAGCGTTTTCATGCCAGTAGTCGAGCCAGTCCAGGACCCGTATGGACAGTGTCTTCCATTCTTTCAATCGCTCCATTGAGGGGCAGATGATGATACACTTCTAGATAATGTTATCTGCATCAAGAGTGGAGACACGTGGGATAAAGCTGGAGAGGACATCCGAGCTGGCGGGAATACATTTGTTAATGATAATTCGGGGTCAATTGTACAGACTAATGGAGGGCACAGTGGAGTAACAGTGGAGTGTAGGGTGGACTCTATGGTATGACATGCGATTAGAATCTATGGGAGAATAAACTCTTGATATAACTTTTTATTATTATCATGAAATATCTGTGAAATGTTGCTCCACAGCTTGTCCGGGAATCTTCGGCTCAAGCCGTGATTACACCATCAGCGCGGAATTAAATTGTGAAATATCCTCCACCGTCCAGTCACAACCGAGAGGATCGTTTCAACTCAGCTGAATAATAATCTGAAGATGACACCCCCCCATGCCCACCCCACTCTCTTCTCATTTGCAAACCTCCTCCTGGTTATTAGTGTTGCTATCACAGGAGCAGACATGCAGAAATGGTAGATGAGGATGAGCAAAGTAAATGGAGGTCCAAAAACCCTCACTAGCTCTCACTGCCAAGGGGCCACCGGGCTCTTATTAATAACCATGCCCGGCTGTATCGGCTGGAGATGATTGTGATGCCTCAGTGATCTGCCTCGTATTGCCGGGGTGGAGAAAAAAGCGTGGCGAGCTGAGATAGCTTACAGAATAACCTATTACATCTCACTGAGTCCGCAGTATTGCACTGTGCCATTAGTGAGGGCCTTTTCTTTTCTGGCTTTTCTTCAGACGATGACACCGAGACATTTTTTTTTTTCGGATACTTAGTGAGTTCTTCCAGGAAAAATGTGTAGAGCATCAATGAGCATATGTTAGTCTCCTCAAAAATCCATCCAGTTGAACTCAGGAATTCCAACAAGATATTATGTTTAAATACGTATTTGTCAAAGTTAAAGGGTTGGTTCAAGCTTTACTCATTTTCTACTCACCCTCATGTCGACTAAGGGTTGGGATTATTTTCAGATCTGTTTCTTTTAAGATTTATAGAAAAATATATATGTATATGTCTATGTAGCGACTGGAGCTCAGTTGTCTTCGTCTTCATTTTCGTCCAAAAAGACACTTAAAAACATCCAAATAACTCCATACTGCTCGTCTGTAACGTCCCTCTTGAATTGAATAATTCATTGAAGAAATCATGAAGAAATTATGTCATTTTTCACAAAGAAGAAGATGAAACTCTGCATAATTCTGACCTGCTCTAGTAGAAGAACTAACATTTTTTCCGGTACAATTTCTAATTTCGAGACTTCAATCCAAGATGGACATTTCAGACGAGCAGTATGGAGGTATTCGGATGTTTTTAAGTGTCTTTTTGGACAAAGATAAGACGAAAACAACTGAGCTCAGAGTTGCTACATGAAAATGAACAAACATTTTTGTCCAAAACTCAGATTAATTTATACAAACAGCATATGATTAAATTAACTAACTTAAGTGACTACAAGGTCAAAACATCTTGTTATTTCCTATTTGAAATTGTCTTAACCCTTGTGTACATCTACGGGTCAACTAAAAACTAATTTTGTTGACCTTGACCCATAGGCAACACAAGGGATACCTCAACCCCATTTGCTTTCAGGGCCACCGGGGGTCACCTTGACACAGAGATAACACAAGGGTTAAAGATTCTAGCTGGTGCTCTTGGCTTGCATTAGACCTTTTACTTTTTTATTTTGCAAATATTATACGCTCTTCAAAATTGTCTCCAAATTGCCTATTGTTTGAGAAATGCTTCAAGAGTTGCATTTGAATATAAATCATCTTGGACCAAAAAAAAAAAAAAAACCTCAGTTACTTTGACTTAATCATTGCTTTCTGGAAGCAGAAACCCGTAATAACAGGGCGGATGCTCGAAGCTTTTCACGGATGTCTTCACCAAAACATCAATTAAATGACACGGCTCAACGTCAGCAAGACGGGAAAAAAAATGATGCACATTTAAGAATCGCTCGTCACCTTTTGCAGTTTAAAGACAGTTTTAATAGGAGTTAACGATATATTTCTACACAGTTTAATGTAAATAAAAATCTTTTCTTCAACAAGGAGTCAAGGGTGTGGTCCCTGTTGCAACTTGAGCAAATCCTCGCACCTCTCCTACACCTGACCGAACAGGCCGAGGCAGCAAAAGCCTTAAAGGTGTCTTCAAAAAGAAAAGCAGGAAGCCTCGAGTGCCTTCCTGGATGTTTGCAGCACAATTAAACAAAGCTCTGCTAATCTTTACAGCCGGCGTCAAGAGGCCCTGTGTGTTCTCAGCACGAGGCTATACACTTGCGTTGCCACCGGGAGTCAGAGATGCTGCTTAATGTGCCGGAAGCTCTTTAGTAGCCTCATCACAGTCGCTGCGAAATGACTGTAAACAGCAGAGAAGCTATAAAAATGCAGCAGGTGGTGATTTCAAATATTCTTTAAATAATGATGTTGAACAGACACATAGAGAGGGATTAAAAAGATTATTGTTGCTTTTTTTTTTTTAAATCCTTTCAGTGCAGTGGGTTCATGTATTAGCGAAGACTTTCTTCAGTCAAGTTTGAAAAGACAATAGACCTTTTAAGTATGTCATTTTATAGATTATTTTTAGAACAATTGTATCTCAACAGTTCCCTGAACCGTCTCCGAGAAATTAACCTTTTTTATTTTTATGAGGTCGAGTAGGAACTTCAAATGTATCATGTTACTCTATCCACTTAAGTTTATGGGGCTATTATTGCTGCTAAAGCTTTGTAAATGCGAGAAAGGATTTGAAAATATATACGTGTCTCCGTACAGGGATCCACAAAAGCGTAAGTCGATTTACGAACGTGTAGCTTGATTTCTAAATGTGTTATTCAGAAAAAAGTATTCACAAATTTATAAAAACTGACAAGTCAAGCATCGCACAACTTTGCACAACTTCCAGAAAACAGACAAAACTGCCGTGGTTCACGATCCGTGAATGTGTAAAAGGATTTGTGAATAAATGCATCAGCTGCGATGACACCGCCCCGCCAGTAGGGGGCAGATACACCTCCGTGCAGTTGAATAGAGTTGACATGGACATGTACACGAAATAGCCCCGGACATGACAGGTAAAAAAAACAAAAACATAATTTGTGGCCTCGAAATACTGAGTTGTGGCCACGAAATAGGTATCAGAAATTAATTTAGATCTTTTAATTCAACTATGGCAGTTTACCCTGATCACGTCATCAGCCAGTTCTTGTCATTTTTACGTAATTGTTTTTATATATTTGCAAACCCTTTCACACATTTACAAAGCTTTAGAAACAATAATAGCCCCATAAACATTTCAGTTCATAAAATGAATATACATATCTATTTTGAGGCACTTTTCTCCTTCATGAAACTCAGTGTTGGGAAAGTTCACTCTCTATGTAAACTACTTAAAAATTCAGTTCACCAGTTTTTAAATTAACTAGTCCATTTCATAGTTCATAATTACATTTATTTTTTTAAAGTTCACAGCTCCAAGAATAAACTAGTTTTTTCTATAAGTTTTGCCGAAGCCCATAAAATCTAAACGTGTAAAAAGACACATGAATTGTACAGTATGTGTTGTGGTGAAATACAGTAGATAACAGAATACCTGAAATAAATATACATAAAATAAGATTAATAAAATACAATAGAATAAATGACTCTTACCTTAAAGAGGGCGTTTAGAAATTAAATGAAGGTAGATTTCACAGTAGCTTCATGGTCCTGACGTGTTGATTTAATTTTTGTATTGAATGCAAGTTTTCTCCATCCTCGTCGACCTCGTCATAAAACTTGTTAAAATGATGATGTTTTGGTGGCTGGTGTTGCCAGGGAGTTTTCCCTCGATACATTAAGATCTGTTTACAGTGTGTTTTTAGCAGGTTTTCGCCTCTAAGTCTCTGTAGAAAATCTACCGGACTAGGATGAACGGAGAGAGTGAGACGTTCACGGACAACATGATGACATATTCACAGTAACGTTCTTCAGTCATACACATGGTTCAGTTCACGTTCATCTGAAATATGAACTAGTTCATGAACCATCGTTCAGACACAACACACGCACAGCAACAGTTTAAGATCTACTTGATGTCAAATCACCTAAAATAAATATTCTCTGATTAAGCAAGATTGGACGTAAGAACAAAAATGTGTTAATATTGTGCAATACTTTTGTTTTAATCCAAATTTGCCAAGAAGTCCCAGAGGTTTAAAGGAATGCCTGAGAACATGTGTTCACATCGTGCAGATGTTATATTTCACAATTTCCTTTGGAATGGTTTGAATTGGTTTTGATTCCTCATTAAGAGTTTCTTTGACTCTTTATTTTCAAGTCATAACAACGAAATAAGAAGTGGAACCATACGCTGTGTCTCAGAGGACAATCTCTCATCCATTCTCATGATAATGTTGGATTTTCATAGAGTCTCTTTGCAACTTTTCATAGAGACAGTCATTTACAAAAAGGGATCCAAAGAGAATGGAAGAAATGCGAAGCTATTTAGTCTCATCTCTGTGTTGGGATTATTTTCGGAGTAATCTGTTCTTTTCAGAATTACAGACAAAAATGTTTGTTCATTTTAATGTAGCCTCGACATGAGGAATTGGGACTTGACAGACGAGCAGTATGGAGGTATTTGGATGTTTTTAAGTGTCTTTTTGGACAAGGGATCTTTGTCTATAACTCTAAAAAGGAACAGATTACTACGAAAATAATCCATAACCTTAGTCGACACAAGGGTGAGTAGAAAATGAGTGAAACTAGAATTTTGGGTGAACTATAATTTTGAGCAAACTCACTGGTCTTGAGTAGAGTATGAAGTTAAAACACTGTCCAACACATGAAGACATTTCCTGTTTTTTGCAACAGTTGATGTTTTTCAGGGTGATGATGTCATGGGAACCTTAAGAGTAAACCTCACTTCGCATTACTTTACTGTGAATGTAAGTCCCTACAGGCTTCAAAAACATGTGAACCATGTGCAAGTTTCACAATTTCTTTGGACATTCCTTCGAAATCCCAAAGACACAAGTTTCTCAGTCATTTTCACAAACTCCCCCCCCCCCCCCCCCCCAAGTCCGAGACAACAACCTGCTGCTGCTGTGCGCTCATACAAGCGACATGCTTGTACTGTACATTTTTGGATTGGTTGCGGAGACGCTATCTTAGCTCCGGCGATGCGGTTAGAAGCTGGATGGCCCCGAGCTAAGGGCCTAATCCAGAGGAGTGAATGAGAATGGGAGTGTGGCTCTTGCTTGCCAGACCTACTCAGATTCTGGTTGAGAGCACAGTGCTGTGTGGGCGAATCTATTGGGTCCTGGGCCGGGCACAGCATAAACATTGCCCAGGGAAAACAAGCAGACGAGCAGTCGAGCGGACAAGAGTGCGACTATAAGGATGGTTGCATTTAATTTCCTTTCTACTGCCTCCGCTCTACTGTCAGGGGCCCCCGAGATGAAATGGAGGAACAAAGATAATGGAATGTAGTGTTGTAGACCTGTAGTTTATTTATGTGCATTCGGGGAAACACTACCATAGAATTGTACAGATTTAGATACAGCGTATGGTAGTGATGTGTCGACAAAGCTTCATGAAACAGTGTCATTATCTCCTGAGTCCACTAGATGTCACTCTTTGCACTATAATCTATTGCTTTGAAAAGCTATTCTATTGAAAAACTACATCACTACAGTAAGTTTTATATTGAAGTACGTCTCTTTATACTGGACTTAAAGGGCAACTTAAGTGAAAACCTAACTCTCCTGACTCGCTCAACTTTAAAAGCTGCTGGAATCAATTGTATCCTCTTGTCCTCAGTCCTCTTGCGGGATTTTTATTGTTCCTTTAACTGAACCTTTGAGGACGGGATGACTGCTTCCATCTAGCGGCCCTGAAGTTTAATTTAACACAAAAAATTAAACGCTCCGAATATTTACAATGTTAATAAAAAAATAATAATAATTGAATTATTTATTTACACACAGATTCATTCTATGAATCTAGAAGATTTGAAATCTCCAGAAAATAAATCATTGAAAATTGAAAAAAAAATAATAGTTTTGAACTTAGTACTTTATAAAGTTCTCCCCCATCTGAAATCTGGGAGAACGAGAGGTTACGAGAGCGGAGTCCATTATGACGTAATAATGGCTTCACTCCTCCTCCAGCCAGATATAATCACACCTCACTTTGTTTATACAACGAGTCTCTTGAAGACTTCCTGTATTGAAGATGCTGCGTGACAAACCCTTATGTTTGACCAATCACAGCAGAGTGGGTGTGGTTATGGTAAACAAGATTTCAACTCCAGAAAAACAAAGCGTTTTCAGTGGGCGGAGCTTAAGATCATTTTCTAACGTCAATACTTCAATGAAAAGAGAGTTTTGTACAAACACACACTGATGATACAATAGAGTCTAAAGTGTATTAAACACACACTTACATCAACACATTATCAGCGACATGTGAACCCAGTGCTGTGGCTACACAGAAAAAAAAACGTGGCACCATGACATCTCTCAAGCCCACCAGCTGAATTATGAACTAACCTGCAACCTTTAAATCCTCTCCTCATCCACGCCCTGGGCCTCTGGACTTTAATATAAATGTCACCAAGATAAACTCTTCAAGACATGAGAGGAATGGTAAAATAACATCAAATCTAAACTATGAAAAAAAAATCTTAGTTATTGTGAAACCTGACCATTTGAACCTCCCTCCACGGAATCAACACATGATTCCTTCACTCACCATCTTCGAGTGATCTGTGTTCGCTCGATGGCATTCTGGCGCCGTGAACTTTTAACCCGACGTGTAAACATGACGTTACGATTGCCCCCGTCCACCACTTCCCCGGCTGCCACCGTTCGCTCGCTGCGACCAAATATGGAGCTGCTGACAGCCAGCGAGTCGGTCAGCCAACCCACCGAGGGGGGCCATTAGGAGAGCCAGCGAGCAAGTGGAGAGGTCGCTCCGAAAAAAAACTGAAAAAAAAAAAAAAACACCTCTGGCATCACTCATCACTACCGGTCACATCCTTCTACTCTTTCTGCACGGTGAGTAAAGCGTGCACGTGCACACATACGCTCAGTGAAAGGGACACTCCGGTGTGCACGGAGCGCGATAACCGGGCGCGAGCAGCGAAGTAGCACAAATGCACTCCTGTGACGTTATCACAGGCTCTTGGACATGCACACATCCCTGTGGTGAGTATCCATGATGGAGGACGTAGAGTGACGATTCTACAAACATAATCCTTGTTTCATTGAGAATCTGTACACAGGACAATTATTGTTATTATTATGATTATTTTAAGTTTCTTTTTAGAGTTATAGATAAAAAGGTTTGTTCATTTTAATGTAGCGACTGGAGCTCAGTTGTCCTAAACTTCATCTTTGTCCAAAAAGACACTTAAAAACATCCAAATACCTCCATACTGCTCGTCTGTAACGTCCCTCTTGAATAGAAACCTCGACGTGAGAGATTGGGACATTATAGGGGATTGAAAATTCATTTTTAAGTTAAACTCAAAATGCATTTGAAAGTAGAAAATCTCATACAAAAATGGTCACGTTGTTGCAAGATATGTAATACACACTGAGGCAAAAAAGAAAGTCTGTGAAAGAAAAATCAAAAACAGTTTTCTGTTCAGTTCAGTTTATTCTTAAAAGGACAACGTGCAGTTCCATTAATAAGATGGAAAAAAACAGTGCAAACTAATAAGGTCATATATCCCTATTTAGGAGTTCTTCAAGAAAGTCGTAGAAAGAGAGAAAGCTGCTGATAACTAGTGATGTATTGCTGAAGCGTCATGAAGCAGTGTCCACTAGATGTCACTCTTTGCTCTATAATCTATTGCTTTGTTAAGCTGAGGGCGCCCCCTACTGTCCTCTGAAGAATATGACACTGTTTCATGAAGCTTCATGAAGCAGCGTAATTATTTCCTGAGTCCACTAGATTTCACTCTTTACTCTATAATCTATTGCTTGAAAAGATTTTCTATTTAAACCTCACATCATTTTTTTAAGCTGAGGGCGCCCCCTACTGTACTCTGAAAAAAAGCGACCCCGATACTTGCAATACATAAAGAAGCACGTTCATGTTGTGTCATTAGCTAGGTTTGCTCACCATTTTGAACTTGGACCACGCAGGGTTTCGCCGGTTCTATCCCCAATCTTGACCTTTTTATCTAACAATTTGATATGTTTTTATTTGCAATGTCTTTGCGTCAGTTTGTGATGAGTGGGTTCACAGTATCTCCGGAATCCTGATTCACAGGACAGGCTTTTATTAAGACTATTTTCCACTGATTGTTTCATTGCAATAGGAAGATGAATGTAGTTTCACAAAGAGTATTTTTCATCAACGTTTGGCAAATCTATTTCCCCAATTTACAGCAGTTTTATTCTTCTTTGCAAACTGAATTCAGAAAGCCACGTGTCGTTCCAACCTTTATTCAACCTCATTTAATAGTCATAAGGTTTGAGTTCGGAAAAACAATCAATTATTTTCATACTCAATTTCACAGCATTTGTAATTATGTACAGTTTTTTTCTACAGTCGACCATAGTCTCTGTGATTCTCTTCTCTCTGTGAAATCCATTAGTCGACTTCGCTGCAGCCTCCAAATGTCAGCTGAGTTCAAGACAGCTTTAAAAGGAATAAACATATTTTGAAAGCCGTCCATATTGAAATTGCTCAGAAGACATGAGCAGAGAACTTGGCGGGACTAAAAAATGCAAGAAGAACGGTGTGTTATTATTAGAATTCTTTCC
The DNA here is from genome assembly GCF_982586985.1 of Callionymus lyra. NCBI lineage: Eukaryota > Metazoa > Chordata > Actinopteri > Syngnathiformes > Callionymidae > Callionymus > Callionymus lyra. The sequence goes on from NC_141819.1 coordinate 10,640,997, forward strand.
CTTGTTTGTGAGTTGGGATTCCAACTAACTAAGTAAATAAAAGGCTTTTAACTTACCCATAACAAACTCTAAATATTTGATGTGAACAACTTTTAAAGCTGAATATCTGCTAATCTAATGCCACTGCTTTTGGAATTTGTGCATTATTCTGAACAGATGTGCGAGTGGATCTCATAGAACCAACTCTGAATCATGGTCTCAGTATCTACCAGTATCATTATTGAGAGGTTTTTCTCGAGTTAAATATATATTTTTAGAATCTATATTAATGGACCTTACCATCTTACTTACTTAGTATGTCATGAACATGGTTTTATTTAATCAAACAGGGTCTTTTTAGCTCTTTTCGCTCCCTTACAATTAACAAAACGAGCTACAACTTTCAGAATATCTCTTAATTAGTATTTAATAATTGTGGTTTCAATTGAATAAAGATATTTGAATTTTCATGGGCTCTGCTGCCCCCCTTACTGCCCCCTTACAATTACCAAACTAACTGGAAATTAAAACATGTATTGTGAATTATCTGATATATATAGTTTAAATGTAATACATATTTTTCATGAGGGTCATCTGCCATCCTTACTGCCCCCTTTAAAATTTACTAAATTAGCTTGAATTCGGAAAATACGTCATATGAATTATGTGATATATACGGTTTGAATGTAATTGAAATACAATAAAAACATATTTTCCATGGGGGTTTTCTGCCCCCCTTCATGCCCCCTTAGAATTAACAAAACTTGCTGAAATTCTGAAAATAATTCTCATGAATTACTGTATGTGTTATATATGGTTTAAATGTATTGAAAATTGGACATATTTGTCATAGGGGTCTCTGCCCCCTTACAATTAAAAAAACTAGCTGAAATTTTGAAAATATTTCTTACGAATTACTGTATGTGATATATATGGTTTAAATGTTTTTGAAATTATAATTTCATGGCGGTCTTCTGCCCCCTTACAGATAACAAAACTACCTCCAATTCAGAAAATGTTTCTTATCAATTATGAGATTTATATGTTTTGAATTAAATTTAGATAAAACTTTCCCTCTTCCTGCCCCCTTAAAATCAAGAAAACCAGCTGGAGTTACGGGTATATTTCGGATGAATAATGTGATATGTATGGTTTAAATGTAATTGAAACTGTAATTTTAACGGGGGTCTTCTGCCCCCCATCTTAACCCCCTTACAAGGAACCAAATTATCTTGACTTCAGAGAATATTTCTTATGAATTATCTGATATATATGGTTTCAATTTAATTTGGATGAAACACATTTTCATGGGGGTCTTCTGCCTCCCTTCTTGCCCCCTTTACAACAGAATTAGCTCGGTTTCAGGCAATATTTCTCATTAATATGTGTTGTTTAAATAACTCTAAAGAAGAATAGGTGATGTTCTAATCTGCCACATGTGATGCCATCACTGTAAAATAATGACTGCACATTGAACCTCGGGACTCAGCGATGCAAACCCCTCCTTGTGTGAGAGTGCCAGTCAGAAACGATCACGAGAGCGCCGGTGGAAAAAAGGCAAGAGCGGTGGAGTGAGCGAGTAAATCTGGCAGCACAAAATATTCTAATGTATTTTGTTTTTCCAAAAAGAAAAAAAACATCATTTTTCCTGAATAATTAATGGCTTCTCCCACACAAACTTGAATTTGTTACATGAGCTTGATCAAGCGACCGTGATCGACAAAAAAATTTTTTTTTAACTGCCTGCCGGTTTCATATTTTTCACATTTCTGCCCTTTTTTTTTTTTTAGTGCGCTCTCCATTCTGGCACCGTCTGCCGCCGACCGCCGTCCTCGCTTGTGTATCAAGGTAATGAATTCATAATCTCTCTCGAGCTCTTTGTAGATCTCTATCGTGGCGGGAGATAAGAGGCGGAGCATCACGGGCGCTCTAATAGCCGTCAGTCCGTCTCTCCGGCGCTCGTGTCCGAAAACACCATGATCGGAAAAACAATCCGACTTGTCTCCGGCAAAGCGTCTCAATGATGGGAGACGTTCTTCACGATAAACCCCACTGAACAAGCTAACACTCACCAGGAGAGTAAATATCCAGGAGGGGTGAAGCACATTTAGAGTTATTGTACTTGTGTTTTGGGGTGGAGGCGAGGGTGTTGGGGGGTTGGATCTCGAGGGTCGGCGTCCGTCTCATGCCCGTGTTTTTAATTGTGTATTTTTGGGTTGGGAGGTGATGAAATGTCCTCCGTTTGAACAGCATCCAGCAGTAAGTGGGTTGTCGCCTCCAGGGACAGAATGAGCGATGGCCGCCTGCTATCAGAGGTGATTGGTCTTATCCCTGTGGGTGACAGATACCAACAGTGAGCTGCTGGGAAACAATAAGAAAAGGGGAGCTTCGGGGACCGAGGGGTCCGTGAGTCACTTTAAAACAGTGTGTGGGGGGGGGGAAAAAGCAATAAAAACCCCACCATTTTAAGTCTCGTTTGAATAACGCTTTCATCCAAAAACCGGAATGAATCCGGAACTTTTTTCCCACCTGTGATGATAAGACGAGAGTCGCTCCCGGGGAGGATGAGACCCTAGAAGTCTCTTCTGGGGGTATCACAGAGCGTTCAAAGGGACAACCAAAAAAAAAAAAAAAAAATCACCTAAAGCTGGTGAAGCTAGGTGGAGGTTTGAAGATTGATGGAACATGCCTTTCGGGCTGGACTTCATTCGTCACGACGGCCCCTTCTCAAGCTCCAGCGCGGACTTGTGAACAAGATCCCATGTGACATGAAGGGCTCACCCTAGGGTCTGATCACATGTACAATCCGGACATGTTATTCCACACTTTTCTGGCTGAACCTGGTCGGGAATCCTCGCACCGGCCAATGTGCCAGTAGTAGTCAAAAGGGCCAGAACTAGATGGACCACTTGATGCTGATCAGAGTCACTAAAAATCTTGAACAAATATGTTGATTAATACTATTGGGTCTGGTGGGCCTGGGGGTACATTTGGGCAACATTATACTGATTTAACAGGTCTAGTTAAATCCAAACTGCATCACTACAAACAACCCACGCACGATAAAAAACAGATTAATGGGGCGTCATAGCTCAGACGATAGAGTTGTTGACTCGTGGCCTGTGAATTTGTGGGTTCAATCCCAGCTCCGAATGAGATTGTTTCTAATGGTTGAGCTGGCCTGTTGCGTCGCAGCCTACTCCCATCAGTGTGTGATTGTGTGTGTGAATGGGTAACTTAGTGTAAAGCACATCGGGTTCTGAAGAAGAATAGAAAAGTGCTATATAAGTAAGAGCCATACACCATCCTTCATGGTACAAATGTGTTTTTTAGTGTATTAATGGAATAAAATGCCATCAAGACTCAAAGTGCACTGGACTAAAATTTCACATGAGTGATGTCCTAGGACATCTGCCTTAAACAATGCCGTTTTTTATTTTATTTTAATTTTATTTCTCATGGGAGTCCCGGGTCATTAATCCCAGAAGTCTCCACCTCCATGTGGACTCGTTGTATGGTTGGATTTCAGACGGGGGTAAACTTTATAAACGTTTTTTATTGCAATATGGTTCATATTTTCAGTGTGTATTTGTTTGTTTACAATTAACAAGTAAAAAACTGCAGCATTTGTTCATTTTTGTGTTGCAATTAAACTTCTGGAGCGCAAGATGGAAGCACTCAGTACGTCCTCTGCAGTTGAAGTAACAATATAAATCCTTCAAGATGACTGAGGACAAGAGGATACAGTCGACGCCAGCAGCTTTTAAAGCTGATGTTTGGCCTTATTTTGGTTTCAAAACAAATGAAAGCAGTTACAACTTCGCCAAGAGTCATGTAGTCCGTAAACACCAGTCAAGTACTTGACAATACTACAAATATATCCTTGTTACTACAGTATCACAATATATCGTATCGCTTTCCATAATGATACAGGACAGTTTGATGGCAAATGTAGCCGACATGAATGTTTTTGGTTTCATTTAAAAATAGTTTGTACGAATAGTTTTAAAGTTAAGTGTTTATAAAAAATATAATCAGAAAAAAAACATTATTATCAGTCAAATATTTGCGATCTGAAACTGTAGGCGCTACTTCAAGCAGCTTCACTTCTTGCATAATATCTGATTATATGTGTCCAAAAATACTTTTTGGGAAAAATTGGGAAACTCTCAACCTTAACACTTGCAATAGGGTCACGATAATTTAGCATCGCTCACCAAGCTGAACAGCTTAGTCAATTGTTTGCTAGAAATCAAACAATGAGTGAAAACACTTTACAGCTAAATGTGGACAAAACTGAAACACTGGTGATTGCTCCTGATGATAAGATTCCAGGGTTGAGTCAGTACTTGGGTGACTTAGGTCAGTCTGTCAAACTGAGCCTGAGAAACCTGGGTGTTGTATTTGATAAAGACATGTCTCTAGTTCAACACTGCAGAAAACTGACCAGAAACTGTGAAACTGAGAAAAATCTCTAAACTTAGGAAAATGTTGTCGGAACATGATCTGGAGCTTGTAATCCATGCGTTTGTTTCTTCTCGTCTGGACTATTGTAACAGTTTGTTTTCATGTCTTAACAAGAAGGAGCTGTCTCGCCTGCAGTTGATACAAAACTCTGCAGCGAGAATTCTGACCCGCTCTAGTAGAAGAACTCACATTTCTCCGGTCCTTAAAACTCTTCACTGGCTTCCAGTTTCTTTCAGGATCAACTTTAAAATTCTGGTACTTACTTTCAGATTTATTCATGGTCACGCTCCTCCTTACATCACTGATCTGATCCAGCCTTACACCCCAGCTCGGGCTCTGAGGTCTGTCGATCAGAATCTACTTATGGTTCCTGAACACGCTTCTGGACCAGAGGAGAGAAATCTTTTCAGGCTGTTGCTCCTAAGCTTTGGAACGATCAAACATCTTAAGACGTTTCTATTTGTTCAGGCTTTTCCTTGATTTTCTGGAACTCCTGTGTTGTTCTCAGTATTATCTTGAAGTATATACTTTTTTTTAGTATTGTTTTGATTGTTAAAGCGCTTTGTGACCCTGGTCTGGAAAAGCGCTATATAAATAAATATTACTTACTTACTTACTTACTTACCAACAGAGTTTATATCCTTGACTATGTGTGCGTACATCGGATGATTGTCAAACACGTGACGACAACAATTTTCCAACAATGCACTGTACGACTTAGACTTACAACTGTCTGCACCAAGAACAAGCGATTAAACTCTCTCCCTTGAGCAAATCTACATGGCATTCACGAAACACTCTCGCAGAAAACAAAGAGAGGAGATTGGGAACCACCGTAGAGAGAGTCTCATTATTCCATTATGGATCGCACATGTCAGGCCCGGTAAGTGCTGTTTTTATCCTTTTCGGAAAGCAAAAGTACCGGCCACGAGCACATTTGCCTACCGGTGTGAAATTTACCCTGTTAAGGCACACTCCGCCTGGGGAATGGTCCTCGGAGCTCCACTTCACCGCAGAGATGTGGCAGCCTGATTAAATAAAGAGCTTAGGTGTAAATAAGGTGCCGACCCACGTAAGATAAAAACTGTTTTTTACTTAACTTTTAAATTAAATTGACCCTATCGCACACTCTTTACGCTGCGCTGAGTATCTCTTTCCCAGCGGCGGGAAAGAGGGAGGAAGAGGAGGACAGTCGGTTCAGAGACTTTTTTTTTTAATAAAGCAGTGCTAAATCATGACCACCATATAAAGGTCATACTAAGTGCTGTCGATTCATGCAAAGTGCAATTAATCACAAGAGGCTTTTTAAGTGAGTACTCTGCCTTTTTTATAAAAATAAATAAATCACATAGTTGATATAATTCCTGAACTTTTCAACATCCAAAAAAAGAAGCAGTGGTAATGTTAAGTACTTTTCAGAGCTGGAGTGATTCGGGTGCAAACGATCCCTGTTTTCAAATGTGACAAATTAAAAGTATGTTTTAGTTAATCACTGCGAACAGACTGAGTCAGCGCAGCTATAATCTTTAGTGGTCACCGAATACATTAGCGGGATTCAGATGCGAGTTCTTTCGGTTTAGCCAAATGCCAGTGACAAATGTGTCTCCGGTCTATTGCTGGCCCTCTCTGCAGGATCTCGTGGAGGACAGCTGTCCCTGCTCGGATTCAAGGCCCGCCAGCCAATCGAAAATCAGGGGTTGATCTTAAAAGGATCTTTCGCTTGTAAGACACAATGAAGTCACTGCAGAAGGTTGAAAGCTTAAACGTGTCTGTAGTATGTAAGATAAACTAAATTGATTATGTAGTTGTGAGGTTCCCATTTTTTTCCCAAGTATTTTTGTATACATTCTTAGTCAGATATTATTCAGTAAAAATGATTAGTGAAGCTCTGTCGTGTAGCGCCTACAGTTTCAGAGCCCAAATATTTGACTAATATCGAGTTTAGATAGTATTTTCTCTTTATTAATTATATATTCTCAATAAAGGTCCACCTAACTTTAAAACTAATCACATCTATTTCATTTTTAAATTAAGCAAAAAGCTTTATGTCAGTTACATTTGCCATCAACATGTTCTGTATCATGATACAGGGCCAAGGACGCGATATATTGTGATACTGTAGGAACAAGTATATATTTGTAGTATTGTCCAGTACTTGACTCTGGTGTTGCTGAATTTACAGACCACATGACTCTTGACAAAGTCGTAACTGCTTTCATTTGTTTTCAAACCAAAATATGTCCAAACATCAGCTTTAAAAAAGTGCTGGAGTCGACTGTATCCTCTCGTCCTCAGTCATTGCCGGGATCTCATTGTTGGAAGTAATGATTGTTGTGAAGTTTGCACAAACTTTAAATATAAATATAAGTATGGTAAAATAAAACATGAATGTATCAATGTAGTATTTTTAGAAACAATATTACGATGTTTTTTGCCATATCAACATTTTCTAACACCCTTAATACTAGTCTTAAAAGGCAACTAATGAATCACATGTTTCAAGTCTTTCTCTCCAAGATGCCGAAAGTCAAATCATGACCATATTTTGAACTTATTACTTTATAAAGTTCTCCCTCGTCTGAAATCCAACATTACAACAAGTGTGGATACTTCTGGGATTGATGACATTAAGGTGACAAACCTTGATGTTTGACCAATCACAGAAGAGTGGGTGTGGTTATGGTAAACAAGATTTCATCTCCAGAAAAACAAAAAACCCCAAAGTGTTTTCAGTGGGCGGGGCTTAAGATCATTGTCCTAGCCACAGGTTTTAAAATACCTATTGTTGTTTTTCAGCGAACTAGTCCTTTAGCCAATAACAAACGACGTTGTTTGTATGTTGGAAGATAATAAATAACATTCTCGTGTTCTTTTTATTGAACATATTTTCTGATCTAATTCCATCCGACCAACGAATCAGAACCACTTTCTAAGCAACACTGTTTTTGCTTTTTACCAATTGTTATTTATAGCAAAATAACAATTCAATATTTCAATGAAAAGACAGTTTTGTACAAACAAACACTGATGATACAATAGAGTCCAACATCTATTTAACACACACTTAAACCAAATCCAAATCGATTTAATACAATAATAAATTAGCTTAATAAGGTTGAAAACGCTATAATAATGAATCAAAAATAACCTCGATAAAATACAGATATATACGTTTAAAAATAAACTTACACATGAATAAATCAAAGCAACACCTGCTTTATCCCTCATTCCGCGACGAAATTTTTTTCCGAGTTGAGGCTCATGAACGCACCACACGCTCAGGATTTACCGCGGAGTCAAAGTGAAGACGGGGGTCCTTGAACGCAGCACCGCGGCTCCAGCGCTATTGCGGGGAGAGAAAAAAAAAAGAGAGAGAGAGAAAGAGAGAAAGCGAGCGAGGGGGGCACCGACTCTTGTCTCCCCCACACACCCCCCAACACCAGCAGCACCACCTCAGACCATACGAGGTGGATTTTGGGGAAGAAAGGAATCCGAACCTGGGACGCGGAGATAAGAGCGGCTCAGGCGCGGAGATAGAACCGACATCTGGAGATCCGCGGCCGGCGGTGTCGCGCACGGATTACCGCCGTGGAGCTTTTTTTTTTTTTTTCTCCCCCCATTCTTCCCCTTCACAGAGGAGGTTCTCCTGCGGGGAGACCTGGACAAAAAACAACCGTAAACCTTCGGGAAATGTAGACACTTTAAGCGTGGTTTTAAAAAAAAAGTGCCGCACGACGACGACGACGTGGAATATCGTGTTTTTTCCATCCGCGGTTTTTTCTTCTTTTCCTGAAGGAATAACGACGAGAAGATACGGATTTAAACACAAAAAAAGAAAGTACTTCGTTGGAGAAACTGTTTTTTTTTCTCGGAGATCAAGTAAGTTTTACGGTTTTGAGCGAGAAATACTTTCACTGGTGTTTGTTTGAGCGACTGTGATTCTAGATGGTTTTGTTCGGAACCGTTAGAGACTGAGAAGGTCCAGAACTTTTGAGTCTTTTGTGTTTTCCTCGGATTTAAAAAGAAAAAAATCTGGTCTGAAACTTTTGGTTCACATCAAGGTAGAGATTCAAGTCTTTGTCTGACTTTAAACCGAGTTTAAACATCCAGAAAAGAAAGTGACTTTTACAGTTTAGATGGGTTTTTGTTCGAAAACGAACATTCCAGTTACATATTTTAGTGGTTTTAGATGATTTTTACTTATAAAAGAGATAAACTGTTGCCTAAAGTAGTGCATATATAAATATACCTCTTAAAAATACCCTAAGAAAGTCATTTACATTTCAAAATTTGTGGTTATTTTCGGTAAAAGACCTGAAGAAAAGCATATTTTTGGTTCTAAATCAGTTTTTTCAAGTCAACTAAATAGAAACTATTCGTTTCACCTGTTGATTCACTACTTAAAACTGAAGTAAATTGATAAGATGGATGAGAAAGATTAACATTTTTACTTGTTATACATAAGATAAGACCATAATAATATTTGTGTAGCGTGTTTTGGACAAAGAGTGTCACAAGGTTGTTTAGATAAAAACACTTAAGTCGGTCATTTAAAGTTATATTTTACTCATTTTCTACTCACCCTCATGTCGACTAAGGGATGGGATTATTTTCAGAGTAATCTGTTCCTTTTTATAGACAAAAATGTTTGTTCATTTTATTGTAGCGGCTGGTCAAAAAAAGATGGTCTGTCCTCCAGTTCATGTTTCCATACTACTTCAGTAGTATACAGTATATACCTGGGGAAATACCCTGTTAAGAAAGTTATTTAAGTTTCAAAATGTGAGATTAATTTGGTTAAATGACCTAAAGAAAAGTTTTTAGTTCCAAATTTGTTTTGTAGTAGAAACGACCACTTAAAGTTTCAACTTTATGAACATCTCCTTTCGAAGTTGGTGATACATTTGAGCTCATCGTCCCAAAAGAAACAGCCGTAAATATATGCTTTCAGTTACTGTTTACACTGGAAACGCTATTTACCCGGAGTACTGCAGATCAGTGTAATAGGCCCGTTTAAGTTTTTCCGAAACAATTCCTCATGTTGAGGCTTCAATACAGACGAGTAGTATGGAGGTATTTGGATGTTTTTAAGTGTCTTTTTGGATGAAGATGACGTTTAAGACAACTGAGCTCCAGTCGCTACATTAAAATGAACAAACATTTTTATCTATAACTCTAAAAAGAACAGATTACTCTGAAAATAATACCAACCCTTAGTCGACACGAGGGTGAGTAGAAAACGAGTGAATTTTGGTTGACATAGTACATTAAAATAAGCACAAAAGTAATATACATAATACAACAATTCGCATCGCACTTTCAAACAAACCCTCAGATGTTGTACTATCTTGTTGCGCCGGTAAGTTTTGGACTCGGCCTTGGGCTGCGAAACTTGTTTTTTTGTACTCGTGTCATACTTGAATATTAAGTGAATCCAATTCCAAAAAAATGCGATGGATGTTAATGGTATCGGAACATCCATGGCTAGACTTTCTCCAGGCGACAAGTGTACAACGCGACGAGTCAAGGAACCATTAGTGATGCCTTTTGCTTTGAAAGACTCGCTGTGCTGGTTAATTATCTCGTGGTAATTTTGGTTTTCGTATGAGAAACAGACATTCCAAAGGGTCACGATAGAAAAACATCTGGAACAAGTCTGTGACGTACCAGGATGTATTCCCGGATAGTACCGGGACGTATTCCCGGACAACCCCACTCCAAGGAATTCCCACCATTTTTCTTTTTCTTGAGACTTTCACCTCCGATTTCAAAACTCCGCTCCATCACTCTTGCCTGTCGGCTTGAATAAATAAAGCCGTTTGTCCCGTGATGAGAGTCACATGTTTGTTGTCGGCGGCGAGAAGGAGTCTTGTCCTTCCGTGTAATTGGACGACACATAATCCGGGAGGCTGTGTTTGGGATTCTTAATGTGGCTTTAATTGAACGATCTATCACGGTGATCACTGTCGAGTGAACGGCCAAGAAAAAGGCAGTAGCCGGCGAAAAAAAACAGAACCCGGACAAGCTGCCTGGCACAGCTGGAGACATTTTTTTTTCTTTCTTTATGATTTATCAGATGTTTACGTTTGTTGTCGGCGCAGAATGATCAATAGCGCTCTGTCTATTGACAGCTGTGGGAACGGCTCGTGAGGGAGTTGCTCGTGAATTTCGAACAAAAAAATGTGTTTTGTTTACTTCCTTTTGATTTCTCCGCGGAGCTTCTCGCTGTGAAGTTGAACGAGGCTAACTCGTAGCTGAAAGTACCGCAGCTGTACTCGCTCCGGGTATTAGAAAATACGTCTTGTTGTTTTCCAGCGAACTATTCTTTTAGCCAATAACGAACATTGTTTGTATGTTGGAAGATGATAAATAACATTCTCGTGTTTTTTTCTATTGGACATATTTTGTGATCTAAACAAAACAGAACCACTGGCCCAATGGATCATCTCTTATAGCAACACGGATATTGATTTTTACCGATTGCAATTGTTATTATTAGCAAACTGCACTCAGGTGACCTACGAACCGTACTATAGCTTTTCCCAATTCCAAAAATTATGTTGCAAGACCAACGGTTTGCTTTTATTTAAATCAAATTCTATCTATAAAATCATGAAAACGCCATCGTTTTTAATCTGGAAATTGCTTTCATGACATTTCAACGTTAACATGTTTTGAAATAATGCATCAGTACAGCAAGTCAAAGCATGTACTGACCCTTTGCAAACATCGTTTCATCCCGAAAATAAAACTTAATGGATCGTAGCATTTCTACGTTACAACTGCATCGTGTTCAAGCACAACTTTTCAAGTTACACAATGGACATCTTATCATTTTCCATGTCCCATAATCCACTTTTAAATAACCTTTTAACGCCTATTAATGTCTTGATAATCTTTATTGCTATGCCGTGTTATTGCTAACAGTGCCAAATAACAGTGAGTATTTAAGTACATATTCTTTATAGTTAGTCGTTGGAGAACAACCTTTTTTTGAGGAATTCACTGTGGAAGTTTACGGTAATTTAGAAACGATCTTGTCGATGTTTGAAGTATTCGTCCCCAAATGATACTCTCAAAAAATGCTATGAACAAGCTAATCAGTTTTTATTTGTTCAGGCTTTTCCTTGATTTTCTGTTGTGTTATCAGTTTTATCTTGACCTTTAAAGTATATACTTTATTGAATATTATTTTGATTGTTTAAGCGCTTTGGGACCCTGGTCTGGAAAAGCGCTTTACAAATAAAAATTACTGAGTTACTTACTTAATTAAATGGTATAAATACAGACAATGGGTTATTATAAATATCAACAAGTGTGAATTTATTTTTGAAACGATCCTTTCAATGTGTGCTAATAATTTAAACGTCCTTCCAATATATTTTTTTAACCTCCTTTTGTTGACGCGGTTCTCGAACAGCAGCGTTTAGGGAGGCATCAAGTTCTACCACAATTAGCCGCGACACACTCTGCAATCAAACGGTTAATAACAGCCGCACTGCAGAGATTGTCATTTGTAAAGGGAGGGTTGGAACGGAGAGAAATATGCATCACACACTGGCGCTGTTGCACTTAGGGCTAATTGTGTTTATCCATTTTAATTTGCTCTGAGTGCTAAATCAGAGAATCAGGGCTCCTCTAGCAACATGCAGTGCAATTAGTCTGCTTATGAAAGCATCAGGCGGTGTTTTCGGTGCAGGGCGAGTCCCCGTCGGTTGAATGGTTTTTTGAATCCGTGTCATCCACTCCGGGTACTATCAACCCTGAGCGCCGCATTGATTTAATCTGCGACAGTTTTTTTTTTTTCTTTAAGGAACTTCCCCCCCCCCCCAAAAATAGTGATTCACTTTGACATACTTTCCCAAGCCCTTAACTTTTGGGATTTCGGAAGGGTCCGCCGAGAGGTTTGGGTGACCATTAACTTCCGACTCCCGCCGTTTGCCCACAGTCTTAAATTGGCAGCTCCCTTCCTCCCGCACAACTCTGTGGAGGTGTGAAATGGCCGTGTCCTTGCTGACAACAACCCAAAATTTCAATTTACACACCAACTCTTCCCCAAGTCAGAAGTGGAAGCTCCAAAGCAAATTTGAAATGATGATGGCGGCTGCGAGCGGTGGTCGGGCTTGACCTGGAAAAAAACCCCAACTAGGAATAGGTGTATGACGGCAGCGGGAGCAATGGTGTCGTCGCCGATGTCGGTTATAGAGTAGAACTTTTCCTTTTGAGGTAGAAAAACACTATTTCCTGACACTACTGCAACTACAGTAACAAGGGGAAAGCGCAGCCCTCTGCCAAGCAGCTCATTGCAATTTTATTTTCTTAACATATGTTACTTTTCTGATGCTTATCCATATAATTGGATACTTTATTTGAAATGTTATGGCATTAATGACTACAATATTCCGGAACTTCCCGGTAAAACCAAGTAGTAACCAGTCAGTTAAGCTAACTACAGTTTTGCCTGATAGATGGATAGATACAACTTTATTGATCCCTCTGGAGGTCAACTTTGGGAAATTATTTTTCCAGCACAGCAATACAGAACAAAAACAAAGTTCAGATGTCAATCAAGAACATCACGCAAAATCTTATTCCTTGACAGATTTTTCTAATATATATACGTAAGTAAGTATTTGCAAACAGGGAGATAAATACCTTCATGTCAAAATGTATTGTGGGAGTTTACTTAAAAAAATGAACTTTATGTTTTCTTATCTTGTTCTAGTCTTAATATGGAACAAATTGTCTCCAACAAAATGTATTTATCGATGATTTATTTTGTCTTTAAGGTACTTTTAAATACTTTAAAATGTTTGTGGCGACTTCCAGGTCCCTCCCTCCACTTTCTCCTTAAAAAAAACTAAATTAAACCCCATAATTCGTTCTCTGGTAATCTAGTGTAAGACGACAAAACAGAACCTTTTTTTTTTTGCATTTGTTGTCCCTCAATCAAACAGCCGAGGTGGAAAAGGCGGCTTAATCGTGGAGTTTGTCACCGAGTCATTGTGTACTGAAGCGGAGGCAGCCCCTCTCTCCCATCCCCGTAAATACACTAATCTCTGCCAGTCAATGCAGGAAAAGCCCGGGGGGGTGGGGGGGGGACTACTACTACCGACACACTGTCACCTTCCCCGGCCCTCCGGCACCGCTACCTCAGTGCCGCCGGGTTCTTACGGGAACGATTCGCTCCAGCTCCTTCTGATGATGTGACGGTAATCTTCTTTTGACAACTAGGCAAGAGCAAAACCTCCTGTACTTCCCTGATACTCCTTCGCTCGGTGGTGTCCCCCGAGCCATAACAACACTTGAACAAATATTGTGCATAGTTGGTTAAGACCCACACAAGGATCCACTCTTTCTCCTTTTTTGGCCCTGATCCCATCCTCTTGATGGTTCTGGAGTTAATGTTTCATGGTGGGTTGGAATTAACACCCTTTTTTTTTTTTCATCAGAAGCCCGTCTTGATCTAGTTCCTCTTGTCTGTCTGTCTCCTAATTCTGGACGCCAGGTCTGATCTCATGTTAAGTGTGATTACCAGATGGTCTTCACCCCCCCCCCCCCTCAGATTGATGCGCAGAGGTTACCCCGTGGGGGCGTCTTGCCTCCTCCTCCTCTTGGTTGGAAAACCAGGTCTGGCAGGAAGGGCAGCCCCTCGCTCCGGCTGCATGACCCTTCTGGGCTTTTTTAGACATGTTGCCTGAATTGTTTGAACAGGTTGCAGTCGGCGCGTTTAGACGGTTCCTCGTTCCTGCCTCTAGGCTGGTCCGCGCCGCCTGTTGAACCATATGGGTTTTTTTTTTCAGCCCATCAAAAACCAACACGGTTTTTACTAAATAACTATTTTTGGTGTTGCGTAGATGTGCAGACGACACAAAAAGACACAAAAAAACTGAATGACTTTGGGTCGCAACTCCTTAAAATGACCTTTTTTCTTTTTTACTCATTATTTCAGTATTTATAGTTTCTTCTCTGCTGTTTTGCTATCTTTGAGTTAATCTTAAAGTTTGTAGGATTGCAAACGCTAAAAAAAACGCCTGTTGAACCATATCTTTTTTTTTCAGCCCATCAAAACCCACATGGATTTTACTAAATAACTATTTCTGGTGTCGTGTAGATGTGCAGACGACACAAAAAAATCTATAGCCAAATAATGACTTTCGGCCACAACTCCTTAAAATGACTTTTTTTTACTCATTATTTCAGTATTTATAGTTTCTTCTCTGCGTTTTTGCTATCTTTGAGTTAATCTTAAAGTTTGTAGGATCGCAAACGCTAAAAAACAGCCTGTTGAACCATGTTTTTTTTTTTTAGCCCATCAAAACCAACACTTTTTTTACTAAATAACTATTTTTGGTGTCGTGTAGATGTGCAGACGAAACAAAAAAACTATAGCCAAAGAATGCCTTTCGGCCACAACTCCTTAAAATGACTTTTTTTACTCATAATTTCAGTATTTATAGTCTCTTCTCTGCTGTTTTGCTATCTTTGACTTAATCTTAAAGTTCTTAGGATCGCAAACGCTTAAAAAACAAAGTGTTGTCTTGATCCTTTCTTGGAAGATAACATCTTTCTGCTCATGCCGTTTCTAGTTTTTAGTAGTTTTCGGTACTTTAATACAAGTTTCCATTCATTGCCATTGCAGCCAAGCATTCACGCCACTAGCTTAGCCACTAGCTTTTTGTTCTGCGTTTTTCTTAACATGCACAGGCTGAACTTTGGGGGGGACATCTGGCATTGGTAGGGGGTACAAATGTGGAGGGGAGGGCTCAAGGGTTGGGTGGTATAAACTCAGCTGCCCTAGAGGAGTGGGGGGGAGGAGGGGCTGTTTACAAAGAAACATGTGTACGCTGGATAGTGGGGGGTTGTTGTCTTAGTCCGCCATGAAGAGAAAAGGGGGAAATTGGGCAGCTTAGGCAGAGTTACCGGGTAATTGATGATTGGCTTTTTACCATACGGTCTACTTCCTAATTCCTGTATATTATCTTTTAAGGAGATTATACATGTAAAGAGGTTGATTGAGAACTTGGGGACATTTTCCATAGGTATGAGAGTGTGTGTGAATGGTTGTCTGTCTTTGTGTGGCGTCCTGTCCAGGGTGTCCCCTGCCTCTCGCCCTATGATACTGGGATAGGCTCCAGTCTCCGCGTGACCCCGGTAAGGGATAAAGAAGTAGAAAATGAATGAATACATGTTTTGAGTCATCATTTTATACTTGTAAAAGTAATGTTTTTATAGTGCAATTTGGAATCTGGAATTACAAAAAAAAATGATGTATTGTTATTGGCCATGACCAGGGATATCAGGATACAACAGTCAAAGTCTATGAACAAAAACAAACATTTTGGGATGTCAAGGTTCAACACAGTAGAGCCCAAACGATTATATCCACGTCTGATTCACCGCACAATTTAAATTGTTTGTGAAGGATGAAGGGCTCTCCTTGAGAAGTCCCAACTATACAACTCTTTCGCCCAAAAAAATTAAAAATCTTTGCCACAACCGTCGCAGCTCCAGTAGGTTTTCAATAGTCGTTCTGCCACACCTTTCAATGGAATCAAAACGGCGACTCCGTGCTGGATTCGCAAATTACAGAGTACCAGTGGTGCATAAAATACAAAGAAAATGGAAAGGACACTAGAGGCGAAATGCATTGAGTTTCCCCTCACTTTTCTCTCTGCGTATCACAAGCTTGTCTCCCATCCGAGTAGAAAGGTTCGCCAAGCGTATCGCGGTGGGAAAAAAAAAGAAAGTAAAAACCTCTTCAGCCTCTAGGAAGATGGAAGGTGACATTTGTATGTGAACGCTGACAGCTACCTTCCCCTATCATTTGAATGCTTCATTTATTTTTCTTAGAATTTGTTTTATTTTGTTCTTGAAGGGTAATTGAAGTGTTGTCCTTTTTCAAAGGCATTGAAAAAAGAATGTACGATAAACGTGTCACTAAAAAAATACCCATGCAAAACAACCAAAAAAAACCTCAAAAAATGTATTTGAAATGCAGATGGTAGGAAATTGTTTTTTGCAAACACATTGACATTTTGAGAGTCTGAAGTAAATGTGGCAAAAAAAGATTGTCAGACACTCAATCATGCTTTTCTCTCAGGAAAACATTTTGCACTAGAATTTGCAACCCTTTGAAACCAAGTTATGGAGGTAGAAAAGTCCTACATTTTTTTTAAAGAATGATCAATTACTATTAAGTCTTTGGACAAACAAGACACAATTTCTATGCGATATTCTAGAATCCCTTTGTCGATATCTCAAGAGCAACCTCCTGAATTGAATTGGCTCTGCCATTTTTAGATTTGTTTATCTATGATCGGTACATGGTGAGCAAGATTTTAACAGCAGTGTCAAAACGATGTGAAATGATATGTTGCAACCGAACCTTACGCCAACACTTTAAACTTGAATTTACAATATTCTTAGTATGTTTATATTGGCCCCGGCCAAAAACTGGGATGTATTTTAGGGCTTTATCTGCCTTTCGCTCTGTTTTTAGTGTGGGTTGTGGTTGGATTTGGGCAATAAGAAAATACTAACTCTCCAGCATAAGTTGCAACTATTGTTGCATACTTGGTGGTTATGTTGAAATCTTTTTGTGTATATACAAAACTAAAGAGTCCGGCAGCATTGGCAGGGGGGCCGGAGCGACCACCACAACATCATCGGGACAAAGGAGCGCTAATGAATTTGAACCAGGGCCCTCGAGGGCTATGGCATAAGGGCTTAAAAAAAAAGGAAGGAACAGATTGGGGTTTAGCGGGTTTTGAAACGCCGGCCAAACTGTATTTTAGATGCACAGTGGTTCTCCCATTTCTACAATCAAGATGGCCATTGTCTCGCTCGCCAACTGCTGTTGGCGGAGTCGGTGCCAAGGCGCGAGATTATGTTGCCCAGGACGATGTGCCTCAACTGGACACTGCCCACACGGTTTTTCTTTCCCAAATAATCCAATTCAAAGCATGAATATTATTTCAACATGCACAACAGTTACCATCGCCATTTGTTTTCCACGTCAGACGCTCTCGCAGAAGGGCCCCGGACAGTCCAATGATTTGCTCTTGGTCATTTACACGGCAAATATTTTTAAGAGTCCAGGGATTTTTCGTGGATTTCTTTCCTGAGGGCCCACACCTTTTATACACCATCTATCATTTTTACAGTGTGTTGTTTTACCACACAGGGAGACCATCGCCTGTGGCATCCTCCACCCCTCATGTGGAGGTAATGGTTCGGCCCCCTTAGGCTCCGAGCCTAGCCAGTTAATAATAAAGCAGGCCCCTCTATTGTAAATCACAGAGGGGTCTTGTTTGGCTTGACGCCTTTGGGAGAAATGCATGGGAATAGCATGTGTTAGACAGGGCGGACCGGTGTAAGTGCAAAGCAGCCATCTGGAAACCGAGGGGAAGGTGGTTATTCATTTGATGAATGGTAAGACCTTGGCCACGTTTGTAGTGGAAACGGTAAATTGATGAGGTGAGTCACGAGCTGTGCTTTTCTTCATATGAAGAATGAAGCCTAGTTAGTCATCTTCGTCTGCCATTAAACATGGGGATTGGCGTATAGAAATACATAAAAGCATTTGTTCAACTATGGGAACTAGGCTTTGATCCAGTTTTCAGATATTATTTTCCTTTTACAATTGTAAGTTATTGATGTAAAGACACGTTTTTATAATGATTAAAAAGTTATTTTAAAGACTGATGAGAAACACATCATTGAATGAAACAACAAGTATAAAACATGTATTAAGAAATATGTCTAGACTATTTATTTTTGTTTTAATGTGCGTACCCTGGTTAAAAACACACAACCTTGATATAGAAATTGTAATTTCGAACAGTAATTTTCG
Organism: Callionymus lyra; assembly: GCF_982586985.1. Taxonomy (NCBI): domain Eukaryota; kingdom Metazoa; phylum Chordata; class Actinopteri; order Syngnathiformes; family Callionymidae; genus Callionymus; species Callionymus lyra. The sequence goes on from NC_141819.1 coordinate 10,659,298, forward strand.
GTCCCTTTGTTCCGTTCTGTTTTTTTTAGCCATTTGGGGTTGTCACTCAAACTTGTATTTTATTATCAAAGGATATACAACAGGGTTTCTGTCTCTGCTGGGCCCCAGACTGTGGATCAAGTATAGTATATTCTAAATGGATGAATGCAAAGTAATAAGAAATTGTTACAATATAACGATATTTGTAGTTTCTTTTTCAAAACATCTACAGACGAGATGTTTTTCTGTGTCAGAAAATTATTGATTTGTTTTTTCACTATTTCAGTAAAAGGCAAAACACTTTGGTCCAAAAAAGAACAAAAAAAATCCTTTTACCTGCTGACAGCCAGACTTTAGCCTCTTGCAGCGCACAGGTAAAAATAGTATCTTAAGAGGTCTGGAGGAACTTTAAGCAACCCTGTCCTTATTCTCAAGTCAGCTGTTTTTTTTTTTTTTTTTTTTTTTGCACTACTTACTTCAAAGGTTGGAATTTAACAGGAAATGCACTTTGTTTTATTGTTTCACTGACCTCCTGGAAACCAGTGGACGACATTCACCTGCAGCAAAAAAGATCATTTCCTGTCTGTATTTTGAGCAGCGGACGGACGCCTCAGTGCAGTTGTCCATAGAATGATTGACAAGGCTATGATACCCCCCCCCCCACCCCCTTAAACTACATGATTCATAATCCTCTTTGGTACTTCTTCCCCGAACACATATTGGATGGGATATGCTTAAGAGGTTTTTCAAGCATTGAAATGATTGCCTACCAGCAGCTGATGCGCAACAAAGTAACCCTCCCTCACTCGGCCAATTTGCACTTTGGCTTTGAACGCCGGCCAAAATGCATGCAATATTTTTACACGGCTACCATGATCCCGCTTGATCTGAGTCGGTGCAGGTCATTAGATGAGGCGATCGCATGCGCTCGACCCGGCGTGGGCACTCGCCGCTTAGACAGGAGGAGGAATGGATGAAGGAGGAAGTGTGTGCGAGAGAGAGAGAGGAAAAAAAAAGGAGAGTTTCAGCTGCACAAGGAGAGCTCATTTTCTCTTGGAAAAACGAGTTGCAGGCGAGGCGAAAAAAAAAAAGGGAAAGGAGGGAGCACAGATACCAGATTACCTCTGAGACAAAGACCTCCAGTCATGTCGGCTAAAGACGTTGGCCCCTGTGTAAAGGAAAACGATAATACAAGCATTTTTGAGAGTTTTTTTTCTTGGAAAATAATATCAAACGTTGTTCCTTCTTAGCACAGGTGGGATGATACGGTCATTTAAAAAAAAGAAGCCATTTTTCGCATGTTATCAGTAATGGTGAAGTTGGACGCGTGCTATACTAACTACTATAGAGGGCAAAAGAAAGCGGATTGTTTGAACAAACCCGCTAGTGTTTGAGTGACATCTCCTGCTGTGATCATTCTTTGTGTTGGTAATAGAGGCATGTAAGTGCCGTAGAGATTTACAGGCAAATTATATTTAAACAAAAACAGCCACAAGAGCTTCGACTAATGGGATTCCAATGCCATATTGTCAAATAATTCTGATTACTTCCCACTTTAATCCAGAGATATTACGGTGAAATTCCCAGTTGAGAAATATGATATACCATGAAGTGAGTGAAGTCTTTTTACGTGGACAATTATCTGTCGACATTGTTAAAATAATATATAGTGAAACATCGGTAAAAGACTATAAACATATTTTATCTATATACTGTATATATCTATATATTTATTTCAAAAAATGTTTTAAAATTGACATAATTACTCTAAAAACTAAGAAAATATGTAGTTTACCTCTAGTCTAGCAAAGAAAATTAAATTATTAATGGTAATCACGCCCCACTTTGTTTATACAACGAGTCCCTTGGAGGTGGAGTCTTCCTGGATTGGTGATGCTGGTTGACAAACCGTGATGCTTCGACCAATCACGGCACAGTGTAATGGTTAAACAAGATTTAATCTCCAGAAAAACTAATTACAACTTAAATTTTGACTTTACAAAATTAACCAAATTACATCGTATACATATTATATTGATTAATATAATTAAAGATTGTTAATAAGAAATAATTGTTGTATGATACCACACTAAAAACAACGATCTAAAGGTAAAATTTGAGTTCTGGCTTCCACATTCTTTCAAAGACCCTACTTTAGTTTTTCATTCAAGTTGGTTATTGTTCAGGATAATACGAGTACGAGCTGTTTATTTATTCTCTATGATATCAGGAGGTTTTTGACAGAAGTTGTGTTATTTTTCTTTTCTCTTTTCATCTTAAAGCAGCTCGCGCCTCATCACCAGTTTAGCAGACACCTCTTCGTTGTCTGCTTTGGTTCCTCCCGACTTTTAACTTGATATGAAACGGCACGACACGTCAATCTTTCCTTCAGGAATACTTCAACACGGTTTAGGTATTCAGCACAGGTATCGTCACCCGGTCCTTCAGTCCACCGACGATCTATAACGCTACATTTTCGCCGCTGTCATCTCGTCCTTCAGACGTCAGTTTGGATTTCACGGCGCGCCGCGGTTCTGACGTTTAAGCCGTTGAACAATCCGAGACGACAGTTGATCATCGTCCGCTGGATTCGATAGACTTCCCCGTGAGATGGATCACCTTCGCGTTGATGAAGTCGCCGGCTACTGCCCAAGATAATGGGAGATTGATCCGACGTTAGATTCAACTTTGATAGTTGTTTTGGATGTTGCTTCATGTTTCCAGAGGTTTTGTTACAACATCGCATAATCCTTTCATTACGATATTTTCTGTGGAATATTTTATAATCTGGCGATACGATACGTATACATTGTGATATATTCCAACACTGTAGGAACAACAATATAGTTTTTCTTTTAAAGAAACGACACCTTTTCTGGCTTTTACAACAAAGAAATGAGCAAATACTTTCTCTTATTTAAGGCGAAAGTGTTTGTAGGAAAGTATTTCTCAAAATATTTACAAAAAATGTATATTAACAATGAAGTCTCAAACATCTTGGAGCAACATACAATATCCAGAATCTATCAGTGTTTAATTTTTTAACTTTAAAGTTTGTTTTAAAGCTAAAATGAGTCCAAACATGGGCTTTAAAAGCTGCTGGACTCTTGTTTATCCTTTCTTTTTCACGCATTGCTACCATTTTTACTGGTTTTGTTGTAACTCTGGCACGCAGGAAATGATGAATGTTGCCAACTAGTGGCCGGAGGTTTAACTGCAGCACACAAATGAATAAACGGCGTGAATATTTGAGTGTTAATTGTAAAATGAAACATCAAATAACTGTCTTTTATACACACACACTATCGAAACAAAAAATATAAAATAACTTTGAATTAAAAGTTACAGTATCAGGAATAAAAATATTGGGTTGTATCGATAATTTCTTACACCCCTAGATACTAATAGTGGTTCATTTTTAGTATCTTATAATTTGTCTTCTGGGATCGATAAGTGAAGTAAACAAACCATTTTATTTTGAAAATCTCTGGTGGCCCAGCTGGTAAGAGCGTCTTTGCCAAATGCAAAACAGGAACAACATCAACACGATTATCTTTCAAGAAATTGCCAAATTTCTTCTAGGCCTGAGGAAAATAATTCCGGATGATTGTTTTCCGACTTCCTGGGCACTGTGTAATTCTTCTGTTTAATGTTTCTCCAGCGCACAGTTGTGAAAAGTCCATGGTCTGCCTTTACATAAACAAACCCCACTTGGCATATTTGCACCTCTCGATGTGAGCCCCGTCTTAAGTCCAGCTATCGATTTCCTCCCTTCGTCTTTCCTGCCAATCTGTTCTTTGTTTTTTCTTCTGGCAGGTTTATTTTGACTGTAGAATTCCTTTAGCTGGACTTTTATTTCCCCTCGCGGTGCTTCAGTGACTGTACTTGAGTGGAATAGTAACACAACAGTAAGTAACCAGAGAGGGGATTTATCACGAGGGGGAATTACTTTTTTCCAGAGGGGCAAGATTATGCAGTGGAACTGTTAAGGGGTAGCAAAATATTTTTCATGCAAATGTCTCTTTGTAACATTAAAACGGACAAAAAAAAGACAAAAAAACAAGAATGGATGAATATTAATCATGAGTTGGATAAAAAAGGGTGAAATTCTCAAAATAATGGCAATTTAATTGAAAATATAAGCTGAAGTATGACAGAAATATGCAAAGACATGAATAATAAAGTGGAAAACAATCCATGGATTAAGTTGAATTTTTTATTCAGTCAATAAAAATACAGTTTTAATCTAAATTTTATATAAATTTTAATATTTGTTATAGGAAAATAAATTAAAGATTAGAAAACTTCTACTTTAAAAACATACTCATAGAGATTAACTCAAGATTACTATAATAATAATAATAATAATAAATGCCAGTTTAATGCCAAACATTTTTTTTATATAAATTTGAATAGTTGTTATAGGAAAATAAGTTGAAGATTAGAATACTTCTGCTTTAAAACATAATTCTTGAGATTAACTCCAGATTACTATATTAATAATAATAATAAATGGGAGTTTAATGCCAAAAAAATGAAATGTAAACCCTCTTATGGAAAATAAACAAAAAAAAATATATATTTCGTTGCTAAATAATGTATCATCATGTGAAAGACTAGAAGCAATTTTTATCTCGAATGAAAAATAAAAGATTTAGTTTCTGATCAGTACAAAAAAAAGAAAAGAAAATCACTTTCTAATTGACTTTAATCGACTCCTTCAGTTGTTAACGGTCATGTTTTGACAGATATTGCCAACCTTAACATGTACAGTAACAACTCCTGTAGAAGGTTTTCAGCACAATTACATGATCATTTCTACATTTACTGCACGGCACGTCGATTTATCCTCCGTAATTGCTTCTCCACTTTAATTGAACAAACTAGTTGTTACAGCAGACACAGTTTAAAGCGTCGGTATTCTCGTGAAAGCAACACGACGCTAATATGCAACACTAGGACTCAGAGAATGGTCCAGGATTACCGAAATAAAAGCAACATTTACATGCTGCTGTCAGCGTTTAGCTTCATCTCAAAAGTGTGCAGGGAGTGTGGAAAGAGCCGGGGTATTCAGGAAGTCATTGAAGGCCCCTCAAGTCTGGTGGAATGTGAAGGGGGGATGGGTGACCACCTCTCCGTTTAATGCAGGAAAAGGAGGAATATTTAGATGCGTTACCCTCTGAGCGTCAAAAGAAAAAAAAGGGCAACAATGTTGTTTTTTTTTAAGTATGAATGGGCTCCACAGATGTTCCAACTCGCTGTAATCAACTTAAATTCAAAGTGTCCTCTGAGCAGCTGCAGCGAACAGACACACAGCAGCTATTTTTAGTGGCAGCCGAGGTGGGGAGCTGAGAGCGCAGCAACAGGCCAGAGTCTTCTTTCTTTAATGGGATGAAAGAAAAAAACATTATGGATTTTTTTCATCTAATAAGCCGGCGGAGTAGTCGGCCGTCAAAAAGGAAACCTGAGACTCTTCCCGCGGTCGTACATAACAAGCAGAAGGAAATATCTTCCGTTTAACGCGTTTGAAGAGGAATTGACAACGTTGAGAAGTTTTTGTGCGACGTTTTTTTTATAAAGCTCATCTTGGTGACTCATCTGCATCTGGAGCTTTTTTTTTTTTGGGCGACTTCATGGCGATGTTAAAATTCGAGGCAGCTTTAAAAAAAAACTTACTTCATAATGATTGTGTACTTTGTCTTGAGCGGCCTTTTCTGAAGAATACAACCAAACAGTACGACTTTCAATCTGTTGTCAAAAGAGTATATTGTATCTTCTTCCAACAAGTTTTCTTCGACATTTCAACGTACATTTTCTCTGTTTTCAGATCATTTTTTGATCATCTTAAGTTAAAATGAAGCCTTTATTTGCTAGTGCTAACTGCTAACCTCTATCTATCTGTTGGTCTTTTGTCTCTAGAAACTAGCATTGAAACAGCAACTGCTTTAAAAAAGACGATAACAATTCAGCTTGTCTAAACTCATGACTCTGAGTCTGAACCCTAAATGCACATTTCCAAGATGGGCCACGACCCGAGATTGGCTTGAAAACTGTGGTTCATAAAAGGTCAACTAATGTAACTAACTCGCATATTTCAAATGTTAAAGTCATGACCATGTTTTGAACTTATTACTTTTTTTAAATCGCTCTGAAATCTGGGCGAACGAGAGGTTACGAGAGTCCATTATGACGTAATAATGGCTCTTAGCCCCGCATTGTTTATACAACGAGTCACTTGGAGGTGGAGACCCCCTGGATTGATGATGCACTGTGACAAACCTTGATGCTTGACCAATCGCAGCCGAGGGGGTGTAGTTATGGTAAACAAGATTTCATCTCCAGAAAAAACAGTGTTTTCAGATAATTTTCTAATGTCAATATTCCTACGGTCTTAGTACATGTACTACGTTGTTCTCTGTTTAGTCGCTTGTGTTTAGGAAAAGATGTGATCATCGTGGACACACGGTCTGAGCAGCTTTAATTGTAGTGCAGCAGTAATTACACCGTGATTTAGTGTCATAGCATGTCCTGTTCCGACTGGTTTTTAACTTTTTAAACCCATTATTTTGTATCCTCTACGCTTCCAGCTACAGACCCTGCTGATACCATCACGGGAATATATTTGGACTTGAACGTAAACCAGCTCCGGCGTTCCTAAACACAGTTTAATTGGCACTTTAGATTATAATCTCAGAGTAGCGACGGTCAAAACAAGATCCATTAAGGCGTCGTCTTCTTCTTTTAAAAGCCCACTAATCTTTTAATATTCTCTTCTTTTTTTTATTTTTTTAAAGCTTTATTCGCTCATTACTAACCTAACATTTTTAAAATGTGACATCTGGAGTTTCTGCTCTTTCACTTGGACGTCCACGACGCTGCTAATCTGACGGAGAAATGTGTGTTTTCAGTGTTTAGAATTCCAATGAGACTCGCTTGCATACTGATGCTGCGAGGACTCGGGTTAAAATTGATTTTTTTTTTTGGCTGAGCGGAAGCAGAAGCACGAGGGTAAATGAGAGCGGGCACACACACACACAGTCGCACACACACACACACACGGTCACACATATCAGCAGAAATATGGCAGCACACTCACCCAGACTACTCAAACACTGCTGTGTTCAGCAGGAAGGTTAATTGAAGGTTGTGGCTAGGTAGATGAAGACGAGAGGCTCTCATGGTTAGTGTGTGTGTGTGTGTGTGTGTAGTCCGTTGTGTGTATTGCCCCTGTTGCTCGCTCTGACCTCCTCCACTCCTGGTTCTTCTTTCATTTTCACCACCCACTCCACTCCCCCTCTCCGTCTCGTCCTCCCTCTCTGTCCTCATCCCAGAGCCCAGTCAAAATGTGCAGCCATGCAGATACCTACAATCTCATTAATTCAACCCACCGGCGATCCTGCAGCGCTCCTGCTCCGACTCCATCTTCTTCTTCCCCCTTCTTCTCCCATATGCAAACGCTCTAAAAGGTTAATATAATCTGCTGCCTCTAAGGTTAACTATCTGTGTCAACACTTCTCAGCAGGCCCCTTTATTTCCAACCCGCCCCCCCCCCCAAGAATGTAGTCCATATTTGTGTTCAAGTTTGCTATTTTGGGGTATAAACTTTCTGTTTGGCAAAGTCGTAATCTAAAGTTCAAGGTCGTGATAAGTTTAGGTGTATAGATGACCAGTTTTGTTTTGTACTCGGCCGGCTGGTTTGACAGATGAAGGTGGTTCCGGTACCTTTCGTCGAAGGTTTTTTTTTTTTTAGGGTCATATGGAGATGAGGTCAAGGTGCAAGCTGGAGATGCCAGGGAAAAAAAGAGAGAAAGTCGATCAATGAATTTCATGGAAAATAGATGGAACATTTTCTGAAAGTTGGAAGTAGCATTAACTGGCTAAAATTAGTTACCCTTTTGGCTCAGCTCTTTGACTTACCAACTCACCCGACAGCTTCTTCTTCTACTACTTTTTAACGCTGATTGCAACCGGACATTGAAACTCTATCACCGCCACTCGACAGCTATTTTCGCCAATTTAAACAAGTATCATGATACGATATATGGTGATACTGTATTGTTTCTTTTTAAAGAACAACACTTTTTACAATAAAGAAATGAGCAAATACTTTCTCTAATGAAATGTTTGTAGGAAAGTTCTTCTCAAAACAATGTAAACTTATATTAACAATGCACAATAAAGTGCATTAACAGCCACAAACAACCTGGAACAACATTTATTTAGGAGCCAAATAAGTATTAATACATCTATATATTGCTATTAAATATCAATACAGTATCGGGAATACACATTTTTAGGATATATCTTTGAATCAATATTTTCCTACACCCCTATTAGGTACTAGGTGATACTTTTTCCAATACCCTTTCTTTTAAGATCAATTCTAACAAAAATACAATGAACATACACATACTACACAACTCGAGTCAAATTTTCAGCATTGGTACATTCCCCCTCCAAGAAGAAAAGTAAAATAACAAATATTTCCAGTGCAAAAAAAACACTTTCTAACAAAGTAGTCAATTAATCTGATGTTTTATGCCTTTGTCACAAAGTTTTGATCACACCTGGGTCTCCAAATGTTGGCTTCAAAAGACAAAGGATGTTGTACCCAAGGATTTTGGTCCAAAAAAATCGAAGTTCGATACCTATTCAAGAGCCTTGAATTGAGACGACCTTCTGAAGTTATTCCCTGAACAATTTGAAGAGACTGTAGTTGTTCCGTCTTGTTTCCGACTGATCCAAATAATCTGTAATTTTAATATACCTTCTGTTTATCAAAGTGTCTTACTCATCGTTCTTGTAGCGTCATGCTTCAACAAGAGAGTTTCTGAAGTGTCAATCTTTTGTTCCCTTCCATCTGAATTTGTTTTTTCAGGTGTTTTTTTTTTCCTCTCCCTTCTTTTTAGCCTGTCAAGCTGCGAATGTGTGCACGTCCACTCGGGCTGTAGTCTGTTAGCATAACTGCGCCGTGGCCTGTCACTGTGTTGTTATTTTCTTTCCTTCCTTTGCTCACGTAGGAGTGAAAGCTGGCCTGACAGGGCTGGACGGAAGGAGAGAACTAGAGCAAATATGGAGGAAGTTGAGTGATGGAGGAATGGGAGGAATGAAACGGCTGCAAAAGTAGAAAAACAACAAAAAAAAAGCAATAATCAGAAAACTGAGCGGTTAACCATTGAGCAAAATAAAGGAAAGTACAGCTCATCACTGCCCTCATCACATTACATTATGACTCAAATATAGTTTTCACCACGAAAGGTTGTGCTCTGATGTTTTTTTTAGGTTGTTCACTCAAATATTTTCGCATCTGTGCAAAAGAAACACAACTTGCATTGTTTCTCGCATAGAACTTTCAAACACTTATACCAAGTGGTGAAATACTTTTTCTAAGGTGTTTACTTTGTATTGTTTGTACACACAAAGGTACTAAACTTTTATATTCTTGGAGATTGTACATTTGAATTATGTCCTACTCAGAAGATGGAATGTGTATCTTATACTAATACTTTAAAAGCAATGAGGCAACACATACCTCTGCCAAGGGGCTAATTTCACATTTGATGAAACCAAATCAAGAATTGAAAATGCAGTGATTCAAAAACTGCTTTGGCTCTCTGTGAAAACTAAGCGTAGTTATCTTGAAAAAAAACAACATCTTTAGTGTGTCTTAAGTGTTTATACATTTTATTTTAGTGAATTGATTGTATTTGATCTACAAAGTTGTTACTATATTTAGGTTGCAATGTTTTTACATACTTGCCTACCAGCAGTGATGAGCGAATCAAGTGAGTTAAAACACTTTTCGGAACTTTTCTACATTCAGATGGGATGACAGATGTCCATCAGTCAATCCATTTCAAGCCTGACACCTGAAGATTACACATGATCAACTTTTGTACACTCGTATAAACGCACAACAATACACCAAATACACAAACAATCAATAGAGAATGGGGGCATTTTCAAGATAAAAATATGTGATTTAACCACGTAGTTTTATTTCTAGCCGTGGTTGTGCTGCAAACGAATATCATATAATGACAATATTAAATTTAAAATAATCATGAGACACTATCAACACATTCCTATATGAGTTTTCTTCTAGTTTCTTATCTTATCTTAATCATGTTTCTCTACTCGTGATCTTTCGCTGCCTCAATCTTTGCTCTATTCCCAGTTCTTTGTGTGTTATACTCGTTTCTAGAGTCGTAGAAGTTTCATTTCATCACGAAAAGAGAAGAGTCTTTGTCAGTATGTGTATTCACAACATGACAGAAAATCCCTTTTCGTAATATTTTTCTCTTCCAGGAGTCTTGAAAAATCCTTCTTAGAAGTTTGGCAGTAATTGGAAATGAATGCAACTGCAGCTCGCGGCAAGTTTGTCATTTACACCGTCTCGAAATGGCTTTTGGAAGCAAACCAGTGATTAGTTTCACTAGGTTAGTCGTCCGGTGGTGTACGTTTCCATCCACCATCTGTCCGCCGCTCCAACAGCAGAGATATTGTTCTAGCTAGCGGGGTCCCAATGACAGCCACCGAGGTATCGGCGCCCCCTGGAAACCCATATGCTCACGAAAATCAACTTTGAATCCTCAACTCCCATCCCTAGAAGTTATAGATGGATGCGTTTGAAACGCTCGACAAGGCAGGATACCTTCCCTCTATAACATCAATCTTTCATCGCGGTGTATTAACAACACACCATAGGCACTCGTGTACATGGGAATCCGAGGCCTCCATGTCATGGTTAAAAACTCACTGACACACTTGATCAGAAAAGACACTCTACACAGGGCCTCCAGAGGAAAGAGGGGTGGCATGATGGGGGGGGGGGGTGGACCAGATGGAACCGCTCGCTTCTTGCTGAGTGAGCTCGATGACAGCCGAACAGCTTGAGGTGTATCAGAGTGACAGTGCAGGAAAAAACACACAATCATAGATTATCATTAGAAGAGACGCACAAGCATCACAACATGTACGCTTTCCAACCTCCAAACTCGTGCTTGGAGTTTAAGGTTCACTTCTGATCCGTGTTTTCTGATTAAGGCAGAGTAATTACAATAATAACAGTGACATAAATTAACTATTAAATGGTGAATAAGCAGTCTTCCTTCAAATGCAACACTAGCGTTATCTCCGCGGCTACATAAGCTATTAGGTTAATGTATGCTGTATCCCAAATCTTCTCCAAGTGCACTGGTTAACAGTACACTTTAAGATTTGCCCAGTGCACACAGTTTCAACAGGGTAGTACCGCCTCAAAATTAAACACTGCAGCTACACACAATCACACAATCACACAATTAACAAAAGCTCCTGTTCCTGAGGGTTGGAAGTAGCATTAACTGGCTAAAATTAGTTACCCTTTTGGCTCAGCTCTTTGACTCACCAAATCACTCGACAGCTTCTTCTTCTACTACTTTTTAACACTGATTGCAAGCGGACATTGAAACTCTATCGCCGCCACTTGACAGCACTTTTCACCAATTGACACAAGTTATTAAGTTGTGTTTCATTGTGTTATTACTGTTGTTGTGTTGTAAAATGAGTGTTTTCCTTGAGACATTTAAGACGTGTCGTCAGTGACGTAGCTTCAGTTTAGCGTCATATACGTCGCTAAGATGACGGTTGTTGAGAGTGGAAAGTGTCCATTAATACACACTGAAATTTCTATCCGTTTGAGTGCACCAATTGAGTGCTCATTGCGCACTACATTTTCGCACACAGCTCAGTGTAAACACACTTCTGCGCTTGCTCTTAATATTTTGACTGCAAAATTTGAGACACCCCCTTTAGTTCTTCAGATGTCTACTTTTGATGTCAGTCAGCCATGTTACCGTGACAACCAAGTTGAAATGTGAGCATTCTTGCTACTTTAAGAGTTCATCTTCTTCCTAAGGGCACATAAATAAGGTCATTTTATTGTTTAAATAACCACTACAGTGCTACGCTAGATTGTAGGTTTTTGGTTATTCATGCATACCTGTTTCGGGGTTGTGGGGTGGTCTATCCCAGATGGTCAGGGCGAGAGGCAGGGGACACCACGAACAGGTCAAAGGGCACACTTGGTCAAACATATACACACTCGGACGTACAAACCATAATGTACTCAATTTATTACTGTGTGTTTTTTGGATGGTGGGATGATTCCAACTTTGTGTTATGATAGATTGTTGATAACTGTTGGTAAATTGGAGAAAGAAAATGGGGGTTCAGTGACCCGTCGTTTGCATCCGCACACCGGCATTAATGGCTCGTTGACTTCTTGTCGCTGTAGTTTGAAGCATTTAAACGTGTTGTTCATCCCGATCCTCCTCTCGTCGTCCACCGTTCCTTCCTTCTCCTCCTTCGCCACCACCTCCCTCAGCACCCCCACCACCCCTCCAACCCCCCCATATTCCCTGACTCTGAATCGTGACTCTCCAGTCTGCCTGTTCCCTTCGCTGTGATTAGAAGCTTTGGATTCCTGCCTGCGTGCATTTCAAGGGCCCGAGGCTCTGGAAAAAAAAAAAAAAACAGGCGTCTCTTTCAATCCAATAAAGAGGGAAGCGAGTGAGGGCCATCCAAATATTGCGAGCGAGTGAACGCGTCGTACACGACTCATACGGTGAATCCCACCAAACAAACCTGGTGGAGAGACGCCAGACCCCAGCGTGGTGCCGGGGAGGATGAGCCGCCCCCGATGGTGCAAGTTTTCTTTTTTTTCTTGCTTCATTTCTATGAACTCAATTACTGTTTCCCAGACTGTTAATTTATCTATTATATCCCAGAGTCCTCGGCGACAAGTCGACGCCGCCGCTTTCATGGCGTGCTTGAGAGTGGAGTGTTTGCCTGTTTCCTTCTTCTACGACGCTCTCATCAACTCATTTAGCTCCCGACTGTGTCGCACACACAAGTGTGTGTGCAGACGTGCATTATCCACAGCTGCAATTATGCCTTTCTCGTCGTGTGTACTTTGTCGCGCTCCAGAAAGAGGGTTGAAATCTAAGTGAAATCAAGAGTCAACGTCTTTGATCCGTGTTTAAAAATCGCAGCAAAAAAAAAAACCTTCCGTCGGGGTGATTAAATCGCTTGAAATTGTCCCGCGTTAATATTTTAAGAGCTCGGATGTTTTTTTAATCGGTCCGACCAGATCCACGTCTGTCCGTGTCGAATTCTTTTTCGTGATGCGTGTCTCCTTGTGGAAATTCGTGGATCGTCGTTTGTAGACGATAAGCTACGAACACACGCCGCGATGTTCTCAGTATGCAGATGATGCAACGCTTTTATCGTCGGATCGGAGATATTGCAACGGACAGAGTTTGATTATCGTGTTTTTTTTATCGAACCCAATTTGCTAAATGAGTTTGAAGTGATGTCATCGAATGACGTCAATAATTTGTATCTAAATCAGTACTAGTCATTTGCATAATCAATAGGTTTTAAATGAAGTAATATAAAAGTAGTAAGTAAGAAAATTAACGTACACCTTCAAATTAATCGCATGGTTTTCCCATCTGCGTGTTTAGAAAGATGCAATTCTGCTTATAAACCCAAACCATCATCTGTTTCTCGACGTTTCCCCCTGCAGTAGTGGAGGAAGTACTGCAAGTAGAACAAGTAAAACTGGGTGAATGGCCCGGAACACTGCTATAGAAATTATGCGATATGGAAAAATATATGCTGAAGTTAACCTCAACATATTTTGCTTTTAATTCAAATATCATAATTGGTAACTGTTGCCACTTTTACTTAAAATATGAACTTTCATTTGTACTGTTGCTGAGAAGTTATTGGAGTATTAACCTTTTCTGTATTGATTAAAAAAAAAACGTTTAAATTTCATCGTATTTGTCATAATTTATTCAGTGTTCCTGACGATATAAAAGAACATTTAACGCTCTAAAATGTATCAATACTTCCGTATTCATAACAAGCATCTGTTGAGATGTATTTTAATCGACCCCGGCCAACGTGTAATTCCGAGCCGCCGGGGTCGTAAATCTTCGCAATAGACTTCTTGGACCAGTACTTGACTGCCTGGTTGAGGATTACACAGTAAAGACATTGGAATCCATGACTGGATTACAATAGAGAAACATGCCTTGTTTAGCGTAAGGGGCTTTTCCACCCTTGTTGAAGCATCGTGGGCCAGCAGTTGTGAGTAAATCAGTGAAACCCAGTCAGGACGGGAGCGTTTCAACAGCTGTAACTCAAACAACAGCCGAGCGCACAACGTCCAAAGAAAGCTTCGACTGAGCTCCCGCCAGCGAAAAAAAAACCCCTTGGTGGCCAAAGTAGTTGATGTTAGTGTCTGGAGCCAATATTTGATACATTCTACTGCCTTGAAGAATTCATGACCCCGTTCTTCCCCCCCCCCCCTCGAGGAGCGTCATCGGTTGATCATCTACCGTGGATGTGGTTTCAATGGGTGTCTGCGGCGCCGTCTCGGTCCCGGTGATGTTTCGATGGCATGTAAATGAAACCATGACGTCATGCATATGCAAACAAGGACTATAGATTTTGACTTTTTACTGACTAAATCTGTCAAATCTTGCTCAAATGCAACACTAGCATTAGCTCTACGGCTACATAAGATATTCATTATTATTGCTATTATTGGACTAATGTTCGAAATGAAGTTGATTTTATGCAGAGTCTACTTATTTGCCGCTACCACCCGAAAGCGCCTGTTGCTGAGAGTAGGAAGTAGCATCAAGTGGCTATGTTAAGTTACCCTTTTGGCTCAGCTCTTTGACTGACCAACCTTCAATATACTCAATAAATGAACATTTATTTATCATAGTACATGATAACTGTGTGAATGGTTGTCTGTCTTTGTGTGCCCTGCGACAGACTGGCGTCCTGTCCAGGGTGTCCCCTGTCTCTCGCCCTATGATACTGGGATAGGCTCCAGTCTCTCGACCCCGACCCCGGGATAAAGCAGTAGAGAATGAATGAATGAATGAATGAATTAATGACATGATAACTTTGTTATGTAAACATTCTAATGTGCACAGATTGAAAGGGATCCTTTGACTTTTTAATTATTATTATTATTTATTATTATTTCTGTTAATTGCAATAAGTATCATTAGCTTCTGCATGGCTGTGTGCAAATGTTTTAATATAATTAGATTTCAAACTGTGTCCATACTTCTCGTTCTACTTAAATATTTCACTGAATATAATTTATCATAGAAAATACTTCACCAACGATACATATCTCGTCGTATAGTGTATTTAAAAATGGACCAGACCGGCCGGCTAGCGAGCGTCCGCCCTACTGTGAAGGAATGCGTTTAGTTAAAAAAGAAAAAAGAGGATTTAAAGACGTAGACCAGCTGTCTGACCTCTGAGCTTTGACCTCCCAACACCCTTTTAAACGGCAATGACTCTCGGTGCTCACTTGAAATTCATCCTTAAATCAATGACACAGCGAGTGAGTACGGTCTGGTTTGATTCAAACGGCTGGTTGTGGGGGGAAGTCGGGGGGTCGTTTGTCATTGGGGGGGAAAGGGGTCAGCGAGAGGAGAGGCCGACCCTGAATTATTTTGGATTTCCAGGAACTTTGATGTGGAAGTGCTAAGGTGGGAGGAATTTTACAAATGCGTACACATGGTGGGCTTGGATGGAACTCTGTTTATAAGATCATGTTTTGGATTAAACCCTATATAATGAGTTTTCAATTTTTAACTGTAGTTTGGTTTTGTCATTATTAGAAGACAGAAGGGATTTAATCCAACGACTTAAACTCACTGGCATGCAAATGACTGTTAAAGCAATAAAATTGCAAATATCAAAAATATCTTTGTATATTTATTCTGTACTATTTTACTTTTTACTACTTTATTGTAATAAAAAAAACAACCTCTTAGTTAATTGACAAGAATATCACTTGTTTACAATATGTATGTCTATTTACAAATATTACTCATGAATTAATTAATTCCACAGATAAAAAATGTATATATTTTGTTTAAAAAAAAAAGTTTGCTTAAACCTTCTGGCATCAAAATAACTATTAAAGCAATAATATTCCATACAACTATCTTTTTTTTTTTTACTTCTTTATTGAAAGAACATTTAAATATATACTCTATTTATGATATATAATTCATAACAATACTAGAATCATATACAATCACAACTTATTACTCATTTAATGAAGGCATTTCTTCCACATTTAAAAAATAACTAAATTAAAATGTCAAGATTGTTTATGATTAAAAGTGTACAGTTGATAAACATTTACAGATATACTGTAAACAGATGTAAAGGGCAAGATATGATTGTAATAAACAACTACTTTTAACAACAAAAAATATTTATTACAAGAATGTACATCATTTTTTTTTTTTTACTGTAAAAAATATTTTCTCTTACAGTGAATCATTGCTAAAAGTTGAAGCGGTGTATAAATGTAGTGTTTTTCGAAAAAAACATTTGTGTATTTTTCCTACCTATAAACCCTCACACTTCCACAAAGTCCTTTTGTAAGAGACGAGAAGCGACCCACTATTCCGAGGGCGGGAGGAACACTGCCAACGTGTCTCAGTAACTTATTGTTTAAGAAGTAAACGAATGCAGAACTCGCCGCATTACCGCCTCCCACGGAGCTCCCTCACTGTCTCGCTCGGCTAAATGCTGACAGGTCACAAAGACCAGAGGACACGGGACTTCACACACTCAGCTGTCCGATGGTTATCTATAAACACTGAGGGGGATTGTTGAGGCACATTTTCCAGTCTAAAAGTGGAGAAGGGCCCGAATTGTGGCGAAGACCGCGGTGACCGGCGAGACGTTAAATGTCACCGTCGTCCGTGGAGATGAATGTGTGAAGCATCTCAAGAGATTTTGTTAAATCTTAAAGTCTTCTTTTTTTTTGTGGTAGGATCTCTTGGTGGACCACGTTTAGTGTCACAAAACTAGATGATTTACAGTTATTTAATCAACAATAAATATCATATTTATTTGTCATCAACCCATTCTACCTAACTTACCATAATGGCCAACTACCAATTATTTATTATCTGAAGTTTTTACAATGTATTCAGAATATAATTTGTCGCCATTATTATAGTGTGGATTTCATTTAGAAAGGAACAAAACGAAGGATGGAGATAAATATTTTATGAAACATTGTTTGACCTTTTCAGGCCGAAGAAAAAATGTCAAATTTAAAAATGTCATCTTGTTTCTTCTTGGTGTTTCACTGAAGGACCTAGTTTTTGTTCTCAGTGGAACAAAATGATCCAATGTCCTCGTCTTCACCTTTTTTCTTCTTTTTTTTTACAAGACTCGATTCCACTGTCAGAGATCTATGCGATACTTTGGTTTTTCTTATTTTAAAATGCCATTTTCTCTCGATAAATCAGATTTCTGTTACACGTGGCAAACGTTTATTTTGAACGTGATTGTATTGAAAGTATATTTCCGTCTTATTTGGATACATTTTACTGAGAGATGTGGGCGACACAATTTTAGGTTCTTTATTTCAGTACTTTATTCAAGTTTTGATTCGGTTCTTCCTAAAGTATTTGACCAGATTCTCCAAAACTCACTGGGCAAAACCCTTCATTTGCACCCTGACCAGCACAAACTATTTAACCCAGAAATATTACACCTGTGCTACAATAACCCTTGTATAAAATAACTCTTCATTGAAAAGCTACAAAGTTTTCCCAATGGATTCTACCGAGAGAATACAACTTGGATAAAGTGTGTTACAAAGGAAATGCCTTCAAAAGTAGAACATTTTTTTGAATTCTTTAAATACTGTTTTATGGGAAACCTTCAGGCCCCGGCACCATTTCAAACGCATCAGTTTGGTATCGAATAAAAACCTAAAAGAATCCCAACTCATGCCAATTCATTGTGTTACTATTTAAAACCTTTTTATTATTTGTGTGTGTTAAGCTGTAGCCTTCTTTTATCTTCAACCGGAACTTCTTTGAAACTCTAATAAATAAATAAATCGACAATAGTAATGCTTGGCGTGTGTTTTTTTTCCTTTGAAACAAACGTTTCTCTTGAAGTCGGATACAACTTTGAATACCACTCGTTGTTTGTGCCAAAAAAACTGTGTGAAGCTCGAAAAGATATTTGAACGAGCGAACACCGAAATGAATAATATTTTGTCGGTGTACCTCGTAGGTGTCTCATTTTACCCCCATAGAAATCCCAACGACTTAAACGGCGCAGCAGATGTTCCTCGCCGAGGCCTGAGAGTGTTTGTCGAGACTTATTTTAAACACCTCAGCCTGCCATGTTTCCCTCCTCCACCTCCTCCTACTCAACCACTTAGAACGCTTCCCTTCCATCAGCTCGCGTCACACTTTAATACCCGGCGTACCTTCTCCGTCCTTCAAGAACTTCCTTCCTTCTCCTTGGGCAGTTTTTTTTAAAAAGAGTTTTGGGTCGGTCGTTTTTTTCTGTCTGCCTTGACTCGGAGCCAACGAGCTGATGTCATCCCTCTGGCTCCTCTTTATTCATCGGTGAACTGTCGCCGCGTTACGAGCGCTCTACGCTTTATTGTGAAAGGCTGACTCACGCCGCTGTCGGATCTCTTTCCACTTTAAATTGTAAATACAAAAAAAAGTTTGACTACATTTTCGTCAACACGTGATCACTTTATGTTTTCGAATCCGCCCCCTGGTGGTCACACAACCGACCCTCCAACCTACACACCATGTACTATAATCTCGCCGTACCTCCCACACTTCTTCTCACCCGGGTGAATCCATTATGAATGATGCCACAGGTAGCCTTTGACCCGTAAGCGACCAGCTGTGCATCCCTGTGTACGAGTACACACAAAATACTTGGAGCGGTAAACAAAACGCTTGAGCAATAAAGCGCACATTAAGAGTTCAGTTTGCAGGTCGTGCCCCCTCCCACCCCCCAACCTCACCCTGCTGCATGACCCTGTCGGTGGCGCCACCAACGTGGGTTTTACCTCTAAGCCTCCCAGACCCGCTGGTTTTTATTAGAAAAGCTAGTGCAGTTCTTTATTGTTATTTCCTGTCAATCAAACTCAACAGAAGTTTTCTTTTTTACTGTCAAAACTTCATGGTTGTGTAGTGAGTGGATTTTGTGTGTGTAATTATGTTTTTCGGTTGTTGTAACTGATGTATATTTCTAGTAGACAAACAAAGACTTCTATGATACTCACCTGTGAGTTTCTAACGGCAAAATACCTCAAAACACGGACACATGGATTTAAAGGAAGTTTACGTTTACAATTTGGTGTTCCAAACTACCATCTGGATCCACATATATTTAAGAGGATTTGATGCCTGTGTTGTGTGAGTGGGTTCCGTCATAGTCTTTGTCGTAAACTTTTTTTTTTGTTGTCCCTTAAGTCAAGGGCGGGCATTTAAATGCCACATTATATACTGTGAATGCTTTTAGGGGCCGTCAAACAAAAAGGAAGAAGGGACAAAAACTTTAATTCATGTATAAATAAAAGGACATTCATACATAACCTTTAGTTTTATTCTATATAATTTCAGTTTTGTTATTTTCTTTAAAGATTCTAAAGGAAAAAAATATAAAATATATTTTAAAATTGCAAATAAAATGTATAACATGCAAAAGAAAATGTCTTTTTGTGCCACTGCAATAGAAGTAGTAGTATTAGTAGTAGTAGAAGTAGTAAATGTAATTTTTGCAACAGTTTAACTACTTGTATCAATATTATCAGAAATTGTACTAGAACACGTTGTAGTAGTATACAATGTCATACTAAATGGATGTAGTAGCAGTAGGTAATAATAGTTAAATGAGTAGTTCTAATAATAGTAGTACTACTAGAAGGAGTAGTTGGAGTATTGATGATGTGTTTATTCAAGTAAAGCTCCTGGATAGCATGTGGAACTGCCTTTCATAAAATGATGCCATAAAATAAGTTAAATTAAAGCACTTTATGTAAAATAAAAAAACAACAAACTTTTCCCAGATCTGCCTTAAGTGTATTTTGTTCTTGAAATATGAGTTGAATCATGAAGGTCAATACATAGTTTAGTTTATAGATTTATTCTTATTCCATCATGCAGTTTTTAAATGCATATTTGCCGTTATTATTGTTATACTTTTACAGCGTCAAAGCCCCAACAGAGGTCACCTACTGTATATCGCAATCATCTGCATTTTCCAAGCAGGCGAACTGAAAATCAAGTGTAACTCGGAGCGTGAATCGCAGCGACCTGAAGCGTGTCCCGGGGGGTGGCAGATGGCCAACACAAGGTGCTCTCTTATGTGTGCAACATTTCTGGGCAACGGTTAAGGGCAAAGGCTCATGGGAACGCGGCTCAATGGAGAGGTTGCCAAGGCAGGGGGCGCTTCACAATGTCTTAATGGGGTCAGAGTGCTGCAACTCTTGCGACCTATGCAAACAAACCCAAAGTTTGGGGGGTGTAGGTCACAATAGATTTAAAACTAAAATATGTAAACCTGGGGTTTGTCTACATTTTCTTGTTTATGTCTTGATCGTATGTTGACTATAGATCATTATTGTAACACAATACAAAATACTTGCACCACTTTAGCGATGTGTGTATTCTACTTGCTGGTTTTAAACATCAAGATTAAATGTAGAACTAGCAAAACACTTTTTTCAAATGTAAAACTGTTCTTGAAGGTTGTTTTTTACCACCTTTTAATTAATGGAGAGTAGGGCTGCACGAGATTGGAAATATGTGCGATATTTCGATATTAGTGTCTTGAATTGCGATATCGATATTTGCCGACATGATCAGAGAAAAATATCTCTTATAACGCTCTGTATCGCGGGACTTTCATCGGTTTCCCGCGACATCAGAGAGGAGCCGCCGGCGCGTCGCGATATTACCAAATCAATAATAAATCCACCTCCTTGTACACACACACGTAACACTTTATAAATGACTTGACGCTAACAATTTAGCTCATTAGCATACGGCGAAGACGGACAGGTTTACACTTGTTTGGAAGTTCGCGATCTAATAAGAACGCTGAAAACAACTGAGACGAGATGAAAAGTACTTACAATATGTAAGCAAACTGCGCCGCACCGTTCACAGACGGACGGAGACACAAACGACAACCAGACATAGAAGTACAAATTGACAACTTTACAGAGCATGACACTGATTGGTCAAAGAAATTCTTGATTTGTACAATGAAAAATGATAAATTATCGCACGTTTTCGATATGCATATTGCACGTGCCAAGATCGTCAGTCTTGTCAGTTTCCAATTGAATTCAGCAAACCCATCTTTTGTGTTTGTTAATATGCCTCAACCGTGCATCTCCAGTACCTCGGCGTCGTCTAATGGCTTGTCTTTAGCAACCCAGATGCATCCCATCCACCGGGCCTTTCGTTAGATGCTGGTTAATGACGGAAAAACCTTTTTTTTTTCTGTTCAGGTAAACCTCTTAGGACTCGGTGGATGGGCATGAAACAGTGAAGCTACATTCATACATTTACATAATAGTCCTGCTGTTTCATGCAAATGCATGTGATTTTCCACCAAACATCTGCATCGCAAGCATTGTTTAATATGCATGAGTTGGATGAGGGAAGAAAGAAAGGAGGGAAAGGAAGGAGGAAGATGGGTGGCAAAGATAGCTATTTGAAGGTTTAGTTGGATGCATTGAGAGAGCTGTAGATACATATGTACAAACACACAATTTTCATCATGAAACAACTTTCCTCTGTAGGCGGCCGTTTTGTTTTTGGTGGATTTTCTTCTTCGGGAACTGATCACAGCATGCGAAAATAGGTTGAATCTCCAACGTCAAAGACAGGATAATCTGCGTCACTCTGTGTATAACAAACCTGGCATGCATGTTCTAAGTGAATATATTTACATAGTAATATCTGATGTGTGTAAGGATGTTGACACCTGTTCAAACATTAGTTGAGTTTGGTTGGCATGTGTTGTGGTTTGAAGCCAACCTGGCTCGTTGTGATGGATGCTTGTCTCCTTTTCAAAAATATATGTCACAGTAATCCAGTAGGATCTGGAATCCTACTAGTAGAAATTGGAATTTCAATCTCTACTGGTACAGATTGGAATTCCTGCTACTGAACTGGGATCTTAATATTGATATGGGTTAGGGTTAGTTTACATCAAAATAACATTACATTGGAGATTTTCATGGTAGAATTCCTATTTGTCCCAGGACAGATTAGATGGGAATTCACTAGTAGAATGTGGAATCATACTAGTACAAATTAGAATACTGGAATCCTCCTATTGGGGATCGGAATTCACCAGTAGAATCTGGAATCCTACCTAGTACAGATTGGAATACTGGAATCCTCCTAGTAGAGATTGGAATTCACTAGTAGAATCTGGAATCCTACTAGTACAGATTGGAATACTGGAATCCTCCTAGTAGAGATTGGAATTCACTAGTAGAATCTGGAATCCTACTAGTACAGATTGGAATACTGGAATCCTCCTAGTAGAGATTGGAATTCACTAGTAGAATCTGGAATCCTACTAGTACAGATTGGAATACTGGAATCCTCCTAGTAGAGATTGGAATTCACCAGTAGAATCTGGAATCCTACTAGTACAGATTGGAATACTGGAATCCTACTATTGGGGATTGGAATTCACTAGTAGAATCTGGAATCCTACTAGTACAGATTGGAATTCCAATATTCAGATGCCGGGCAGATAACGGACACTTAATAAACACCAAAGAAAAATACATAGAAAAGGAACAAAAAAGTTTGATTTATTAAAAACCCAAATAAATAGATGAACCAAGTACCTCAGGAAGATGGTATTAAAGGCCCCGAGGATCTTCGTCCGGTGTATGTACTGTTTCGGTTCTGGTACTTCCTACGTTATGACGTCACAACACCGAACGTCTTTTTAAAAGCTTTGTTATGTGCATCCTCAGACCAGGAAGTGACAGACATACGGACACTTGGAAAATAATCCGATAGACAAAGATTTGTTAACGTTAAAGTTCGATGTTTGGTGCATAGTGTCGATAAATTGCCAAGTTCGATTCCCGATCACTCACAAAATAGTTTTTAAAAAGATCGTGTCATCACGTAGGAAGTACCCGGAGACCAGACGAAGGAGCGCCTTCTTCCCCTTATTTAAAAAGACGGGTTACCTTTATCCTAAACCCAACCCTTACCATTAAATCATCTGATTCTCAGGCTCTGAGAGTCAAACACCGGTTCCAGGCTTCTCACCGCTGCAGTCATAAAACACATTAGTGTCTGTATTTCATGGACGGATGAACCATATCACGTCGAGGGCCCCTGACGACCACTGACGGCTATCATACAGAATAAATCGTGGCACCTATTTGGATGGTAATTACTGGAGTCTATATGATTGGTTCGTGTCAGGGTTCAACGAGGGAAAAACGCTGGAGCTTCAAATGTGTTTAGTGTCATCCTCCCTCCGAACTAGTGTGTGTGACATAATGTATTGATGTGTATTGAGCGCTCGGGTCGGGTGAGGTGCAGTGATGAGACCGGTGCCGTTAAAATGAATAAATAAAAGGTTCTTGCCGAGTTACGTATGATCCACAATCATAAAACATGTCAATATCAGGTTTTTGTTATCAATTGGAGATTTACTTGACTAGGTTATTTAAAAATGATTTCACTTTACATTACAGTTGAAAGAAAAAACAACCTAATTTCCTCAGTATCTATTATGTTAAGGCGACTTGAATACATTAACTACACAAAATACCAAATAAATAATATTATAATTTGTATTTAAAACCAAATGGATCTAATATAATTAATATAAAGAATATACTTTTAATCATAATAAGTTTTGCAGTAAAGTATCCATTTGGCGATGTATCGCAATATTCTTTTCCACAATATCGTATTTACATTTGGCTTGCAAATCACATTTTTTGTGTTACCATAGTTTTTGCGTTTTGTAGTTCAATGATTTTGTGTAAAATAAAATAAAGACATTTTTTTTAACTGCAAATAACCACGCCGTTTGTTCCGTTTTGTGTTGCAATTAACCTTCCGACCACTAGATGGAAGCAGTCAGTCTGTCCTCCACAGTCAGAGGAACTTCGAGATTCCAGCGATGACTGGGGATGAGAGGATACAGTGGACTCCAGCAGCTTTTAAAGCTGATGTTTGGACATATTTCAAAACAAATGAAAGCAGTTACGACTTCGTCAAGAGTCATATGCTCTGTAAATCCTGCAACACCATAGTCAAGTACTCGGCAATACTACAAATATATCCTTGTTACTACAGTATCACACTATATCGTATCGTCGCACCTGTATCGTTATATGGGCAGATTCTCACAGATACCCCAGTTTGCAGTAATACTATCAAGTTTCATAAATAGTACCAGTAACCCTAATTTTCGCAAGAAATGTCAATAGCCTTTAAGTATTACTCGCCAAAAATGATGGTACAAAAAGCTACGAGATGAAAGGATTCTATATATACGTTAAGCTGCCCTCTGCAGTGTTTGAAGCCAGTTTAGCAACTCACGGACGTCTCCGTTTTTAGCGTCACTCGCTCGGATTGAGGATTACCAATCTAATAATATATCGCATCTGTCCTTCTAAACCGCTCTGTTCCTCCGAGCCCTAATTTCAACATTTCGGCGAAGGCCTCGGAACAACAATAGTGTTGTAAACATGTTGGCAAGTTAGCGGAAGAATCGGGGCAGGAGTTCGAGAAGCCGAGCCCCGGGGAGGTGGGGGGGAGTCGGGGTCATAAATCATGGGCTGCTATCTGATGAAGTCGGATCGAGTAATTCCCTGTAGGCATGTCGAAGCCCCCCCTCACGCCCACCTCCACCAATATTTACCGTCCTAACAAAGACGCTCTTCAGAGACCAGTCTCGGTGACAATTTGATATTCTGCTCTCCTTTCATCCCTCGTTCCTTTGTGTTGTCGCACCAAGTTGTTTCCAATGATATCACCTGCCCTGGAGGCCACGCTCGATGAAGAGCAGCATCACGTCTTGAGCGTGTGCCCGTGGAAAAGTATTGTGTTGAGCGATGAACTTTTTTTTTGGAAAGATATACTCCTTTCTTTTCTCTGGCATGATGTCACGACAAAGGGCTCCGGTGTCGAGTCTTTTGTGTACGTCTAACATTCCTTAACAGGAGGATTTCTTCAGCGTTTGGGGGAAAGAAAAGAAGTATTGTCGTGCGGTGAGAGTATGAATGGTATTTATATCGCCCGCACATGTGGTGGTCCTTTGACAAGAGCCCGCCGGACAGCTGTGGTCCGCCGGGTGTGAAGGATATGTTCCCTCCTCTGTCCATGGAGGTGCCAGGTTACTTTCCAATTAGTGCTTTAATAGCAGGCGGTTATTAATCCACAAATAGTATGTGATAATTTGAAGTATTTTTACTTCAGGGGTGTTTGATATCCACGTCTAAAAAGGTTCAGTGCACAAACAAAGTCACTGCAATGGATGAAGCAAGACAGTGTTGTCTCTGGGTCAAGTTGACCCGGTGGCCCGCGAAAACAAATGTGTTTGTGGTATCGCTTGTGTTGTCTCTGGGGTCAAGATGAACGATCTCCACCACTGTATATGTAGTTATGGAAGGATGTTGACCTTGACCTAGAGACAACACAAGGGATAACAAAATACTTTGGAACTTTAAAGATAGTTTCCTAAAAAAAAAGAGTTGTGAGCGCCGTGGTCATATAAAGCACATTCATGTTATTATCATTATTGTTATTATTACCTTAATTGTTTCAATTTTTAGTTTTGAAACATTTGTAAAAAAAATGTTCTGTACTGGGACAAATAGAGACTATTAATCACAATGTATTATTTAAAACATGTTAAAACAAGATTAACAAATAAGAAAAAAAAATACAATAAATATTTCGATACCAGGAATACTATTAGCTCATCTAATAATAATAATAATAAAGAGAATGAAATTAATCTTTAAAAAATTCAAAATCGCGCAATATTATTATTATTATTATTATTATTAGTTTTCATGGTTGTCATGAAATCAAACCCTTTTTTTTCAAGATTCAAGATTTTTTTTTTATTTGGCTCCAGAAAAATATCAAAATGGCGATGTATCGCAATATTCTTTTCCACAATATCGCTATTTACAGTTGGCTTGCAAATCACATTTTTTGTGTTACCATAGTTTTTGCGTTTTGTAGTTCAATGATGTTTGTGTAAAGTAAAATAATGTTTTTTTTTTTAATTGCAAATATTCAGGCCTTTGTTCTTTTTTTTTTGTTGCAATTAAACTTCAGGCCACTAGATGGAAGCAGTCATTCTGTCCTCCACAGTTGGAGGAACTTCGAGATCCCAGCAATGACTGGGTACGAGAGGATACAGTAGCTTTTAAAGCTGATGTTTGGACATACTTTGGTTTGAAAACAAATGGAATCAGTCAAGACTTCTTCAAGAGCCATGTGGTCTGTAAATTCTGCAACACCAGAGTCAAGTACTCGACAATACTACAAAAATATCCTTGTTACTACAGTATCACACTATATCATATCATCGCACCTGTATCGTAATTCGGCAGTAAATTCAATCTGTTTTATTTTGGTCCATAAAAAGTTGGTTTATTGCTTATCTTTATTTACATAAAAACAATAGATAAAGTTAATACAATTAAAATATGTTACAAAACTGAAGAAGCTTCTCGAACGTCTTCCTAGAACTCGACATAGTCCAGTTGACTCACTTTTGAACCTCTTGGACAACCATGACCAGGACGAACGAGAACCTTCACGGACAAGATAATTGTGCTGCAGGTAGTTCGTAGCTCGGTGACGGCCAAAGCTACCTGTGCTGATGTATACTTAACCTCTGCGCTCGCAGGTAAACACGATACTTAACGCCGGCCACGGTGGACCGCACAGCGCCGGCACAGTTTGCATGGTAGTAGCCAGTTAACCACCCAGAGAGACGGTAATTAATCTCACTTCTGGAGGGATGCCCGCTCTTATGAAGGCTCAGTGCTGGTGGTGGCATTCCTGGGGTTGGAAAGTGTCTCTCACGCGGACGGACACTGGTGCCGCTTCTGAAGGGTCTCGTGTTTTCCAGAGTGAATGATCTGTTGTGTCTATTTCCTGTCCACCGCTTGGGTTTCTGAGACGGGCCATTGTTTCCTGCTGAAGTACCCTCGGCCCAGGCGTCGTGCCCATCTGGATTCCTTTGTCTCTCGGTCGTAAAAATAGAAAAGTGCCGCTGATTTTTCTTTCTTTTATTTAATATTCATCCATACTGAGGAGTCAATTATACAAACAACAAATAAACTCAAATCCTCTTACCCATTTTTGTCCTTTTTAGATTTGACAACAAATATTATTTTCATCTTCAGTCGAGTAGCCAACGACCAAATGATATGCAGACCTTTTGTCGTCATGGAAACCACTCTCAAATGTTGTCATTGTTCCCTTTCCTTTTTTTTGTGTGTTTTTGTATTACCATCTTTTAATTAAAGTGCATTTGTAGCTGGTTTTTCCCTCCGAGCCGTTCCAGTCACTTCCATGAGATGAATATTGGGGATGCAAGTGTTCCTTGTTTAAGGCATTTCCAATCCTTCTCTTTTGCTTAAGTGATGAACGGCAATTAAAGTGAAGCCGATAGACGGTGCCTGGAATATTACGGGATGCCGGTATAATTAAAAAACCACAAGGAATTAGGTGCTAAGATGCTGGGCTGTTATTGTTATTTCCTGGCAAGCATGTTTTTTTTGAATGATAAAATAAAAATAAAATATAAATATTCTCTTGTTTTGCTTTCTTCCAGAGTGCCAAGCCAATCCTGCCTGAAGACCCCCCGTCTCTCAGTCGCCGTCGGGGCCTCGGCTCTCGAGCCAGGTCGAAGCTAAGTCCTGCCCTCCTCCCTGACCCCCTTCCCCCCGCTGGATTCAAGATGGCTACAAGGGGTGCCCCTCGACTGTCTCTGCCACTCCTGCTGCCTGCGTCCACGCTGCTGCTATCACTGCTGCTCGCCGAATCCCAAGCCTTATGTAAGTAAACACGCCGGGGCGGACGGATATTTATTCATTAGCTTTTTGTTGCCTCGACTTGCAACGGCAAAAATGCACGTCTGAGCAATGTTTGTCTGAACGTCTCTCGAGGGTTTGCGACGAGTAGCAACTCACCGGTCGTGTAATGGTGTCATTTTTGGCCCGTTGTGTGATTAAGATGACCCCCCCGTGACCTTTGTGTCAATTGAAATTGTAAACAACAATTAACCGTAATGATATGAAACAAAAGTGTAAAATAAAAGTCTTTATTAAGCCTTGATGATATGAAAATATAAGGTTTCCGCCATTTTATATGCTTTAAATTATTGTTATTAATTATTCATAATATTATTAAACAAGTTAATTAATTGTCGCAAAGTTCAAAAAATCCTTTTCATTAAGCCTTGACGAAAACCAGTGATGTACCAAAATTTGCGTTTTTTTTTGTCCTTAACTCTTTTAAAACACTTCCAAAACAAACTGGTATATATTTTAGTGAATATTGTTTTGATTGTTTACGCGCTTTGTGACCCTGGTCTTGAAAAGCGCTCTATAAATACAAATTACTTACTTACTTACTCACATAAGCAAAAGCTACAATTCGCCTGAATACAGTAGGGCTGAGTATCGCTTGTACCAAATTGCTTGTAGTACAGAGTATCGAAACATACTGTTTTTCGTTGCCAAGTTTTGGTACCCGTGCTCGATCAAAACATGATAATGCTTTGCCAGAAATGTCGTTGTTGTATTGACATGATTGCATTATGCGGTAGAAATACGAGGTTTACCGGAGTCGCTTGTGGTACCGATCTTGAAGATTTTTGATTGATACCTTTAGCCCTAGAATATAGTCAACATGAATGTGGTGCAGCGTATTGCAAAACACCTGAGAAACTCCACAAGTGACAATTGTAAATCTTGCGATGTTGACAGGAGTATGTAGTAGAACAGCAGTGCTGAATACTCTTGCTGCGTCCATTCTCAAATAAATCGATTTATTGTCAATCAGAAATTACTTGTTTGAAGTAAATATATTCCTATTAAATCGCGTTTTGAACCTGTCATTCCCAGCAAAGTCCACATGAGGGCGCACTTGATGCCAGACGTACTTGACATGCACACGATAACACAAACAAAGCCGAGCTCTGACGATGACAACAACAACAACAACAAAAACCAGAAACGTTACACTAACAGAATAAAGAGGTCAATATGGAGTGCAGTTTGGAGTCCCTTCAAGCTGGTTTATAATGGAAAAAAGACGCCAAAATTACATTATGTGGAAGTATTTTAAAGTACAACAACTCCACAACTTCGTTATTAACTAGTATTGATAGTATTGATAGTTAAAAACAACAGTTTGGTGCGGATTGAACATTGTTCCGACCCGACACCGACACCGACTGGCTCCAGTCAAGTCCGAGTATGAAGTTTCTTAGAACTTTATCACGACAAATAACAACTTTCTGGATTGGCGTTCATTGCCGCCGACGCCCACCCTCGTGTTGACACGATGTCCGTCTTCATAAGCAGCCGTCGATAATGAAAGGATGTCGGTCGCGTCTTATCCCCTCCCCGTCGACTCCTGCCGAGGATTTGTTCCGCACCATTTCACTGTTAAGATGAGCTTACAGCCGCATTAAGGAGACAAAAACAAAGAGGAGTCTCGATAAAGCAGAACAAGAGTGATGGCGAGGAAAAAAAGACTGTCTCAAATGTTTTTTTTTGTTGATGTTTTTTAACTTTAATTTATCACGACACCTTTACAATTCGATTCATTTTACTTTACAGATGAAGACATTCTAGTTAACATTGATAGAATAACATGTTCCTGAGATGCACGTTCTTCACTCAGTTCTTTCTAAAGACCGGTAGTTAAACTGGTATAACACCTGTTGTCCCCCGGAAGTGGACGTGACCTCTGTCGGTAACAACTCTGCAGATGGAGTCGCGAGTCTTCTGGTCATTAATGTAACCGGGAACTTGCCAGCGTCGCACGGCGTTCTTTGGCGAGCCGTCTGTCTGGTGTGACATCTGTTTGCATCATGGAAGACGTTACTCTTCCCTCTCCGTTTTTCACTGTTTCTGAAGTTGTTTTTTTTGCTTCTTGGTAATAGAACAGAAATATTTAAACAATAAAAACTTGTAATTTAAGCGAAGAAATTGACTTAAAGGTCAACTAACCAACTCTCCTGACTCTCATGTTTGAAAAGTCTTCCTCTCCAAGATGCAGTAAGTCTCTCATCATGACCATGTTTTCAACTTATTACTTTATAAACTTGCACTGAAATCTGGGCGAACAAGAGGTTACCAGAGCGGAGTTCATTACGACATAATAATGGCTTCACTCCTCCTCCAGCCAGCTGTAATTATGCCCCACTTTGTTTATACAACGAGTCCCTTGGAGGTGGAGACTTCCGGGATTGATTTTGATTGATTTTGTATATTTATTTTATTACTAATATGACCTTAAAACTATTGATGTGTTGATGAAGCTTCATGAAACAGTGTCATTATTTCCCTGAGTCCACTAGATGTCACTCTTTACTCTATAATCTATTACTTTGAAAAGCTATTCTATTGAAACCTCACATCATTTTTAAGCTGAGGGCGCCCCCTACTGTCCTCTGAAAAATTTGACACTGCTTCCTGAAGCTTCATCGACACATCACTACTTGAAACCATAATCAAAGGAATTATAATGTGTATAAAAATCACAGTTTATACAATATAAGTCAATTATAGTTATTTTTATTATTTTTATTATTTTTCTTATCTTTTATTTAAAGCCAACGATTGAATGAATTGTTTTTATGGTTTAAATGATATATAAAATGAATTGGAATAAGTAGTGATGTGTCGATGAAGCTTCATGAAACAGTGTCATATTTTTCAGAGGACAGTAGGGGGCGCCCTCAGCTTTACAATGATGTGAGACATTAATAGAATAGCTTTTTAAATCAATAGATTATAGAGCAAAGAGCGACATCTTGTGGACTCAGGAAATAATGACACTGTTTCATGAAGCTTCATCAACACATCACTAGGAATTAGCCAACTGTCAAAATAATGCATTTCCACTTCCACTTGACAGACATGTTTTAGGAAAACAATCATTACACTTTTTTTCTCAACTACACTATTCTGCTTTGACTTTAAATTAACCTTGAGGATCGGAATCACCTGGTTTATCTCTACCGTGGCTCATTTAAAAGACAAATATCCTTCTTTTGTCTCCGTTTCTCGACCGGCGTCATCATTGTATTCTCTGAAGCTCCTCACTGAAGGGCCACGGCGTCGCTGTGGAGCCATCAGTTGTGATTGCGTGGAGGTCTGGAGCCTCACGGCAGGAGTCGGTGGCCGTTCACTGCAGCTGCTCCGGAGACAGATGTCAGAGGAACATTAAAAAAAAAGTAAAACGATCAACAGGCTGATTGGGAAAAAAAGTAAAAGACTCTTTTACTGTAATTTGTCGACTTAAAGCCACAATTTCCTTTTTTTTCGATCCGATTCAAATAAGAGCAGTCTGTCTCGTCTTTGATGGAGCTTAGCTCGCCATCTTTCTCGCTCTCGTCCTCCCTCGTTCATCCTTGAGGCGTAAGACACCAGCACCGCAGCTCGCTCTCCATCTGTCTCCATCCTCCTTTCTTTTCTCTCTTTCACTGGATTTCATGCTTTTATTTTTGTCCAAAGGAAAAAAAATAAATCAATCGCGATCACATTACTCTTCACCTCCCGACAGCACGCATGGAAATATTCATCAACACCTTTTTCTTTATTTTCCCTTCTTTTTTTTTTCGTTCTTCCCTCGCTTCCGTCTCGCACTCAAACACCTGTGTGTGTGTGTGTGTGTGTGTGTGTGTGTGTGTGTGTGCGCACAGTTTGGACCTTCTCAGCAATTAAATCCGCTCACACCTGCTGGTTCAAGAGGATTGGTGTGGAAGGAAAAAAAAAAGATTGAAAGAAAACCCCCGACTGTGTGTCTCCAACACACACCTTTTGTAGAAAAGCCGGGATAAAAAAAAGAAAAAAAGAAAGCATGATGTCATTGCTTTCTCTTCCATCCCACCTTCGCTGCTTCTTTCCCCTCCTCCTCGCCCTCCATTACTTTCATTTAGAGCGATAAATCAGCCTGAGAGGAAGACGTTTTAATCAGAAGAGAAAGAAAGATGGCTCAATAAATCCAGAAGTAAGATAACAAACGCGACGACTCTTGTTTGTGTGCGGAAATATGCACGTGGAGAGCTGGGATTTGATGCGATCGAGGGAGATTTGAGTGAAAATGAACAAATCATCTTCACAAACATTAGGCCCTTTTCTGGTCCGGCTACCAGGGCTGTGTTTCGGCAAGAAACGGGCGATACCATACGTATTACGATACATGTGAAGATACAATATGTTGCCATATTTTGCGATACTGTAGGAACGACAATATATTGTACCTTTTTTTTAGCTTTTACAACAAAGAAATGAGCAAATACTTTCTTCAATCAAATGTGAAGGTTAAATATTAACATATATAAAATGTATATTATCTTTGAAATAACAATTTATTTTATTTTATATAAAATAAAAATTAATAATATTTTATTAGCATTTTTTCTGTGATCAACACCATTTAAAAGTAAATTAGTTTGTGGAATTTAAATTTAGAAACTCTGTGCTTTATTCAACCAGTATTAAACACAAACTCTCTATTTATTGGATCGAGTCATATTCCAATGATGAGGTCAACATTAACACTAACTAGAACATTTGTTATTGTTGACTTTCATGCGTCTCTACAGAACAGCAAATTTAACGGCTATGTTTGGTTTCCTCTTTCTTGTTTTCTTGTATCATTATATCTTTTTTTTTCCTTACACCACTAACGTCTACACCTCTGGTAGCAAATTATGCAGCTCTTTTATTTGATGTCTGAATTATTTATCTCTTTTTTTATGAGGGTGGACAGAGCAAGACGCTTCTTTCTTTTCCCTGCAGATGGTGATGATATGATCATAAAAATGTCACTCTTTTCTGCTCACCCTCATGTCAACTAAGGGTTGGGATTATTAGTTTATAATCCGTCTCTTTCTGGAATTACAGTCTGAAATGTATATCTATTTAACGGTCAATACTCTGGTTAATTTTCTTTGTCCAAAAAAGACACTTGAAAACATCCAAATACCTCCATACTGCTCGTCTGTATCGTCCCTCTTGGATTGAAGCCTCGACAAAAACATATGTTCCGAAAAAAAGTCTATATTTTAAGATTGTTTTGTAGAAGCTAAAATGCTAACATGCTACACAGACAGGAAACACTCCAGTAAATATCGCAAGAGCTCCCAGTTTCTAATGTCTACACTGTAAACTCTCACAATTTCTGCCTATAACTCCAAAAAGAGACAGATTACTCTGGAAATAATCAACCATTCACTTGATTCACTTGATTGAATTTTGGTTGAACTATTACTTGAACATATTTATAAAATATATATATATATATATATATATAACAAAACACATTTCCCAAATTCACATTGAAGACACACAAAACTCCATCGAATATTAAACAACAAAAAAAATTAACATTTTTTTTATGAAGGTAAACAGAAAAAGCCTGCTTATGAACTTGGCTCCTGTGATGGTTTGAGTCTGTGACGTCAACTCATAAATCTCCAAACCTGTGGAAACATCGGAACATTTTAACACATTTGTTACATGCATTTTTGATTTGGGACTTTCCCTAATAAATACGGCAATAATGATCATTTAATTCAAAACATGCCGTATGACATCCACAGTGTAAATAAACATCTTAGATATTTATTACAACATGTTTTTCAGCTCATTAAATGGCCCGGACGGAATAAGAACGAGTTTTTTTTCGTCTGGTTTTCTGTCAGAACAATGTTTTCGACATTCTTGTCTTCTGCAAATCTATTCAAATGAGTGTTTTTGTCAAAGCGTGAGCAAGAGGCGAGCGTATGTCACATGACTCCGCCATCATTAGCTGTTTATTCCTCGACCACCTCTCGCCCTTTTCTCTTCCAGCACAAGTTTTCCCTCGAACTCCTAACATTGTAATTTGCCACAGATGTGGCTGACGGGGTCGAGGGTGGTCAATTATTCACGTCCATGACAACCCCTCGAAAAAATGCAACCTTTTCTAGTTTTTGCTCTCAACGTCGTTTTCTCCTCCTCCTCCTCCTCCTCCTCCTCCTCCTCCTCCTCCTCCTCCTCCTCCTCCTCCTCTCCCGCTGTCATAGTTTCTGTCACTTTTATTTTTTTTCCGTCCGTCACTTAAATTACGAGCCAACACTGGGAAGTTAATTCCGCCCCAAATTGAATTTTGTGGGCACCCAGCTGTTGCATGCTCGGCCGGAATCGCTCTGCTGGGTGTTTTTTTTTATTCCGTGAGATGAGACGAAAACAAGTTAATTTTTAATTGAGTCGTGGAGCGTAGATATTCGCCTCAAGTACATCGCCATTTGGATTATTAAAGGTCTTTCTTGGTGAAGTTCTAGTGTTTCTCTAGTTGCAAAAATAGAAAATCTTTTAGTTTACCAGTAGATGGTTAAGATGGTTTAAGTGATAGTTCACCCAAACTCCTACCCACAAATCAGGACCCCGAAGCCCGCCACCTGCTGGCCAGTATCCCGCCAGGTTTTTTGACTTTCTTACCCACAATTCAGGCCCTTCAAGCCCACCACCTGCTGGGGAACCTCCCGCCAAGCCTGGGTTATTTTTTCACCGTTTTTTTTCTGACGAGCATATGGAGGTGTTTGGGTGTTTTTAAGTGTCTTTTTGGACGAAGACGAAGACAACTGAGCTCCAGTCACTACATTAAAATGAACAAACATTTTTGTCTTTAACTCTAAAAAGGAACAGATTACTCTGAAAATAATCCCAAGACTTAGTCGACATGAGGGCGAGTAGAAAATGAAACGATTAGTTTAACGTTGGTCAGATTTCAAGAAAGATGGCACGAGGATTTGTAATGAATATAGGGTTTGTGGTTGCAAACGGTATCAGTTAACCTATTTGTCTTTAAAATGAAAGGCCTAGGGGCCCCATTTTGCCCTGCAAGTCATTTAATTCCGCTTAATTCCAAATTAAGTGAAAGAAAATCCTCAACCAGCGGATAATTTGGACACATTAAAGCATTGATATTAGTGATGTGTCGATGAAGCTTCATGAAACAGTGTCATTATTTCCTGAGTCCACTAGATGTCACTCTTTGCTCTATAATCTATTGCTTTGAAAAGCTATTCTTTTGAAACCTCACATCATTTTAAGATGAGGGCGCCCCCTACTGTCCTCTGAAAAATATGACACTGTTTCATGAAGCTTCATCGACACATCACTAGTTGATATATTGAATAAAAAAAGAATGCAGGTACCATTGGATGAAAGGAATTTCATTTGTTATAAGTAGGTGTCACTATGGTTGAAAATAACAAGTGTTTTAGTTATTTTTAGTTAAATATAAAGTCAGATAACGTTGCCGGTTTGACTGGATCTCCTTTGATGATGTATGAATCACACGGAGCTAGAGATTACAGCCGAGCTAATATGTTGGCAGCACACTGGATCTGATCACTCTCCTCCAAGCTTGCGATGTGGGTGTCGGAGTGAATTTCATCTCGTTCTGCCAGCGTCCTCTTAGCAACGTGTGCTGCACTGGTTTGAATGATTTGTCTTTGACAAGATAATGGATCTGCTTGAGTCTTCGAACAATGTTTGTTTGTACGTCTTTCAAAAGAGTGATTCTTCCTTGAAAGTAGAGCCAAAAAAATGTTTTTATATCGTTTGAATCTTGTTGTTTTTTTTCAACTATTGTTTTTATATGTATATGTCACAGTACTGATTGGAATCCAGTAGGATCCGGAATCCTACTAGTACAGATTGGAATTCCAATATTAAGATCCCAGTTCAGTAGTAGGTAATCTGTACTGTACTAGTACGAATTGTAATTCACCATACCATACTTAGTAGGATCTGGAATCCTACTAGAAGAGAATTCCTACTAGTAGAAATTTGAATTGCTATCTCTACTAGTAGGATATGGAATCGTACTAGTAGAGGATTCCTACTAGTACAGATTGGAATTCACTTTACCATACCAGTAGAGATGGGACTTCCATCTCTACTGGAATGGTATGGGGAATTCCAATCTGTACTAGTATAGTACAGATAACCTACTACTGAACTGGGATCTGAATATTGGAATTCCGATCTGTACTAGTAGGATTCCAGATTCTACATGTAGAGATTGGAATGGAATTACAATCACTACTAGTATGGTATGGTGAATTCCAATCTGTACTAGTACAGTACAGTACAGATAGCCTACTACTAAACTGGGATCTGAAAATTGGAATTCTAATCTGTACTAGTAGGATTCCAGATCCTACATGTAGAGATTGGAATTCTCATCTCTACTAGTAGAGATTCATCAGTAGGAATCTACTGAACTGGGATTTGAATATTGGAATTCCATTCTGTCCTAGGACAAATGGGAATTTTACCAGAACAATTTCCAATTCTAAAAGGTGAAATTCGGATTAAATTAAAATGTTATTTTGATTTAATCAAACCCTAACCCATATCAATATTAAGATCCCAGTTCGGTAGTAGCATTCCAATCTGTACTAGTAGGATTCCAGATCCTACTGGATTCCAATCTGTATTGTGACATATATGTATTGAATTATCTGAACATTGTATTGAAGTTAAACAAACGACAAAAACAGTCCAAATCATAAGCGATAATCTAGATCGACGATACATTTTCCAAGATGAATAATCACGAACGCCAAACCTGAAAACATTTCATCCATCGTGTTTAACGCAAGGAAATGAATTAATCAAATGGATGCTATTATGCTTTTCTTCCTTTCTTTTGTTCCTGTAAATTGGCTGTAAACACTGAGAAACTGAAAAAGCATTTGCGAGACATTAATAAATCAACAAGTGTTATTTTCCTCAAGTAAGTGACTAAAGAGATCCGTTCACAATTCCTCCGTGTGAAGCAAATCAGAAACGCTCATGTTTAATTTCCCAGCTTTCTCTGAGGGTTACAGCTTATTTATTTCCAATTGACTCAAGGATACTAAGTGCCTTTCACTTTATTCCTTTTTTTTTTTTTTTTTTGAAGCATTCAACGTCGGTTTCATTGGGACCAATTTGTGCTTATTATTTAGTGGCGCTGGCTTTGTAGAGATTCTGCCTCAGAACTTTTTCACCTTTGGCGAGAGATGATTTCATGATGCGCTTCCATATCCTGCCACAAGTCCCGGCGGGACGCCAAGTGTTTGGCGAGCAGTCGATGTTGACGACACATGATGCAACGGAAGGCTTTTGAACTTGATCTCGATGTCTTTATCACGCTCGGGCCAGAGGCCTTTTAATAATAATTATAAAATATTAATACGTTTACATAACTTGTTGTTTCTTAGTTGACTTGGAATTTGTTTGAAATGGTGGCCTCAGTCCATCTTTTGAGCTCAATTATAACTTTTATTTCCGTCGACACATCTTCACCTACTCTTTTGATGGATACAAAAATATCTGTATTAGACGTTAAAGCCCTTATACGTAACATTTTGACATATTTTTGTCATAATTTGAACAGTTATTGTAGATCTTGAGCTGGTATTTTAGATACAGCGGTGACCCGGAGACAGTATTTTCATATGAAGTACTCAGTACTTCCTTACTAGGAAGTTACAATGAGAAACCAACACAACAAAAGTCTGTATTTTGTTTGGTAAACAAATGCCGAAAAATTGGAAATGGCCAAAAGGAGAAGCCGTAACATTACAGTTACACAATTAAAATAAGATTTAAAATAATGTTAATGGCTCTAAGTATTGTTTTACCACTTAATGTACTTTTTTAGTACCTTGTTTACTATTGGAAGATTGGCAGTTATAGAAAAGGCCTTGTCAAGCAATGAATAATTGTGTGGATTATATAGTAAGAATTAGGTTAATGTACTATAATTTAGCTGGAACTATGGCTGAAAATAAAGGGTATTTTAGTCATTTATAGTATTTTGTTTTTCTAGCAATGTAACATGTGTAACTCAAATAATGAAGCTAATTATTGGAAATCTTACTGTATGTATTGTTTCAACCGTTGCTGTTTAAATCTTAAATATGTTTTTCTTTATAGTGTTGTTACAGTTCTGAATGTACTTACTGTTTGCTTTATTCTACCATTTACAAAAATAATCCATCCCTCCATCATGAAAATGTTAATTTGAATAAAAGAATGTTAAAGATTGTCAAAAGACATTCTATTCCAGATGTTATTTTAAATCTTAAATCTTACCATTCTACCTGACACTCACTATATAAGTGGTATTTCAGACAATGCAACATATTTGATTTTTAAGATATATTTTTTTGTATCCTTGATGAAACCAGCAGCAGTTTCTCTCTTCAATCAAGTGTCTTATCTTTGGTCGACGAACGTGAAAAACAAGACAATGAGTGAAATGCCTGGTTTCCATGGCGATGACACACACCCCGTGTGTGTTAAGATGTTGGGGGTTTGCACAGTTGTCGTCAAGTGAAGGTAGCGTCGAACAATAGCTCCTCAAATTAGCAGCAGTGATTTCACAGTCTGTCCTCTGACGTTGAAAATCATAGTGATGTATGGAAACACTATATGTGTATACAGTCATGGAAAAGGTACAAAATGATGGAAAGCCAAATGACTATTTATTCCATATCCTTAATATTGCATGTAAAAAACACACTAGTTCACTAGTGAGTCCAAAAACGCTTAACTGTTACTAGTGAACTAGTGACAGTAATGCAGTTGCTAGTTTACTAGTAACATTTTTTGCAGCTGCACTAGTAAACTAGTTGACCTGAAAGTTTTGCTAATAAACTAGTGAAAGGAATAATGTACAAGAGTTAACTAGTTACAAAATAAAAATCATTAATCGAGGATTACTAGTGAACATGTTGCCTCATAAAATGCAGCATGTTAACGTGCAAGGGAAATTTAGTGTATACATGTTAACAAGCAATTAAAACCGAACTCACTTTTTAACTAGTTAGGGTACATTGTGACTTTTACATGTATGCATGTAAGACTTTTAACTAGTGAGAGCCACCATTCATGATTTTTTACATTTCTGATTTTACATATAAACATGTGTGTGCATTTTATCTTTCTAGTAAACTATTTTTGTTTAGTTAAATGATCAAGTTAACCAGCAGCACAGATATTTCATTGACAATTTTACTAGTGGGAAACATTTTTAATCACCAGTTAACTAGTAATGCAAAAATAATTGACTAGTCAACATGTATGGCAGACAGAGCATTAGAATAGTTATCTAGTCTCATCTTTTTGTCTCACTAGTTAACAAGTAAAATGTTTTTTTACTAGTTAACTTGTGGCTCTTTTGGGTGTTACTTGTTCACTAGTAAGATAGATCCTCTCGCACTAGTGAACTATTAAGGTCCATTACACCAAAGTTATTGAAGGATATGACATTAAGACCTTTCCATGTTCACTAGTAAATGAGTTGACCCTCACATGTTTACTAGTGGAAAACATTTTTTATCACTAGTTAACTAGTAATGCATAAAATAATTGACTAGTAAACATGTATTGCAGACACAGCATTTAACTAGTTAACTAGTCCCATCTTTTTTTTGTCTCACTAGTTCACAAGTAAAATGTTTTTTTTACTAGTTAACTTGTGGCTCTTTTGGGTGTTACTTGTTGACTAGTAAGATAGATCCTCTCGCACTAGTGAACTATTAAGGTCCATTACACCAAAGTTATTGAAGGATATGACATTAAGACCTTTCCATGTTCACTAGTAAATGAGTTGACCCTCACATGTTTACTAGTGGAAAACATTTTTTATCACTAGTTAACTAGTAATGCATAAAATAATTGACTAGTAAACATGTATTGCAGACACAGCATTTAACTAGTTAACTAGTCCCATCTTTTTTTGTCTCACTAGTTCAGAAGTAAAATGTTTGTTTTCTAGTTAATTTGTGGCTCTTTTGGGTGTTAATAGTTAACTAGTAAGATAGATCCTCTCACACTAGTGAACTAGTAAGGTCCATTACACCAAAGTTATTGAAGGATATGACATTAAGACCTTTACATGTTCACTAGTAAATGAGTTGACCCTCACATGTTTACTAGTGGAAAACATTTTTTATCACTAGTTAACTAGTAATGCATAAAATAATTGACTAGTAAACATGTATTGCAGACACAGCATTTAACTAGTTAACTAGTCCCATCTTTTTTTGTCTCACTAGTTCACAAGTAAAATGTTTTTTTTACTAGTTAACTTGTGGCTCTTTTGGGTGTTACTTGTTGACTAGTAAGATAGATCCTCTCGCACTAGTGAACTATTAAGGTCCATTACACCAAAGTTATTGAAGGATATGACATTAAGACCTTTCCATGTTCACTAGTAAATGAGTTGACCCTCACATGTTTACTAGTGGAAAACATTTTTTATCACTAGTTAACTAGTAATGCATAAAATAATTGACTAGTAAACATGTATTGCAGACACAGCATTTAACTAGTTAACTAGTCCCATCTTTTTTTTGTCTCACTAGTTCACAAGTAAAATGTTTGTTTTACTAGTTAACTTGTGGCTCTTTTGGGTGTTACTAGTTCACTAGTAAGATAGATCCTCTCGCACTAGTGAACTATTAAGGTCCATTACACCAAAGTTATTGAAGGATATGACATTAAGACCTTTCCATGTTCACTAGTAAATGAGTTGACCCTCACATGTTTACTAGTGGAAAACATTTTTTATCACTAGTTAACTAGTAATGCATAAAATAATTGACTAGTAAACATGTATTGCAGACACAGCATTTAACTAGTTAACTAGTCCCATCTTTTTTTTGTCTCACTAGTTCACAAGTAAAATGTTTGTTTTACTAGTTAACTTGTGGCTCTTTTGGGTGTTAATAGTTCCCTAGTAAGATAGATCCTCTCACACTAGTGAACTAGTAAGGTCCATTACACCAAAGTTATTGAAGGATATGACATTAAGACCTTTCCATGTTCACTAGTAAATGAGTTGACCCTCACATGTTTACTAGTGGAAAACATTTTTTATCACTAGTTAACTAGCACTAAATGATGGGCTACAGATTTGGAAGCAACATGGGATGTTCTTCAGAAATACGTTTGGATACAGCAACACCCTCTTCCTATACTTGGCTGCCTCGTTCTTTAATGTTCGTCCTTTAATGTCCGTGAAGGTGTGTTTCCGTCTGAGAGTCTCACAGGGTTTTCAGAGGGAAGTTTTTAAGGCTCAGCTCTGCGGCGTCAGCAACTTCTCCGGCGAAGTAAAGCCACAAACTAAGAAGAAGTCGAGAAAAGTACAAGACGGAAAAGTGCAAAATCATTAGTTCATTTTTCCCCTTAACTATATGTCTGGACATCCTGTTTTTTTTTTAATCTCTCTGGTAAATGGTTCTGTTTATAAAGCTTTCTAATGGAACCATTTGTCCAAATAATTGCACAGTCACGACCGTGACATTTGTCTCGGAAGATGAAAGAATTCTTAACTTGATGAGGATCAGCTGCGACCGTCCCTCGAGGATCGACTAACTAGGATCACGATCCGAGTCCGTCGTGCCTTCAGTAGCACCACATGTTCTTTCCAGGTTATAAAAAAAAAGACAAGATGGATCATAAAAGCCCTTTTTACCCCTAATTCTCTTCCCTTTTCCGTTCAGATCACGAGTCGCCTGCGAGTAATTTTCCTCCCACTTTGCTAATTCCCGATATAATGGCCTGTATTTACGACGCGAGACACCGTCCTCCATCAATCATGGTTCTCTTATTCCCTCAATCTACTAAACGACGACGGTAAAGTGGCGTAAATGGAGCTTCGGCTCGTTTTATAATCGTGGTCATTTTTGCCTGGTCAGGCCCATCGGAGCTATAGACCAGCAGCAGGTGGTGCTTGTAGGAACTAACCATGTCAGTGATCTGGTGGATCTTTCTTCTCCTCTCGGGGGGGCCTTGTGAAGATATCTGGGAAGCCATCGCCGGCTATTTTGGACCATATCCTCCTGCAGATAAAGGCGGCTCTGGTGTGCTTGTCTGGGCAGTGCTGAACCACAATCTGTCTGAGGGAAGCTCAGGGACTTGAAAGAGACTTTGGTGGATGGAACAAATGGCCACTGCAGTTGAAATGTCCTCTCAATGTCAATGTTCTACCTGGGACTGTCATTGAGCCTTTTTTTTTTTTTTTCGCCATTGCATACAGGTTTGTTTTCTATGACGCCTGCATTTCTTCTTTTTTTTCCCACTGCTGACTATAGTGTATGTTTTCTGAGTCTTTACACCAAAGACATAAATAATTCCTTTGCTTTTTTTTGTTGTCTTTCTTCAAATTCCATCAGTAGTACAGAGTATACAAACATGCTTTAGAGTTCAATGTGTAGATGTTTCTGAAGTACAACTGACGAGTGACAACGACAGTGAACATCGGATTAATTTGATACATGTTAGCATGTTTATTTTGCACTGAAAATAATATCTTTTTAATTTTTTCTAAATAAAATGGCTTGAAATATAAAAGTACCGAAGCTGAAACGACTCCAAAATATTTGTACTAGGTGTAATGTCTAATGTACTAGTGTTTTTTTGTTTGAATTGATCTTATCAAATTGATATAAATAAAGCACAATTCCAGAACGGGTATAGAAGTCATAGTATTACTACTGTTAACGAAAATATTTGAACAATACCAAACCCTTACATTGGGCACACTGAATTTGAAGGCACATTACGCACAGTTTAGCTTCATTGTATTACCAAAGTCGTACTTAAACTTTTTGCCAGAATTTTTTAGTGGCATGTACTACATACCTTTGGTTCGTACCAGAATTAATACGTAAGAAGCGACGAATTTTAGGACGAACTGTCGAAATGGAATTTAAGTCTCTTTTAGTTCGAAAATGAAGGTACTCTTAGTTGTTATTGGGTAATGTTAAAAAAAAGACTCCTTATCTTAACTTATTAACGATAATATTTACT
The DNA here is from genome assembly GCF_982586985.1 of Callionymus lyra. Classification (NCBI taxonomy): domain Eukaryota; kingdom Metazoa; phylum Chordata; class Actinopteri; order Syngnathiformes; family Callionymidae; genus Callionymus; species Callionymus lyra. The sequence continues at coordinate 10,702,277 of NC_141819.1, forward strand.
TGACCTGAATTGTCACATTGAATAAACTTGTGCTAACTACTACCCTCACTGTGTTTTTGTGGAGGAAATACTAGTGTCGATGAAGCTTCATGAAACACTGTCATTATTTGCCGAGTCCACTAGATGTCAGTCTTTGCTCTATAATCTATTACTTTGAACAACTATTCTATTGAAACCTCACATCTTTTAAAAGAAAATATGACACTGCTTCATGAAGCTTCATCGACACATCACTAGGAATTACGGTTCGTGATGGCTTGAAAAAAATAACTAAAATATTCTCAGTAAAAATTATAGTTTTATTTTAAATTTAAAACAAAAATAAAAGCAGGGAATTCTTTTTTAACAACTTTATTTTTCCACCATTCACAAAAAGCTATGAGCTTGCCGGCTTTCTCTGGAATCCATTGTTGTTGTCTAGTGCGTGTGCTGAACGGCGACATGTCATAATTGTAATTATTATTTAAAACCGAACACTTCAAGCTCAACAGCGAACCTTGCAATCACTGGCTGTGTGTTGAGTTTTAAAACCTAAAATGAAGCGAACTACAGCGGTTGAACTAGAGCTCAGAGCCATGTGTTTATGAAAAGTTATATAAAAAAAAAAAAGGTTAATTATAGCTTAAGTTCATATAATGACACAACTCGTATCTGAGATCTGTGAACTCTTAAGTTCCACCGGAGGCGCTGGATTGCAGGGAGCGACACGTTGAATAATACAACACAGACTCTCGCTCCATAAAAAGAGCCAGACACCCCGAAGCGTGACTGTCTATTTCAGAACTAAATGAAACCCTAATTTTCCAAATGAACCTAAAGCAGTACTTAGCATTCTTGAAACTGCTGATGATGACTGTAATCCACTGGGAGAAGTGTTTACGGAGGCGATACATCAGATCAGGAGTAGCTTAACTATGACATGTACTTTGACATGGGCCCATAAGTGCACTTAGTTTAAGGTTGTTAAGTGATGATTTAGAAGTCTCTTTTAATATGTTCTCCTCTTAGTCTGAGGTGTTAGGTTACACTAGTGATGTGTCGATAATTAACTTTTAAAATAGTACCTAAATATTTGCAAAAATACATATTTTTTCCAATGTAAAGGAACATTTGTCTGTGTGATGTGTTGATGAAGCTTCATGAAACAGTGTCATTATATCCTGAGTCCACTAGATGTCACTCTTTGCTCTATAATGTATTGCTTTGAAAAGTTATTCTATTGAAACCTCAAACAATTGTAAAGCTGATAGCGCCCCCTACTGTCCTCTGAAAAAATACGACACTGTTTCATGAAGCTTCATCGACACATCACTAGTATTTATTATAGACTGCTATGCAGTTGATCCCATAGGGATGAGTGTGACATACAGAAAAAAGGGTCAAAGAAAATCTACTTTTGATACAATATTCAACATTTTTTCACACCTGTGTTCACTTCAGAATCTTCTTTTCCTTTTGACCTCAGACATCCCCCCCTCCTGTGCTTGTCATCCCTTCATCCTCCTTTTCTTATTCTAGTTTTAAAGTCAGGTCAAGTTTTTTAAACTACTTGTATTAAGTGTTTACTTTTAATTCAAAATATTTTTCTTTATTAACACTAAGTAGCAACTGGTAGAGAAAAGAAATATCTGAAAATTTTCATTTTATTTAATTGATTTATACTCTCAAAATGACTTTTTTCGTTTGTTCTCGACTTTTATTTTTTTATCGATTTAACTTTTCATGAAAATGTGTTTTAAAAAAAAAAAGAAACGTTAAATGTCCATGTAAAATAAGGTACTTGTCATTTACCAGTTGTTCTACCATATACACTACCATAAGGTTTATTTTATTATCTTATATATATATATATATATATATATATATATATATATATATATATATATTGTATTATTGTTAACCCATTACTATCTGATGTTTCTTTTAAAGCAAGACTAGAGTCTACAGAGATGTTTGTGCTGTTAAATAATCCAAATTATAATCTGACTATCAAAATACATGTTCCTCATGACTCCTCAGACTCAGAATCATTACCAGCATCACATACTTAGAAGTGGAAGAGATTCATCGCTGCCCTTTGGCTCGTTCCTTCCACTCGCTTCCTTGTCTGTCAATGTCAAGCCGGAGCAGCCTTTTAAGAAGTCTGTTTGATGATTTGACGCGTGATTCATTTATGACATGACGATTGCACTTTCATCAAGCAGTCTTACAGAAGAGCCTGCAAATGATTGCAACGGGAGGCCAAGAGTCAGAAATCTAAGGAGGATGCTGCAGACGAGGAGTTATGATTAACACGAGTCTGTCGACCCACATGTGCTGTTGAAGAAACTATATTTCCTGGTCTAACCGACAAACAATGGAGCGCTGACTTATGAGAGGATTTATTCCATATCTAGTCGGTTCCAAAAACTCAGATGTGTTAACTTGTTAAACATAAATTAAGTCCACTAGTCATGCAGTTTTACATTACTAGTGAACTAGTGAAGGTTAAAAAGCATACTAGTAAACTAGTGAAGGACAACATGCCTACTAGTAAAGACGTTTTTGGCATTGCTAGTGAACTAGCTGGCCACAACGTTTTGACTAGTAAACTATTAACAGTAAGACAGTTACTAGTTTACTAGTACAGCTAAAAACAATTGGGCTTACTAGTAAACTAGTGAAATAGTAATAGACAAACAGTGTACACGTTTACTAGTACTGAGTGTTCTGACTGTACTAGTTAACTAGTGAGGTCCGAAACGTGTACTAGTTAACTAGTGAGGTCCGAAATGTTAACAAGTGAATCCTCCCTTCACCATCCTAGTTTACTAGTTGAACTATCCATGTAGTTTTACATGACTAGTTCACTAGTGAAGGTTAAAAAGCATACTGGTAAACTAGTGAAGGCCAACATGCAGTATTTACAAGTATTTTTGGCCTTGCTGGTGAACTAGCTTATCCCAACATCTTAACTAGTAATCTAGTAATAGTAAGACAGTTACTAGTTTATTAGTCCAGCTAAAAAAAATGGGCTGACTAGTGAACTAGTAATTGACAAACGGTCCACACGCTTACTAGTATCGAGTGTTCTGACTGTACTAGTTAACTAGTGAGGTCCAAAACGTGTACTAGTTAACTAGTTCACCTGTTATATTGTGAATGTTCACTAGTTCACTAGTCAAAAAACAAATCATCTTACTAGTGAACCAGTAAACATGTAGTAATTAAACTGAGCAGAAAGGCAGGAGAGGGGTGTGGAATATTCTCTAGTAAGCTTAATTTAGGTTTAACTAGTTAAACTGTCAGAGTTTCTGGAACCTTCTAGTGAACTAGTGTGTGCTTTTGACATGTGATATCAAGGATATGGAATAAATCCTCACTTGACTTTCCATAGCAGACTCTCCGCTTGATACGGGGTGACAAGCTTTGGAGAAATCGTTGGTTAGTTATCTCAGTTTAACGTGGAAATCATTAAAGATCTTAAGTCGAGCAGTTGCACTTTTCTTTTTTTTTCTTTTTTTTTTTTTTACAAATTCTGCTGCAGTTTTCGGGATTTGCCAGGCAGCGGTTAAAACGCTGTTGCAAGACTTGCATCAGAAATGTTGGGGAATTAGTTGAAGGCGAAGACGTGAACTTTTAACGCCTCCTCGCTCGCCCTCCTTCCCTCCAACTCTCTCTCTCGCTCTCTGTAAAACACCTTCTTTCTTTCTGCTCTTAAACCCACAGCAATTTCTGGAACTTCAGATGTCTTCCGTGGTACCGGGAGACTGGTGTCGACTCGCGGTGCCTTAATTATTAATCCGACGTTATGTGCCGGCTGTTTGATCACTCTGGCGGATCTGTGTGATTCATATTTATCGGCTTCCCCGCGAGACTTCTCGCTTTTGCCATCTTGTCAGACGTGGGTATCTCAACCTAATGCTACCTCGCCACCAGGGACTCACACTCATGCCGGTTTCATGAGAACCTCGTCCACGAACATGTAAGTGGAGTCGTACGTGGATCGCCAGGTTGACGACCGTGTTCGGCTTTTATATCGATAAATATGTATAAAAAAAAACAACAACATGGCGGCGCTCTCTCGCAAGAATCGCCGTTAAATATTACAGCCATCTTTAAAGGAGAATTGTGCAACCTTGGGACCATCTGGTTGGAGTTCTGAGAATTTGAAATGCTCTTTGGCTGCATCCATCATGTCAGGTTTACTGGCCAAGCGAGTGAAAGGGACTGACCTCTGGGAGCTGCTGTGTTGCAAGAGACTTTTTTTTTCTCCCAAAAACCGGTTGCACAAGCTCCCGCCGACCCTTGTGCAACATTATTAATATGTTTTTGGGGCCTTTTTTTGTGAGATTCCTTATCTTTGTTGTGTGATGGAGCACTTGTTGAAAAAAATACGTGTCCCCTGTTTCCACTTTGGATGCTTTCAAACCATCTGTACTTTCTAACTGAGTCTCACATGAACTACTCACTCGCCAGAATGTCTCCCATTTCAAACTAATTATTGGATTATTGAATACTAGTGATGTGTTGATGAAGCTTCATGAAACAGTGTCATTATTTCCTTAGTCCACTAGATGTCACTCTTTGCTCTATAATCTATTGATTTAAAAAGTTATTCTATTGAAACCTCAGATCATTTTTGGCGCCCCCTACTGTCCTGAAAAATAAGACACTGCTTCATGAAGCTTCATCGACTAGGAATTACCGTCGAAAAATTTTTGCGGTAAAAATTATAATTTTATTTAAAATTTAAAACAAAATAAAAGCAGGGAATTCTTTTTTAACAACTTTATTTTTCCACCATTCACAAAAAGCTATGAGCTTGCTTTGAAAAGCTATTATATTGTATTTTTAAGCTCAGGGCGCCCTCTACTGTCCTCTGAAAATATGACACTGCTTCATGAAGCTTCATCGACACATCACAAGTGAATACTTCATCAATACTACATATTTTTTCTTCCTTCCTTCTTTCTTCCTAATCTTCGCTCATCCTCCCGTCTTTCTCCCATCAACACACCTTTTTCATATCTTTAAATCACTATGTCATCAGCAAACAGCATCATCCGTAAAGACTTGGTCAAACCTGTCCATCGATGAATTTTCCTTTCTCATTCTTTCTCGTACCTTTACAAATATAACTATAAATATAACTTATAAACTAACTTGAATACACGCCACTTCTACAGCCCGACTGTCCGCATATGAATGATTCACAACCCTCACATACTTCTTAGAGGCTCACGACTTCCTGATTTTGTACATTTGGGCAACATTTACTTCCGTTCACATGATCCACCAGATAATAAACTTTGGCCTTCAAACATTATTTCCCGATTTTGGAGATGTTGATTTTTGACTCGTTTTTTTTCAACTTTCTGTAACGAAAATATGTCGAATTTTCCCATATTTTGAGGCTTCAGAAAACGACATTTGGGCAACACTTATTTCTATACAAAGAAGAATATTGTAAATTACCTCAATCTTGCCCTATACTATATATATAGATATATATATATCTATATATATATATATTTTATAATCTTCTGACTGTGTTTTCAGAGTTTTGTTCTTTATTATTGACATTTTACTTTCACAGTTCCACCTCCATATGCTGTTTCTCTGGATAAATGACTTCTTCTCCGCTCTAAGGCTACAGTTGCCATAGCAGCAGATGATGCCTATTTTTATGGGAGAAATGAATCGTCAGAATAAATACAAAGTTGTGATTCTCATTATGGTTGTGAAGCCTCCGCAGCTTTCTTCAAATCCACAGATTTATTTATTTTTGTTGGAGTTTCACCTGAATATTAAATTCCGTCTCTCCTCTCTCCTCAGCACCGCCTCGGTTCACCAAGGTTCCCGTCGACCAGATCGGCGTGTCAGGGGGCGTGGTGTCTTTCGTCTGCCAAGCCACGGGTGACCCCAAGCCCAGGGTCAGCTGGAGCAAGAAAGGCAAAAAGGTCAACTCGCAGCGTATAGAGGTGAGTCGGGTTGAACCCAACCGTGCGTCTCTCCTGCACCGTCAAAAATACAACTAATACTAGAGTTGTGTCGATGAAGCTTCATGAAACAGTGTCATATTTTTCAGAGGACAGTAGGGGGCGCCCTCAGCTTAAAAATGATGTGGGGTTTCAATAGAATAGTTTTTTAAAACAATAGAATATAGAGCAGAGAGTGACAACAACTTTTATTTTTAAATCTGAATTTGATCAGTAGATTGTGAATTGGTTTGATTAAAGTTCAACCCTGTTTCCATCCACATTGGCATATACAGCCTTTATTATTATCCTCTCTTTATTGTATCTATATTATTATATACTTTTGTGTATCTTTTGAATCATTGGCATGTTTCACAGTTGAAAGAAGCATTCGCCAAAATCAAAAAAGTCAGTTCAGCCCTCGCTATTTGGAGTCTACTGATTTAGATTTTAATCTGGAAAACCACTCGAGCAATTGTAGCCTGGCATAAACTAAAATGACGTACATTTACATTTGTGAAAAGTATAATCTCCTTGGTGATGTGAAACTGTTACTTACCACTCAAGAACTGTCAATCAGGAAACTGAGAATACACAACACTTTTAAAACTACTATAAATTCAGTGTTTGAAACGTCAAATCCATTACATTTTGAAAGTCAAATCGAAATACAGCAAAATCACAATGTTATGTGTAAGTTTGTGTTAGCATGATATAACTTTGTATTAATATTAGGGCAAGGTATTGCTCTGAAATTTTCGTTACCGATACCTCAACTTCGATCGGGTTCCTGAACGATACTTTTTCCAATACCCTGTTTTTTTAAAGATCAATTCTAACAATAAGAAAATTACCTAACTCGAGTTGTATTTTTCAGCACTGTTAATTTCCACGCCCAGCTGGTATTTTGAATAAAAACGTTTTTTCCAACAATAGGTAAATTAATGACGTTGTCTTTATTAGTTGTTGTTTTTTTCTAGAACGATCCACACATGATCAGGCTTAGATAATGCCTGTCTGTCAAAACTTATCAATGAAAATGAAGCGTATTTTGCCACGTTTAGGTAAAAGCTGACAAATAAATTCTCAACGTTCTGGCTTTTTCTTACCAACATCTATCTGACCTTTGGATATCGATAAGATTTTTGCAGAGTTTGGGGTTATGGTTAGGGTTAAGGTTAAGGTTAGGGTTAAGGTCAAGGTTAGGGTTAGGGGGGCTAGGTTTAGGCTGTAGCTTGTATATTTGAGGGATCATTTTCATTCCAAAGCTCATTTCAACGTATACAATATTGTTATAAACGTATCTGTTGCAAAATTTCTTTCCATTAAATCTTGGCTTTTTTGTGGGGGGAAAAAAGTTTCCCTTGATTTCGACACATCCATGTCATTTAGAGAAGTAGGATGTCTAAAATCAAACATCTTGTGACTTCGAAGTCGTAAGCTTTATTAACTTCCTGTCAGGGGATCTTAATAGTAGCACCTTCATAATAACCAGAGATTAGTCTGTAAGTCTCTAGCGAGGGTTTTCTGGAGCTTATCAAACTTCTTAGGAGTCGTCGTGACGCTCGCCGAGTCTTTCAACTCCTTGCACTTGAATGACTGCGGTCTCCAGCGCTTCCTCCTGCTTCTGTAAACTTCTCATCCTCGTGTTCTCCTTTTGTCCGCAACACGTTTATTTATTTCCAGGCAGGCCTCCCAGATGGCGCTGGTAAAAAAAAAAAAAGTAAAAAAAAAAAAGTCTTGATTGATGCTCAGTGTCTCTTAATTAAAATAAAAAGTTGCTTTGGTTAGAGACGAGCGCGGAATGGAAAGATTGACGCGAACACACTGCAGCATGAACCACAGGGGAGGGAGTTAAAAAGCAACGGGATGACAACGGCATTAACAAGGGGAGAGGAAGCCCCTTGATGGAGGACAACATAAAAAGACAACTGGAGTTTGAGCGGCTGCATTCTAAGTGGGGGAAACAAAGCCAAGGGCATGTTGGCGCCTGCCGGAGCGGACGCTTCGCTTCCTGCAGTTTAGCATTAAAAAATATATATATATATTTTGATTTGAGTGTGTGTTCTACCCTCCGGTCACACGCTTTGATATCGATCCGAACGTGTTTTTTTTAGACTCATTAGCAACTGAGCCACCGATGACTTCCACCGCTTTCTCAAAGTTGTGCTCTAAGATCTCAGCGGTGAGCTCTTCATCGCGGTGATGTAATATCCTTCCGAGACGTGCGGGGATCTCAACGTTTTAATCCGAGGCAGACGTGCGGATCTGAATAACGCTTCGTCCTGCGAGAAGTAAAAATGACGACACTCGGGGAGGTCAGTCTGCCAACATGTCTGCAATTACGTATTTAGTGTGGACACATTTTCTACGTGTCACGATTGCATTTCAGGTGTACTTTGTGACATCAAAATCATCGGAAGATGGTGGCGAAACACTAGAAAACACCTGTAATGGAGGGAAAAACATGTTGACAATAACTTCAGAAAATAAGGATCAGTACTTATTCAGGAGATTATTTAATAGGGGTGTGAGAAAATAAGGATATGAAGCATATTTTCTTTGTAATGATTTTTAACAGAACTTTACCAATTTATTTTTTAGGGGGAGTTGCTGTAAAATCTAAATTTATTTCATATTTCCAAGTATAAAATAAAATTGTTTTTTAATCACATCCCTTATTAAGTCCTCTTCAACTAAAAGTAGTGATGTGTCGATGAAGCTTCATGAAGCAGTGTCATTCTTCTCTGAGTCCACAAGATGTCACTCTTTGCTCTGTAATCTATTGTTTTGAAAAGTTATTCTATTGAAACCTCACATCATTTTTTAAGCTGATGGCGCCCCCTACTGTCCTGAAACATATGGCAATGCTTCATGAAGCTTCATCGACACATCGCTACCTAGAAGTACAATAAAAATCTTGCAAGATCCAGGCCATTACTGAGAATGAGAGGATACAGTTGAGTCAAGTAGCTTTGTCAAGAGTCATGTGATCTGTAAATCCTGTAACACTAGAGTCTAGTACTCGGAATACAACAATATGTCCTCGTTCCTATAGTATATATTACATTGTTGTCCCGTATTGTGATACACATCGTATCTCCAGATCGATTCAATACACACTTCTATTATTTACCACCATCAAAAAATGAAAACCCAACAAACATTTAAGCTACCTTTAATCAAACCTAACTTGAAGTAAATAAAGTCAGACCCGATCAGGAGGTTTCATGTGTGTCTAGGTCTTATAGCCTCCTTTTTTTTTTAAACTTAATGGAGAGCCAGCGTTACTGATACGTACAATTTTGATCAGATTTCAACACCTTACGTAACATAATACAGTACAAATATTTCAATAATTGATGCTCTTTTCATTCATTGTAAATGTGTCGGAAAGGGAGGCAACAGAACTCTTAAGAAAGTCAAATATGATCGAATTTTAATTAAATATATACCATATCAATTACATATCAGCTCCTCCTGTTAGGCCCATAATGTACTTGAACTAAATCAATTTTCTTCAGAAATTTTTGGTCTTCAACTGTACTTTTATACCTGAGCAACGTTGGGTAAAGCAAGGATTAACGTTTAAGACATCATGAATCTCAACGTCTACGTTTCTACCAACAGACCATCGAGTTTGACGAGGGCGCCGGCGCCGTGCTGAGAATCCAGCCTCTCCGGGCGCCGCGGGACGAGAACATCTACGAATGTGTGGCCGAGAATCCAGAGGGCGAGGTCACGGTGAACGCCAAGCTGTCCATCATCCGAGGTAAGTCATGCATTTTGAACCGTGGCGTCTACAGACTCTGATCGTTCACGTGGGCATCAGGGCGCTGTGCAGGTTTCTAGAACTGGGGTCCCCAACGTTTTTTTGCACCACGGACCGGTATTGGATCAGCATTATATTCACTGACCGACCTTCAGATACAAACAGTCAAAATAAATGGTACAGCTTTAGTGTTTTACTAGTTTTCATGGTTAATTTTTATTTTTAAACTTGACTTAAACTAGTGGTTTTAAAGTGTCAAGAGCCATAAGCTAATTTTATTTGGAATAAATACCATCTTTTTGTCAAAAAAACATTTCAGACAGTTATAACCAAAGATACAAATCGTTGTTCCTCATGTAACAAATGCCTCACGGACTGATACTGTTCCCTGGACCAGGGGTCTTGGACCTTTGGTCTAGAAGACAAACATGTCACATCTTGTGTTTCCACAACTTTCTTACTCCCTTTTTTTTCCTTTTGGCTTCTTTTCAAGTTCAGTATTTAAATATCGTCTGGTCAACCATTTGAACCAAAACGTAACGTAGTTTTCCGCCTACCTTTGCCTCGACTGTTTCTTCTTGGTCCTTCATGTTACTTCAAAATCAAATCCTTCTTCAAACATTCCCTTTGCAATCTCTTATACAATGTATCATTGGCTTCCAGCTTCCGTCCTTCACTGTGCTTCCTACTATATCCCCTCCTGCCAACTTATCTTTGTTCTCCTACCTCTCTCTCTGTTTAGTGCTTCAAGATGTTGCACAAATGAAGCCAAATCCACCTTCTTCGATGTTCATTTACATGTCAAATATCACTACAATTTTGTGTCCCTCGGGCGTCTTTTTCCCCTTTTTTTATTTTCCTCCACATACATTTCACGCCCTCCTAGTCAATGCACCATGGAACACAGGTACCACTTTGGGGATCTCTTCCCTATTTTATTACATTCTAATAGTTCTGTGTATTGGCAAGGATCTGGTGATACGATACGCATCACGATACATGTGTGACGATATGATTTATTATGATATATTGTGATACAGATTTACGGAACAACACTTTTCTGGCTTTTACAACGTAGAAATGAGCAAATACTTTCTCTTTCAACTGTGAAAGTGTTTGTAGGAAAGTGCTTCTCAAATTATTAACAACAAATGTAAACTTATATTAACAATGAAGTGCATTCACAGTTCGACAGTTGAGTGTTTATTTTTTCAACTTTAAACTCTGTTTTAGATGCAAAATGAGTCCAAACATCAGCTTTATAAAGCGGCAGGACTCTTTTGTATCCTTTCCTTTTCACTCATCGCTGCCATTTTGCTGGTTTTGTTGTTAATTTCGCACGGAGGAATTGAGGAATGTTGCTAACTAGTGGCGGGAGGTTTAAATGCAGCACACAAATGAATAAACACCGGGAATATTTGAGTGTTAATTGTAAAAATAAAACATCGAATGATTGTCTTCAATACACACTATTAAAATATAAATCATAAAATAATTTTGAATTAAAATAAAATGTTATTTCAAAGGTTAATAAAACAATTCTTTTTTTTTATCGATACAGTGCTATTCAATATTGCTACAGTATTGGGAATAAAAATATCGCGATGTATAGCGTACCCATACTAGTGGCAAAAAACCCATCCCTGCATTCATATTTTGCGGCTTGTCCATTTTAGCTTGGCCAATGTTTGCTATTTCTAGTATCGTGAATCATTTACTGCATCAACTTTTTATCCTTTTTTCCGAGGAAAGTTAAGAAGCCACTGCCCGTTCACAGAGTAGAGATGTGACTGTCAGATGTGATGATGTAAACCTATGATCTGTTACTTGATGGCAGTCAGAGCCTTGAGATGACCGGTGTCTCTGGTCTCACTTTAAAATACAGTACATTCAAAACAAACTCTGCTGATCCAAAATTTGATAACTAAAGGTTGACTGTTTATATTTCTCCTTCAGTTGAGTTAATTTTGAATAAATAATCTACTGTATAAATTAACAATCTGCTTGTACGACACTTGAAATTCCCCCGAAATAAAGCCCAACAAAGACGGATTGACGGTGCGGTAATTGAAAGCTTCGGGAGCCGCGAACCACATTTAAAGCTACAAGCCGGAGCGTGCGACTCTCATTGTGTTTCTATCCAGTCGTGTGACAGAGACCAGGGGGGGGGCAGAGAGAAAATGAAAAGTTATTAGAATCGGTTTGACAAGTACGTTTTTCTCCAGAGCCAGGGGTCGATAGCAGCTTTCCTGTCCGGGCACGACCAAACACCGGCCAAACACGGGAGTGTTTGATGATGTCGGGGAGTGGTTTCAGATGACACGGACCCCCCTGACATATCATAGTCAAGCCAGGATCACTGTAATGAAAATGTATGACTAAGGAAAAGAGGGATCTGAAGGAAACTGAGATGAATTCTGGTGTTCGGTACGAGGTCTTTGGCTTGAGATGAAGGCAGACTACAGTGGGTGGTGCCGACGCAAAGTAGAGCAGGTGAGGAGGGTGAAGCACACAAGGAGGCTTGGAACAGCAGCAAAGGATTATGGGGCAAGACACAAGAGGCACATCTATAGTAAAAAAAAAAAAAAAAGAGGGGAGAAAATGGGTCGTAGCAATGGGTGATAAGAATCTCTGGCTCTAATTTGAAGAAGATAATGTGCTAAACAGGGCAGGTAACCGATGCCATCCTCGGACCGAGACACCGGGATGTAAAGTGTTTGTTTTGTCGAAAGGTTAGGGCAGATTATTTTGGCTCGGATAGAGCCAGTTTAAGAAAAATCTCTAACGGAACCCCCAGGTGACCTAGAAAAGAATTTAAAACCAGACATTAAAAAACTTTTATTCAGCAGCACTGATGACTAATTTAGAAGCTGAATGCTGAGGTATGCGTTTAGGTTTTAAAGCACAGTATAGCAACACATGAATGCATTGAAAACATGTTTCAGGAATATTCATCTTTTATGTCGTTATTAAAATGATCAAAACACGGAGTCCGTTCCCATCCGGTTCTTATGCTTCGCTTCGTGGAGAAAGATGGACAATCAAGAGTGTGTCACGGGTCGTTTATTCGCTGCTCCAAGTCAAACAAAATACAAGCTTTACGATCGTGACCGGACGCACTTTATCCCGGCGACTGTACAGGTCAATGGTCCCGGGAGAAAAGGTTCCGATCTATAGAAACATCGCTGTATTTAAGGGAAATTTCCCAACCAGGGGGTCGTCCTTACCGGCCAAATGGTTCTTTCAAGTTCCCTGTGTCTTGATCCCCTGTAGAGAGACATCCTAGTTTGTTTTCTTGTAATCTAATCATTCAAATGTTCTCGGTGGAGGTTCCCGTCTTTTAGCCCCTCTTTCCCGGGTGTGTCTCGCTTCGTTCTTTGATCTACGATTTAAGGTGTGATTGGCAGATAAACAGATGTTTTAAATAACCGGTGTCGTATCTCTAATTCTGATCCAAGCTTGTCTTGAAACAGTGTAAATCAGTCTGGAGTGAAATGTTGATTGTGAATGTGTAGTCAATCGTTTAAGCTCTTAGATGAAGCGAGGAATTTATACTTTATATTTTGATTATCTTTTAGCATTAATTTAAGTATGGCGAATACGTATAGTGTATGATAATTTTAATCTAAGATTATTTTGTTCTATGTTGTTTACATCAGTCGCGGAGTTCTTTTCTTGCCACTCCAGAAGTGGCCCTTCGGTTCGCTGACCCAAGCTCAACTTCTGTTGGGGGCCGGTCCCTTCTGTGTTTTTTTTTTTAAGTCTGTTTAGAAGCGAGTGTGACATCTCCTTGACTTTACTTTCACCAATTTATTTTGTGAATAGCTAAAGAAAAAGAGGCCATCTGGCTCGCCGTCTCTCCCAAGAGTCCTTTGTTGAGACGTGCGAGAAGCAAACTCTGAAGATTTTCACCCTACAGTGACATGTTATCACGGGGACTTCTATTATTTCAAGGTTTTTTTTTTTTTTCTTCTTCTTTCATTTGAATTTGAGTTCCCACCTGGGTGCTGTCAGCTCCTGCCGTTATGAGTCGATCACGCTGTTTGTTTGCATCTACGATCCATGCTTTGCTTTTGTTTACGGCAGTTACGGCTGCCATTAAGGCACATTCCCAAAGGGGTGTTTCAGCGAAAGAAAAAACAGACTTGGGTGATGGCTGACGATTCCATCAATGCTGAAAATGTACAGCAGACGTTGAACTGTGGAGCAGCTTTTTTCCATAGAATTTCAAACACTTTTCAACGCACCGGAGCTATTTTTCTCCCAATCTCTTGTTCAAACATGCATTTTGACCTCCGCTTTCTTTTTGCTGAACGTTTTTTTTCTGCGGCGCGTTCACTGACGTCTTATGTCGTCTGACAAAAGGGATTTTGACTGGGTTTCGCCTTCGCGTCGTCTTAATGAGCTTCCGTCTCTAAATGCGCTGACTCGGCTTGTTTTTAATTCCCAGCACAAGCACTTTATTTGTATCGCCCTAAATACTTGCCGCAATTAACTTTCCCTGTTGTTTCCTGGTTCACAGAGGAAGAGAAAATGACAGAGAATTAAAAAAAAAGAATTTCATATCCCATCGTTCAATTGACATCAACAATACAAATATATATTCTGATATTTAATGGATATTTGCTCCAACTTAAAAGTGGAGTTGGAATAGATGCCCTTAATAAAGACATGTCTAAAGGTAGACCCATGGGAGTAGATCTTATTCGTACCCTGGATATATTAATTTAAGGTGGTATACAGTTAAAAAGGAGAACTGGATTAAGATCTTTTCCTTTTGGTCGTAATTGTCCAGGGATTGGGCTCTTTGTTTCCACATGAACATTTTATTTCGTGGACCAACTCGACCGCTGTGCTCATTTCAAATTTAGCTTGATGACATGCAGTATAAATGTCTCCAAGTTACCCTCTAAAAACTTTATAGCAGCTTTTGTATTTGTGCGTCTGATTTTACTAGACACACTCCAGGTCTGGCTTAGAAAGATAATTACAAACTATTTTGTTATTGTCAAGAAAATCAAAACTTTATCACAGCTAATCTCGTTTTTTTGATAATAACATTCAATGAATAAAAAAAAAACTATATACTTATGTGAATAATAGCTATAAAAAAAATACAATAAAAAATAAAGAATAGTCAGGAACAGAATGACAAGAAATGGAGGCAGACGGTAAAAAGGGACCATGAAACTTTCAACCAGGACTCGCTCCAGGCCAAAACCATTAAACATTCAATTTCCTGCCTTTATCTTTGGCTTTTTCTGTCCCTTCAGATTTTTGTCTCGCTCGCACAATATCTCTGTATTTTCCGAATGTCTATTTTGCAGCCGGGGTCTGCTTTTAAGCCGCAGCCATTTCTTTTTATTTGGGTTTTCGCCGTGCATGTGTGTGCGCGGCGGTTTTCGTGTGCGACTTGTTTACTCCAAGTGGTGCACTTATACTGAAGTCTGATCTCGGGGACTGGACTCTTGTCATTTGACTGAAATAAAAGCTAATGTATATGTCACAGCACAGATTGGAATCCAGTAGGATCTGGAATCCTACTAGTACAAATTGGAATTCCATGATTCAGTGTACTTTCCAAATATTTTGATGTAATCCAATCTCTACTAATATGGTATGGTGAAGTAGGATTCCAATCTATCCTAGTACAGATTGGAATTCATTGGTAGAATCTGGAATCTTACTAGTACAGATTGGAATACTGCAATCCTCCTAGTAGAGATTGGAATTCAGTAGTAGAATCTGGAATCCTTCTAGGACAGATTGGAATTCCAATGTTCAGATCCCAGTTCAGTAGTAGGATTCCAATCTGTACTAGTACAGATCTGTACTAGTACAGATTGGAATTCCAGATCCTACTGGATTCCAATCTGTACTCTGTATTCCATATACATACTCCTACATGTCTAAAGTGTTTAAAAATACCCATGTTGACTCGTTTATGTTTTATCAGATTTTAATTTTTCTACATTAAAGCAACAATGAGCAGTTGTTGAAGTTTTAGAATAGATAATTTGATATTTATCTGAGTATAACTTACTATATATAACTAAAAATCACTTGTCTACAGTATATGACAAATATTCATTCATTCATTCTCAACGGCTTTATCCCTTACCGGGGTCGCAAAGGGGAGACTGAAGCCTATCCCAGTATCATAGGGCGAGAGGCAGGGGACACCCTAGACAGGACGCCACACAAAGACAGATGACAATTCACACACACACTCATACTTTGGGACAATTTCCCAAAATTTCTCAATCAACCTCTGTATGTTTTTGGACTGTGGGAGGAAACTGGAGTAAACCCACGCAACACAAGGGGGAACATCCAAACTCCAAACAGAAAGGTTGGCTCGAACCTGGAATTGAACCAGCAACCTTCTTGCTGTGAGGCCGCGCTAACCACTGTACCACCATGCGGCCTTATTAAACAGTTATAACATGTAATTATCTGGGTAAATAATGTATTACAACATTAAAATTAATCATGAATGAGTATAACCAATGGCTCGACATTCACCGGTGAGACGTCTGATCCTCGTAGGAACGGTTCCTCTCGGTGGAAGATTCACTTGTCCGAGAGTTCAGGGGACTCCAAATCTTTTGATCTCGGGATTGTGTTGGACAGTAATAGTGTTGGATTGCAGGATGAACAAGGGAGACACAAGCTTGAGTGGCAGCATGAGATAGAGATGCTGAGAGAGAAAAAAGGGGGGAAGAGAAGTCGGCCCTGATGGAGAGGGCTAAGTGGACAGAGATTGCCCCTAGCACGGGGCAGCTAGCTTCTGAACTTTCACCATCAATTTCATCTAATTCCCACTTATCGGAGAGCATCCCTACCCACCTCTGACATCCCGCTGATGGAGATGCAATGGAGGTTGAGATGTAAAGGAAAAAAGATTAAAAGAGTGAGGGAAAGGGGGTGTGGGCTCGGTTTATTAGCAACTATCTTCAGCAGAGAGAATTTGCAAAGAAGCTTCTGAAGTTGGATCATTGGAGTACTATAACTTCAAGTAAGAAACTGCTTCTACAACTGTGTGAAGGATGAAGAAACGTGATATGCTTCAAATAGACATCGATCAATCCCATAAATGAGGGAAACTCGTTATCATTATTTACCACCTTTTGATATCGTGGCTGTACAAAAATGACGAAGTACGACGCCACCGATCTCACCTCTCATCAGTTTTTAGCCATTCTCTCTGCAACACGCCACATTTAAAAGAAGATATTTATGTCGTTTGTCATTGTCTTGTCTCGCCTTTGCCACAATCATCAAGTCCATGATGTCACCCATTAACTGAAGCGATATCAAAGTTCACAGTGGGCCATTTAGTATTATTGGTTTTAGCCCTAATCGTTATTGACAGCACTGCATTTTATTTATTTATTTAAAAAAAAGGAAATAACCTTTTGGCTTTCAAATAATATCATTATAGTCCAAAGTTATTTTAGGGTTTACAGTTCCAAAAACTGTGTTCAAAATAAAATGATAGGATTTTTTTTTTTTTGTTACAATTAACATTCAAATATTTATAGTGTTTGCTTATTTTTGTGTGTTGCAATTAAACTTCGGGCCACTAGATGGCTGAAGTCATCAGTCCCATGCAGCTAAAGGAACGAGTAAGTCCTGCGTGATCCCACGCTGACTGAGGACGAGAGGATACATTCGACTTATGTTTGGACACGCTACAGTTTTTAAATAAATGAGAGCAGTTAAGACTTCGTCAAGATTCATGCGATCTGTAAATACTGCAACGTACTCGGACAATACTACGAATACTTTCTGGAACTCCTGTGTTGTTCTCGGTGTTATCTTGACCTTTAAAGTATATCTTTTATTGAATATTGTTTTGATTGTTTTAAGCGCTTTGTGACCCTGGTCTGGAAAAGCGCTACATAAATTCAAATTAATTACTTACTTACTTACTTACTTGTTCCTACAGTACTGCAATATATTGTATTGTTTCCCCAGTATTATGATTATCATTCTAAACGATATACGCCAGTGGCTATATATCTTAAATCGGGGGTGTTAACAGCGGTTTCCCTGGCAAATTATTACTTTCTTCTAATGATACGTCCATGATGAGATGTGTGTATATTCTTTAGTACAATCTCAAAAACGTTTGAATACTGCAGATGGAAGGATATTGACATCTGAATTGCAAGACTGGCCGGGTGGTCCAACTTGTATCCAGGTCGATTTCTCCCATTGAGATAATTATGCGTACCTACCGATCTAACCCAGTTTCTACGGCTTCCTTCCCTGCCTCCGATCCGTCATCAGCGTCATTATCATACAGGTCGGTGCTTTAGCGTCATGCTTCGAGCTGGGAGTAAAAGGTGGTTAACGACGGCGAAAACAAGGGGAGAAGATGTGTGAGTGACGACCTTTGGAATGGCTCGACTCATGAATAAAGACGAGCGAGGGGAAATGGAAGGGGTCTACGTGCTTCCTGAATAAACATGAGCCAGTCGCTCAGGTGACTCAAGTTATTCCGCCCAATAGGGCAGAATTTCGGCTCAGGACCCAATTTTTTTTGTTCGTCCATGGTAACATATTGAGGCAAAAGCTGAACCTGACTACTGTAGATTTCTGTCAGTCAAATTTTAAGATGTATTATATTGAACATGGCCTGATATTTGAAACGGTATTGATTTTCCATTTGGTGTCCACTGGTCTATGTCCTTTTCTGTGTCTCAAATCTGTGTCTGCTCTAGTAGAAGAACTCACATCTCTCCGATCCTTGAATCGTGCTTCTCTAAGTGCACATCTTTAAAGTATACTGTAAGACAGTGCACTTACTAGCGCAGTGCTCAGATTTGGACAGTGTAGTACTGTCTCAATTCAAACTACACACTTACAGGAAATGACTCGTCAGTTTGTCGGTATCTGCTCCGAAGACGCGTCGTCAGTGACGTAGCTTCAGTTTAGCTTCATCTACGTCACCAAGATGGCGGTCGTTGAGGGTGGAAAGTGTCCATCGATACACACCCAATTTTGCGGCCATTTGAGTGCTCATTGTGCACTACATTTTCGGGACCCAAATGTGCACTCAAAATATTAAGCGTAAGTGCAAAAGTGCGTGATTTAGGACACCCCCATTGTTTAATTGACCTCCATTGCCCAGATTTAAATATATTTTTATACCTAGGTCGTCAGACCCTTTATTTATGATTCCACAATCAAGCTTTTTTTCCCTAGAATTAACGAATAAGGGCTTCTTTATTTACCTAACACTCCAGATGAAAGCAGACATACTGAGTGACCCGTTCGCCATCTGCGCCCTCGACCCCCAAAACACTGCGAGGTGACATTAAGCACTTACCTGGTAGTTATCTGACTCACCCTGGGCCGTTTCCCCAGACCCACACTCGTAAGTGCTTCTCTCTCCACCAAAGACGTCATTTTTGCCATAATTGCCTACTGACGGTGGAGCGCCAGATAATGACCGGACCACCCGCCGCCACGCCTTAGACCAGCCCCCCCACTGGAGAATCTAACTATTTGTCCAGTGGGCTTAGAAAATAAAGATTCAGTAAAGGATTCATTAGCCCACAGTGTGCTCATATTTGTCTGACATACTGTATGCAGGAATATGTACCGTATTTTCGCTCCAGAGTACAAGTCGCACCAGCCATAAAATGCATAATAAAGAAGGTAAAAAACGTATATAAGTCGCACTGCAGTATAAATCGCATTTTTGGGGGAAATGTATTTGATAAAATCCAACACCAAGAACAGATATGTCATCTTGAAAGGGAATTAAAAATACAAATAGAATAGAGGCAACAACAGGCTGAATAATTGTACGTTACGTTACATGACACAACTGAGAACGTGCCTGGTATGTTAACATAACATATTAAGAGTTATTCAGAGAACTATAGCATAAATAACATGCTAAGAAGTTTACCAAACCATCCGTGTAACTCCAAATAACTAAAATCCAATGAAATCTTCATCCTCGGTGTCACTTTTAAACAACTCCACTAATAACTCCGGAGGTAGAAGATGCGGCGCTTCCTCTTCTACGTCGAAATTATCAACACACGCCTAGAGCGCCCTCTTGCGGTTTAGTGTGAAAATAACATGTGAAATGATATAACGGTAATAATGTTTAAATAATTTCACACTATGAAAAAAACTGCGACTTATAGTCCGGACAAACAGTCCAACAAAATAGCCAGTCATTAGGAAACGATGCACTTAGTATTATTAAGTAGAAAAAACATGTTATTTCAAATTACATAGCAAAAGGTTTCCATGCATCCCTCTCTCCATCCCTTCATCCCTCCCTCCATCCATCCATCCATTCAATTATTTAAAAATACCACTAAGGATACGGTCGGCTCACTATGAACACTTGTAGAAAATGACATGCTGGACATAAATAATGCATCGGGTTGTACTGAAGAACGACAGCTCAGGACTTTAGCACAACAGTTGACCTCATCTCATTAAATTCCACAGAAACATGCTTCAAAATCGGTATTCCTGAAAGATGGTGTTCAAAACCATACATTAATAATAGTGTGGAAGCTCAAAATTGAGTTGGATGTGAATCACACTTTTACAGTATTTTTAAACGTGTCGTCCACACAAAAAATGAAATGCAAATCTCACTTGATCGCGTTTGTCTCGTAGGAAATCTTTGTCTTAATTGTCTACCTTTTTTCAGGATTGCTGAAATACAGCTGTTATTTTAAGTAAGCTTTAATTTTGCTGCTAACTGAGCTTTTTAAAATGAGCAGAAATCACACTTAAGTCCATAATATGGCATTTAAATTCCATTTAATTAAAAGCAGAATTCTACAAACAACCTTTATCTCTAAAGGTTTTGCAATCGACAGATGATCACAAGTTTTATATTCATTTGAATCAATGCCAACGCTTTTTTTTCCCCAAAAAACATAATGCAAAAGTCAAATGAATAGTCATACCTTTCTTTTTCTGTTATACTTTAAGTACTCCAAATCAGGCGTTACTTTCGAAGTCATGAACACTATAACATGTGCATTAGAATGTAATTTCATAACATCCTGTTCAAAAGAATCTGATTGAAAATAATTGTTTTTATTTTAAACAGTCATGACTCTTTAAGTTATTTTTACTTGTACACCTTCTTCTCCTTCAGAAAAAAACACCTGTAATCCCATTAGTTTTTCAGTTGTTCAGTTTCCAAAATACATTTTTGATTGACATTCATCACCATTTCTTGCTACAGTTTTTTCCCAATAATGCGTGTAAAAAAAAAGGAGCAGATATCTCCTTTAGTTGACCTTTAATGTAGCAAAAAACGTTACTTCGCTGATAAAAGTTTAATTGCAACACAAAAATAAACAAACCTTGTAAATATTCATTCATTCATTTTATACCGCTTTATCCATTACCGAGGTCGCGGGGAGACTGGAGCCTTTCCCAGTTTCATAGGGCGAGAGGCGGGGGGGAAACCCCGGACAGGACGCCAATCTGTCGCAGGGCATACAAAGACAAACAACCATTCACACACACACTTTCATACCTATGGACAAGTTCCCAAAGTTCTCAATCAACCTCTGTATGTTTTTGGACTGTGGGAGGAAATCGGAGTACCCAGAGTAAACCCATGAAACCAGGGAAGAAGCGAACCAGCAACCTTCTTGCTGACACCATACCAATTGTAAATAAAAAACCCAATTGTTTTATTTCAAACACAATTTATGGAAGTGTGTACTAAATTTTGGACTACAATAATTTGAAAGCCCAAAGTTTATATATATTTGTTAATAAAATAAAGAATACAGTGCTGTCCATTATCGGTCAGAATTGTGAAAAAGCTGCACATTATTCAAGTGATTTTCCAGCCTCAGACTCTCCATCACCTCCTGCTCCATATCAAACGTCTGAATCATAAGAGCGGCATCAGCACGAGGCAGCAGCACCACCTACTTACACCGTGTTGCAAAACTGACGTGAGGCGTCCAGGTGTGCTGACCCTCCATCACACACACACTCAAGCAAACACACACACACACACCGGCGGAAACACAAACTCAAAGACGCCCACCACTAAACCCAAACCGACTGGTTGACGTCTCTCCACGCCGATGCACTTCCTTTAATGGCTCGGCCTCATCTCCTTCCTCCCCTGGAGTGAGCCTGTCGGACCCCCGACGCCTCCTGACAAGACAGGGAAGAAGAGAGAGAAAAGACTCGATAAACTTCCTCCAGCAGGGATGGATAAACAATTTTTTTTTTTTCTTCACTTTCATCTTTTTTCTTTTTTTTTTTCCTTCCTTCAATCCACCTCGTGTCCCGGCAGGCCAGGGGATTGTCGCTGCTGTCCTGCACAATTACTTCCCTCTCTTGTCTGAGCTGTGTCTATCACCGTGGCTTACAAAAGAAACGGTATTGGAACGTTTTTTTTTTTTTTCTTCCGTTTCTTCTTCAAACGCCGGACTTCAGATTGAAAACTCGTACGTTTCTAAGGACTGGATGTCACGTTGTCGAATCGTGGAGAGACGAGTCTGAGCTTTTCGTGACCCAGGAGAGTTTGTGGGGGGAAAAATGGTTTGTAGTTTTTTGATTAATCCGATCCATGCGAAGTCACTAAATAATGGCTGGTTAATTGCCATCATTAATCAACTTTAATCGACTTATGTTTTTGGTAAAAAGAAAAACAAATTTAAAAACCCAACTCTCCTGACTCGCATGTTTCGAATGTTCCTCTCCAGGATAAAGTAAGTTCCTCATCATGACCATGCTTTCAACTTATTATTATTTATAAAGGACGTCTGAAATCTCTGCGAACGAGAGGTTACGAGAGCGTAGTCCATTATGACGTAATAATGGCTTCACTCCTCCTCCAGCCAAATTTGCAATCATTTTTGTTTATACAACGATCTGGAGTTGGAGACTCCCGGATTTGATGACGCGCGGTGACAATCCTCCATGTTTTACCAATCACAGCAGAGTGGGTGTGGTTATGGTAAACAGGATTTCATCTCCAGAATAAGAAAGTGTTTTCAGTGGGCGGGGTTTAAGATCATTTTCTAATGTCAATATTTCAATGAAAAGAGAGTTTTGTACAAACAGACACTTATGATACAATAGAGTCCAACATCTATTTAAGACACACTTAAATATACACATTAGTTGAACTTCAAAGAATATATATTTTTCCGTTTTTCCACTTTGCACTTGTGTGTAAAATGGGCGATAATTATATAATGATATTATAAAAGAATTGGAGAAAAGATAATTCAGTTTCCAAATATGACTTATTTACATTTGTTTAAACTTAATATGAGTCATACAGGTACAAGTACAACTTTCATTATTTTACTCTGAAATCTCAAGGGCTGAATGATTTGGGAAATAAAGGTAAATTATTTTATTATTTTACTAACATTGCGATTCATCATACAAAGCAGTTTCATCTTTGGCACCAAAGACACTTTTGTTGTCCTCTTTTAGATCTTTCAAGGCAGACAAAAAAAGACAAATTGTCGTTTTATATTTTTCATATATTAAACTCTTAGTCAGGCTTTTTCTATAGAACATAACAAGATTAATCAGGTTACGGCTGAAAGAAAACCATTTGTATTCCTATTATATGCACATATAATGGCGCTCGACCACTTTGTCCTGAAAGGATAGGATTTAACATAAATGGATTCTTAATACAAGTGTATAATGTGTATGATGTGTAACGACACTTAGTTGCATTAGCTTGAAAGCATTTCTGTCTCCAAATACATCCTCCGCCTATAATGGCCATAACATTATGCCCTGATGCCCCATAATACTTCCCAACAACGCCTTGGGGTAAATAATGGGCTATTTACTGCAATCTGTAAATGTGCTCTTCCTTTTATTTCTGCACTGCTTTTTTTTTTGTGCCTTCAACTACTTTCTTTTTTTGGCGTTTGCATTTGACAAAACTCCATTAGCCGCTATACCTGTGCTGTCATTCGTTCGGCAGAATATTAGCCCCTTGGCAGCCGATGCTCTCTCTCCGGTGAACGAGACGCTTACTTCCTGTCAAACACGGCACAGATGACGGCTTTATGACTGAGTGCAGTCTTGTGTTTATTCTATTAACTACTCCCCAATTATTTTTACGAAGGAAGGAATACGAGGTCTCCCTATTTAGATCGCCCAAAAAACATCAGGTCTAGATGGTGTGATTTAGAGGTTAACGCCCGTTTTAATGGTCTCTTCTCCAACCTTAAACCTCCTTATCTGATGGAAATGATAGAAACTGCTGGATATTTTAGTTGTATTTTCACAAAGATTTCAGGGGATTTTTGGATTGATTCGGAGAATCCTGATACTGGATCCTCTAAGGATTGAATAGCCCACCTATCTTCATATCACGGTTTCACTGTGCAGCAGTGAAATGGGTCCCCCGCTGAAACACTTTCCCGCCTCTAGCGTTCCAGACGTTGTTCGGGCTATAGCGGTAAATTCAAAATTCTTATCGTAACGAAAATAAAGACCGGTTTTCGAAGCGCACAGGCCTAAGCCCACCTCCAGTAAAACAAGGTTAAATACAGTAAAAGGTAGATTTATTTCATAGCTTGCATGGTTTAGTAAGATGGTAAATTCATATAGATAAGACATTAGGGGTTCAGGAAGGAATTGAGGAACATGGAAAGGAAGTTGGTTCTCTTGGTAATCCTTCGGGGGTCGTAGATGACTGTCGGTGTTTCTCGTTCAGGAGGGGTGTGACCTTACGTCCATACTTTCGTCGTCACAATGCCCGATGGCATTTGACCCTTGCAGCATTCTTCAAAGACTGTAGTAGCTCGGGATATGACTTCCCTCCAGGCTGTTTTATCGGTAGCCGATGACTCCAGTTGGGGACGCCTGATGCCGCACCATTTAAGGTTATTTTTGAGTCCTTTTTATCTCAGTTTGGGCCTTCCTCTTTTTTTCCTGAAGCCCATCTTTAGCTCCCCATACGTTAGTTGTCTCGGGATTCGGTAGTCAGTAGTCAGGCATACGTATAACACGGCTGGTCCAGCAGAGTTGGGACTTGTATTGCTTTAATACTTGGGCCAAGTCTAGTACCTGCTGGTTTGTGACTCTATCCTGCCAAGAAAAAGTTCACGACTCTGCGTAAAGACCTCATATGGAACTTTTCAAACTAATGAATGTGTCTGTGGTACAAGATCCAGGTTTGGCATCCGTACAGGAGTGAGGAGAGTACTAATGCTTTATAGATTTTGATCCTGGTGGTCAGTTTTTAATGCCTCTTCGTTGCAAGACCTTCACCCCAGAGTCTCTCAAGTGCCTGGCTTGCTTTTTGGTTCCCGGTTTGTACCTCTTTGTTCAGCGATTCCATCCGCAGAGATCGTGTTCCCCCAGGTATGGAAAGAGTTGTACACACCTCAACAGGTGATGGTAGTGTTTGTACCACAGGGTTTCTTCGATTAGCGATTGAGAATTTACGACAACATTCACAAACCGATGCACGTAGAAGCAAATAAGTTTGGTCGTCCAATGGACACGCATCACTTACCAATTTTCCAATAGGTTTCTTCTCTCTCACCTCAAATGCCTCTCACTTTCCATACTCAAATATCCCTCTCTGTTATCCTGCCCCTGAGTTCTTTTTCCATCTAACCCCTCGAAAATTCTTCTCTTTTGGATATTTAGATGTAAATGTTACCCTTGGCGGTTAGATACGCTAGACGCGGAGAATACCAATGGGACACCGGGCGTCCTTCCGGGGGGATAGAGGTTGAGTGCCGGCCGTATAATAACCATTATTCAGCTGAGATGGCTATCTGGAGAGGGCTATCAGTGCCGGGGCCAGAGACACTGTGATTAGATTTCCCCTGTGCTGCGATTCTTCTCTGTCTCCGGGATCATTTTGTGTCACTATTCTCTCTGTTTTCCTTTGTATATTGTTTGACTCAAATCCCTTTTTTCCCAGTAAAAATGCATTCAAGAAATTGAAATTAAGCAGCATTGTTCGAAGTAAAACCTCATCTAAAGACTCCTTAAAATAAAAAAACCTTAACCCCTTGTGTTTACTCTGGGTTATGGTGACCCAGTGGCCCCAAGAAACAAATGTGTTTGTGGTATCCCTTGTGTTGTCTCTGGGTCAAGGAGCCCAGACAGCCCGAAAAACAAATTTAATTGTTTTATCCCTTGTGTTGTCGCTGGGTCAAGGTGACCCGAAGGCCCAAGAACAGATCTATTTGCGACATCCCTTTTGATGCTTCTGGGGTCAAGATGACCCGAAGGCATGAGAACAAATGCATTTGTGGTATCCCTTGTGTTGCCTCTGGGTCAAGGTGACCCAAAGGCCTAAAAACAAATGTGTTTGTGGTATCCCTTGTGTTGTCTCTGGGCCAAGAAGCCCAGACAGCCCGAAAACAAATTGAATTGTTTTATCCCTTGTGTTGTCTCAAGAAATGCATAAGGCAGTGGCCGAGGTCATCCCATCTTTGATTCCTGTTTTCGGGCTACCAGGTCACCCTGACCCAGAGACAACGCAAGGGTTAACACCGTCAACGTACATTATGTCTTTTAAGCCTTCTTTATTTCATTATGTAATTCACTGTTAAAACTAATCTTGATAATAATAAGGATCTATTTTAGATTCATAGAAAGTACGAGCGTCGCATCATGTCAGATCCCGAGCTGTCACTCGCGTCAAATCTGATTGACTGTTACTGAACATTCAAATCTCGCTTCTGTTTTCCCGTGTCCCTCCGTAGCCTCCCACCCGCCTCCTCCCCCCTACTCACTCCCCGCTGAGCCGCGGTGGTATTAATACACAGATCTGCTTAAATACTGTGTCTGTTTGATGTGGCGCTGGGTAATCAGTTAACCTGATTATGCCGCTGATGGAATTAAATCATTTCAGTAAGTGAAAATAATAATATGAGTAATAGGTGCGGGGGATGGTAGAGCACCCCGTGGCATTTGCTTTTTGGAATCAGCCAGGCTTTCACTCTCGCCCTCACCTGGCTGTCTCGCCTCGGCAGGAAATTGATGACATGGAAAGGCTTTTTTATTTTTTTCTTATTTTATACGGGGGAAGTGATGACATCAGACTTAATTCCATGAGTCACAAAATGGTGTCGATATAATTCTACGAGTACTCATGTTAAAGAAGTGCAACAAAGTGGATCACGCTATAATAAATACGACTATATATCTTTTTCTTAAAGAGTAACTCTTTTGACTCTCTTAGATGCAGTAAGTCTCTCATCATGACCATGTTTTCATCTTACAAAGTTGTCCCTCGTTTAAAATCCCGGCGAACGAGAGGTTACGAGAGTCCATTATGTCGTAATAATGGCTTCCCTCCTCCTCCAGCCAGCTGTAGTCATGAGTCACAAAATGGTGTTGATATAATTCTAGTAATCATGTTAAATAAGTGCAACAAAGTGGATCACAATATAATGAATATGACTATATATCTCTTTCTTAAAGAGTAATTCTTGTGACTCTCTAAGATGCAGTCCCTCAACATGACCATGTTTTCAACTTATTACTTTATAAAGTACGTCTAAAATCCTGGCGAACGAGAGGTTACGAGAGTCCATTATGTCGTAATAATGGCTTCCCTCCTCCCCCAGCCAGCTGTAATCAAGCCCACTTTGTTTATACAACAAGTCCCTTGGATTGGAGACTAATGGGATTAACAACGTTAAGTGAAGAACCTTGATGTTTGACCAATCACAGCAGAGTAGGTGCGGTTAGCTCTAGAAAAAACGTTTTCAAATGTTTGAAATCATTTTTTCGATTCTTGGGCACAGGATTTGTCCCAGCTACACAGGGTGTGAGGCGAGGGAATAGTTCAGTCTATCGTGTGTCTGCGATGTGGGTTTAATTGATCGTTGAGTTCATAGTTGTTAGATTTCTCTCCAGGATCTGCCTTAATTGATGTTTTGGGGTTTTAAGCGACTGAATTAGCCGCGAGCGACATTATCCGAAGAGGGACATCGGTCTGAAGGACGGACCTCGGGAAGAGAACTCGGCTTGAGAGAAACGGAAAAAAAAAAGCGACAGCAGGCATGAGTCGGCAGATTAGCGACCGGCGGTGGCTAAGCTAACCAGAGGCTGATTAGAGGCTTTTGCACCTGTCACTTGTGTAATGTTATTAAACTGTCAAGTGAAATTAAACACAATCGGGGATAATGATGGCACTCAAAGCATCGCTGGGAAAAAAAATGGCCAAAAATAAGGCCATGCAAGGCTTGTAAAAATCTGATTAAACCAGATGCTGCTTTGACTGGACGCCGCTATCAAAGCATCTGTCTTTTGTGTGTGTGTGTGTGTGTGTGATGTGCTATAA
Source organism: Callionymus lyra (assembly GCF_982586985.1). Taxonomy (NCBI): domain Eukaryota; kingdom Metazoa; phylum Chordata; class Actinopteri; order Syngnathiformes; family Callionymidae; genus Callionymus; species Callionymus lyra. The sequence goes on from NC_141819.1 coordinate 10,730,319, forward strand.
AAGCCCGTTTTAATGAGCAGGTGGATTGTGTCGCTTTAAACTTAAAAGCTAATTTTAAGAATCCTTTTTAACTCTAATGCTTTCAAACGCGGGTCCCAAACCTTTTTTTTGAACCGCGATCCAGTTTCAGTTTAATGTCGGCGTTACATTCATGGACCTTCAGATAAAAACAGCAAAAATAAACCATATCCCGTTTGCTTTTTACTAATTTATTGTAGTTTACAGGCTTTTTTATGAACTTGACTAAAAATATCTCATGAAAAGTCAAAGTCTAATCATACTTGAGAGGAAATACCATCTTTTTTCAAAACAAAAAACCTTTAAAAATGAAAGTGGTTTGCGTTTGGCCTGCTAAAAAATGGCAAACAGACTGGGACCTAGGGTCGGGGGTCAACATTTTTAAACACTATTTGAAATTGTCGACCAGATATTTTACAACTTTCGCAATTCTTGCTTCGTTGCAAGTCTTGAATACTAGCTAAATAAAAAATAATTTACACTTTTCTTATTCTCATTATAAAAGCCAGATAATGAAAAGATTTTGTCGCAGGAGGTCATGTGACTAAAATATGTTGTGTAGTTTTGTGATTTATTTCAACGTTAAAACATCTGGGTAAATAACAACAAAAGTCTTGAAACTTTTTTTAGGATATCCAAGTGTTTCCATTATCATTATATTGATTTATTGATTCATGACATGCGGTGACAAACCTTGTTTCTTCACCAATCACAGCAGAGTGGGCGTGGTTATGGTAAACACGATTTCATCTCCAGAAAAACAAAATAGTTTTCAGTGGGCGGGGCTTAAGATAATTTGTTTGTGGTATCCCTTGTGTCGTCTCTGGGTCAAGAAGCCCAAACAGCCCGAAAAACAAATGTAATTGTTTTATCCCTTGTGTTGTCGCTGGGTCACGGTAACCCAAAGGCCCAAGAACAGATCTATTTGCGACATCCCTTGTGATGCTCCTGGGTCAAGGTGACCCGAAGGCATGAAAACAAATTTATTTGTGGTATCCCTTGTGTTGCCACTGGGTCATCTAATGTCAATATTTCAATGAAAAGAGAGTTTCGTACAAACAGACACTGATGATACAATAGAGTCTATTTAAGACACTTGTTGTGACTTATTTCAACATCTGGAAACATCTGTGAAAACGATTAAAGTGTAGAAGTTAGTTTTTAAAAGCTTTTTTTTTCTTTTTTCATCATTTCTGTACCGTTTAGAAGCTTGAAAAGGATGATGTTTGTAGACGTGTCATTGCTAGGATGAGTCACTTCTCCGTGGTGGAGCCGCAGTGACTCTTCTATTATGGAGAAAGGTCTTCTGGGAAGGCAGGGATTCTATCAGCACGTGTCTAGTGTTGCTCCCACTTCTTCACAGTCAACAGCGATAGCCCTGAAGTTAACGCTCCTTCAATGAGCGATCTATTTATTTTTGCATGGCCGCCTTTATCGCCGGAGCCCTTTAAAGGTGCAGCAGGGATGGGTCGGCGGATAGGAGGGGAGATGGTATCTCGGTCTATTCCCGGGTAACCAAGGACCCCGCTAACAGGATTCAGGAAGTGCTTCTGGTGATGTATCAGTACGGAGCAGCTGTTGAGATAGTGCAATCGCCGCAGGGATCTTCAACACTTGTCAATTACGGGCTGTTCCAGTCAGTGTTTTCCACTCAACATTTCGGTTGATTCTTATCAGTATCTATAAATACAAATAGATAAATACATTATAAAATGTAGCTCAGTGAATTCCAAAAAGATTTTCTGGTATATTTTTCTACCATAAGGTTATGAAAAGAACGTTTTTTTACTTACTTTGCATTTAATTCATATTTATTTTCTCCTTTAAAAATAAGAATCATGATTTAGTTCATTTACTGGCGTACATTTCTTGCTGGTTCTTTCAACGGTTCTCTTGATATTTATAAACATTTAAAAATAAATGCATTACATCTCAAATACAATGCATCTGGTGTACCTTTTATCAACAAAGCTTCATGTCGTAAGTTGTTCATTTTATTTATTTTCAGCAGGTACTATGTATGTGTATAGCGCTTTTCCAGACCATGGTCACAAGGCGCTTAAAGAATAGATACAATACCCAATAAAATATATACTTTAAAGGTCAAGATAACACCGAGACTTGTGTAGACTTGATAGATCTGAAAGTAAGAACCAGAATTTAATAATGTATCCTGAAAGAAGCTGAGTTTTAAGGATCAGGGAAATGTGAGTTCTTCTACAGGAGCGGCTCAGGATTCGCTGCAGAGTTTTGTATTAACTGCAGGCGAGACAGATATTTAAATATATATATATATTTATTTCAGTTCAATATAGATGGGTAGACCGATACAGAGGAGAGTATAGAGTTGTGAAAATGTTGGATTTGTTATTTTTTAAAGGTAAAATATAGGTGAAGGTTGCTCTCGCGTCGGTCTCGATGATCCAATATTAATGCGATGAACATGTTATAAATGTATAAGGCTGACGCTGAGCGGTGTAAAGCACACGAGTACTAACCATCCAGTACACGGATCTAGCCGAAGGGGCTGAAATGAAAAACACCTTCGTGCCTCACATGGATCATTGATGACACAGTAAGAGCAAACACACCCTGCCTTTTGTCCCAAGGTTTTTTTAAGCAGTGACAGGCGCTCTCATCCCGAAGCATCGGAGGATGTTGGTATAAAAATATTACACGGGTACCGTCATTAATTATCGATAGAGAGGAAGCAACACGGGAGGATTGAAACTGTTGTAAATGGCTGCACTTGTTTGAACCCGAGACCTGAAATATTCATCCAGCTGTTGTTGTCGACTCCGGTTAGCCGTTACCTGAAGCTTCTTGGAATGTGTTTTTTTTTTTTCGTCTCAGAAACCACAGGATCTCTCCTGGTCCAATATTGATGAGCAGGGATGATCTTTCATGGAAGCGAGATGATGATTGTTGTCGATATTTTTTTCTGGCAGAATTGATCCGTCACTTCGGCAAAAAAACAGATTGACGGTTTCAATAACTGACGCAAGACATTCCCATTTCTGTTTACTCTTATGTTAGGATTAGATTTCTGCTTTTCTGGCTTTAATGTGAAGGATTTAAGGATTTTAATATGTTCATTAAACTCTCAAAGTATGGAGCTACGTTGTTTTTTTCGACTGATGTATTAACGTGAGAAACATAAGCAATAATAATAATTATATCCTTAAATTAATTGGGTTTTTCGTCAGGTTAAGAATCTGACTTAAGGCTGTAAACTCGGACAAAGAAGATCTAAAATCACTACAATTTTACTCATAATGAGGAGAGTTGGATTCAGAATCTTCTCTTCAGAATCTTCATTTTCACTCTGAAGTGAGAGCTGTTACCGTTGCATCTTTATACTCGAGCTTAAGTTACTTATAATCCGAGAAACGGGTACAACAGAAAAAAAACCCGACCAAACAGATGGTATCAAAAGGACCAAAAGAAGATTAGAGTTTTTCATGTTTCTTTATCCGATTGAACTTGTCATGTGTCTTTTTGTGACTTCCTTAGACATCCTGAAGATGGATCAAGAACAAGAAATGTTTTGATATACGAGCAATGATTTACATTTATATTTTGACGCGGAATTGACATGCATTTGTTCAGAAAATTTGATAAGATTCAACACACTAGCTCAGTATTTTCCTATGATTTTTCAGCAACGTATTCAAAAATAAAAACCTGTTGGGTACCTAAGGGTTTTGTTCACAAGTGGTGAGTCAAAATAGAGACAAAAACCCATGATCTAGTATTTTCTACTGGGAAGTTTTTTGGTAAAACAATTAGAAAATAACTTCCCTTCACTCCTTAACCATTTTTATTATTCTCTCCACCAACTCCACTCACTCTCCTAATTTCCCTTAATGGAGTGGTCTCCGGGCGGCGACACCATCATGATGTCTGCGCGCTGGAGATGAGGTCACCGGCGCTCCAGATGAACACTGACCTCGACTGTAACGCTGGCCAACATCTCAGTAATTCAATCTTCTCCGGCTTCCTTGTATGTTGCCGATCTCTCGCTCAACCTTACGTGTCTCTGTGTGTCCGGCTGGTGGGTTGAGGTCAGACGTCCACCATCCGCGGGACTAATTGAGAGCAGGAAGTCTTCATGAAGCAGTTTCTCGTCTGTGTTTGGCTCAATTTCTACGACTTAATATTCTGGAAAACAGTTCAGTGAGTGACTTGAATCTCTCTCAAGGTTATTGATGAACCTCAAGAATTTAAATGGAAAAAACGTTTTATTTATCAATTTAAATCGTCAAGGCTTGAGCACAGATGTTTTTGTGTTGAAGATCTCTGTTGTCCCGTTTGAAGTTATAGTATTTGAACCTGTGTTCACTGTGGGGTTTTCTTTGTATTCAAATATTTTCACATTTTTAAAGATCAACTAATGGTAAAAGCCAACACTCCGGACTCACATGTTTGAAATGTCGTTCTCTCCAAGATGCAGTAAGTCTCTCATCATGACCATGTTTTCAACTTATTACTTTATAAAGTTCGTCGAAATCTGGGCAAACGAGAGGTTACGAGAGCGGAGTCCCTTATGACCTAATAATGGCTTCACTCCTCCTCCAGCCAGCTGTGGTCACGCCCTGTTTTGTTTATACAACAAGTCTCTTGGAGGTGGAGACTTCAAGGATTGATGACGCACAGTGACAAACCTTGATGTTTGACCAATATCAGTAGAGTGGGCGTAGCTATAGAAAACCAAGTGTTTTCAGTGGGCGGGGCTTAAGATAATTTTCTAATGTCAATATTTCAATGAAAAGAGAGTTTTGTACAAACAGACACTGATGATACAATAGAGTCTAACTTCTATTTAAGACACACTTAAATCAACACTTTAGTTGAACTTTAAACATCTCATGAATTATATATATTTTTTAATCAAGAAACGCTTTATCTCTTCATAACAGCAACTGTGATTTTGTATAATGGTAAATAATTTGATGGAAAAAAAAACCCCAAAGCAACTCACTTTCTAACGCTATAAATAACTAACTCCCTCTCAGTGAACTCATTGCTACAGCTTCGTGTGTTACTCATATTCCTGCAGTCAACATACTTTTTTTTTATTTAGACAATCTCTATTTTATTATTACCTTTTGAATCCACCTCTTCTTGGTGAGTTATGCTAGTGAATAGCTCTAGTAACTCAAGCCATGGGCAGTAGATGATATAGTACTTTTATTTTAAGAGAATTTTAAATCCTGCAAGAAAATGGCCACTCAAGGGTTAACATCTGGCCTTCCATTATTGTCTCCACAGAGGACCTTCTCCCCACCGGCTTCCCCAACATCGACATGGGCCCTCAGCTCAAGGTGGTGGAGCGCACTCGGACCGCCACCATGCTGTGCGCCGCGAGCGGGACCCCGGACCCCGAGATCACGTGGTTCAAAGACTTCCTGCCCATCGATCCGAGCGCGAGTAACGGGCGAATCAAGCAGCTACGCTCAGGTAAGTCGGGTCTTAAGAACCGCGCCGCCTGACGCTAATACCTCTAGTCCTCGCGTCGCACCGAAGAGTTCACTATCCCACAGATTTATTCCCGCTCAGAACCCCATGATGTGTTCATTACCAAACATAATGCATTAAAGCAGACACTTCAGACAACGAAGCTGCCGAGGGAAGTGATGGAAATGACTATGAATATCGCGTCGGTAAATGAGGTCAAATGATTCTCACAAGTGTGTCAAGGTCTACATTTTACCGCCGCGGCTCGGCAGCTAAAATATGTTGTCTTGTTCCCATTGATTCGAACCCCACCGAGAGGCCCAGTAAAGCAAAGTCTAATTATATAGCTAATTAAGTGCAGACTCCGAAGTGCCCTCCGGCAATAAGGGGTAGATATTTCCAGTCGATGATTTGTCACCATTCGGGAAGAAAATCCAATGACTCCTATTTGATTTGTTCCCCGTGATGTAAATCAGTGGTAGACACCGCAAAATAGTGCGTTGCCATCGAGTTCCTGTCCCGGTTCTGACCCCCCCCTAGAGCGCCGCCCTCCAGATAATCAATCTTTGATCTGATTATTTATGCCTCGTCACGTCCGTCGCTCTTTGAAATTGTGCTTCCGTGTCTAACTTGCTGATAGGTTCTCTTTTTTTGAAAGGCTGAATAAGTCTCTTTTTAATCTATTTAGAAATAAGTTCAGGCGTTTAAGTTAATATCAACAAAAATATTCAAGATTATTGAAACGTTTGTTTAAATAATTCAAGCTTTTTTTCCACTGTATACCATTGTGTTAATATCGTTGATTATGGTGGATTCTCTGTACAACGAAATACGATTTAAATGGCTTCGGTGTCGACCAGTTTTGAACGTTGTGTCTTCGTCACTGTGTTTTCATTTTGTAACTCTTGCAACGTTTCATGTGCGTCCTCCATTTGAACTGCACTCTGTTCTCCTTCTTCTTTTTTTTATGTGTGTCTTTATCTGTGTCTGAAACGCATTGAAGGAAACTCAAAGGACCCGAATACTAACTTAAAATAAAAACCAAAAGAAACATCTAAAAAATGTACATATCTTTAATAATAGTCTTTTTTTTCTTTTTCTTTTACTTCTTGGATTCTACTGTCTAACCAATCTAACCTCAAACCAACTTTGTTGTTCTTCCCCTTCTTTATTTTCAACCTGCTTTGTGATTTTCAGAAACATTTGGTAAGTGAATAAGATTAAAAAAAAGAACCCAAGCAAGCCCACCCACTCACCCTCAAGCAGATGGAATATTAACACGACTCTCCAAACGCATGCATTCCTCGCTCCCTCTCCACTTTTTCTCCCCCTTTAACTCCCCCTTTCATTTGTCAGTAAAACTTTTCCTTTAAAACTATTTTTTTTTTCATTCTCCAAAAGAATGAGTTGAAATATAAACAGGAGATTAACAACATATCTAAAATAACCTTTTAAAAAAACCCTTAATGGTAGCACTGGATATTTTTTTCAGCGAACCTGCTCGAGTCGAGTAAAAAATCTTTCATTTTCACGAGGATTTCTAGTCGTGCCAGTTTGGCTCGTTTCCTCGCCGAGGATTTTTTCCGCTGCCAACGGTTGCAAAGCCACTTTCGAGTCGATCCCTTTTCCTCAAATGTTCGAATTTGGCAAATCACGGCGTCCAAATGTTTAATTGATGAGCTTGAGAGATGGAAATGATGCCTATCGCGGTGTCATTTTTAAGAGCTAAAATGGGATGTAATTGGAGTTTGTCTGAGCCAGTGGGTGGTTTCTTGAAAAGTTAGGGATTAAAGTTAAGATAAGAAGCCATAACTACACATTTATAACGGATGGTTTGTTTGTAAAAGGATCGTAAGACTCAGGGATTCATCAGTTTTCTTTCGAAATACTATAGCAGCAGACGTTTTGGATGCTGCATCTTCTCAAGCAAGTCCAGAAGACCTACCTTAAGGATTATGAATTTAGTTTAGGGGGCAAACATGCTCTTGTCTCCCCGACATCTGAGCCACTCACCTCGTAATTCAGACGACAAAACTGTCTAATCTGTGAGTTGTCACCAGCTGTGCTGACGGTGCAGTGGTATTTGACTAAAAAGTCCCCCGAGGAGGTCTTGGAGGGGGGTCCGGGGTGGAGTCTGACATTTCCCCCTCTAAAGTCCCCGTGGCTGTGGGACCCCCAGGTCTCCACCGGCCCCCCCGACACACCCCGAGATCATTAATGCCTCGTGTATTTTGAGTGAAAGGGGGCGAGGACCTGGCCCTGCTGGCGCCCCCGGACCCCAGACAGTCGGCGGTGACGAGAAGGTCAGACCGGCACCATACGATTGTCGTACTCTCCACGACCCACCCAGACGAGCGCCCGCTCGCAGATGGACGGCATCTCCAACGCCAGATTGCCCGCGGCCCCGGCGACATGCTTCAATTACATTTTTAATATATTTAGAGGCTGCGTTTCTCCAAACATCTGGGGATGGTCAGTAAATAATGGCTCAGCAGCCTCTGTATTTAGGTCATCCCCGGTGTAAGCTGATCAACCTCTGGACGACCACAGCTCAGGAGAGGGAAGCTTATGGCTGTCAGGTTGAATGCACAGGATACAGGTTGTGTAGAAAACGCACAACAATCGGTTTTAACTTTTTCATTTTATTTAAAAAACCTCTTTTTCCTTTCTGTTTCTGTGACTTCTTCCCCCTCCTACCCGTTCTTAACAAGGTCAACGTGCCCCTTAACAAACCTGCTCTATTAACCTTAACCTAACCAAGCTTTAACCTTCACCTAACCCAGCTTTTTGACTCTAAACTCCCGACTAAAATCCCCTCTGCTGAGTCCAGCCGGCGTCTGATCCAATAACTAACTCTGTAACCACGTAACCTCCCCGGAGCCTTGATGTCCGCTGTCTTGTGATCAACTATGTCCATGCTGCCTACGCTAAATAAAAATAAAAATGATTTAATTATCTTTTTGATCAACTTAAAATCCTGTCAATTCAGTTCTGCCTGGTTTTTAACTTGTTTAGGAGATTTTTCCTGTTGAACTTTGTAGCTCTGCTTATGCTAAAGATGGTATTTCATATATGTTTTCTTTAAAACATATAAAAAGCGACAAAAAGCAAGAAAATAGTTTGCTTAAATCTACAACCCATGTTGCTTACAGAGTTCACAAAAATGCAGTTTAACCATCACTCCCATTCACGTTACTTTTAAAAAGAATGTATAATAAAAGATACAGTATTTTTAGCTGCTTCTACTTCCATCTGTGTGTTGAAAACCAGGCAGAACTCGTAAACAGATTGTCTCCAACCCGCTGGTATCACAAAAGGTGCTTTTATTTAAAGAGCCGCAACAACAGTCCTGTTTTTAAAACATTGCATAATCCATCCCTGATTCAACCTCCCACTCGAGCACATCTGCCTCATTTCTTAGCAGGAAAACTTGCTCGGCTACTTTCAGTCACGGTGAGCTGTAGGTCTGAACAACAACATATTTGCTATATGGAAATCTGTGAGATTTAAAATAAATCCTGGATGATTTAGAAAGAAGTGAAATATAGGTTTGTGTTCAGGACAGAGAAGGCAATAGGAAAGGTGAATATTAAGTTGAGTTGTTTAAAAAAAATCTAATGATAATCCCTTTAAAAAGTATTAATTAATTGAATGGAAAATGTAAGTAAGTAATTTGTATTTATATTGCGCTTTTCTAGACCAGGGTCACAAAGTGCTTAAACAATCAAATCAATATTCAATAAAGTATATACTTTAAAGGTTGAGATAAAACTGAGAACAACATTAATTTAATGGAAAATTGCAATGTAATATAAAACGCATGTTTTAAGATAAAATATGATAAGAGATTTAAATCTAAACTGTTATTTATGTCATCATAGCTTACATTAGTTAATATCAATCAACGCAGATATCAGGGGAGGCGAAGAGGAGAGTGCAGGCAGGGTGGAAGGTCCAGCTTTATAGACAATATAAATTAGACATGAATGATTTGAAGATACTTTGGGTTTTGTGAATATAAAAGAAAAAAGAAAATACATGAGGGAAGTTAGGGGATAAAATGAGGTAGAACTGAAGGTTTGGAATCAGATGAGAGACAGTATATTATTATTATTAATATAAATTGGGTTTCCAGTTCAGAGCAGACGATAGTTTAATTAAAAACAAGAGCAGAGTGCAAATAATACAACAAAGTGCAAATATAAAGAACATAGATTAAAAGAAATCACATAACATGAGGTCAGATGTAAAAAAAAGGCTTAAAGACCATCTCAAAATAAAGTTAAAGTGGTATTATTTTGAATAAAACAAACAAACTCTGTCTTATTTGTATCTAGAAACAAACACCAGATTAAAGATTCTCTAAAGGGACACTTGCAGTCGAGCGTGAAACGACAGGAAGAAGAAAATAAAAGGTTGAACCGAGCTCGTGACATTACAGAGGAAACAATCAACAATGTTATCACAGTTACAGTTGGAGGCTCTTTTCTTCCCTCCAGTGGCTCAGTGATGCAGAGTGTTAGATTCTCCTAAACGCTCCACGGACCTCTAAACCACGGCGAGAAGACCTGTGCCTTCCAACCACGGCATGTCATCTTAAGTCTGCCCTCTCGCTTGCACCCATGATAAAACACATGTCAGGACCCTCGAGGCTCCTCAGCCGCGCTGATAACACACACTTTATTCTGTAAAGTGAAGCTAAGAGAAAGAGAGGAAAAAGATAAGGAGTCTAGCAAAAATAAAGCACTCTATTATTTTGTGATACCAACCTTTTTTTTTAAAAAATCCCAATGAAAATAAATCTCCCAAAGAGCATTTAAATAGACTTAAAAAAGCAGTAATAATGAATCTCAATAAGTCAATATTGCTTCTAATAACGGTTACTAAACTGATGTTGTGTCTTCGTTTTCGTTTTTGTTTTCAGAGGGTACACCGATTCGAGGTAAGATGTTCACAAAATAAAATAAACAATAAACCAACATAATAAACGAATAACTAATCCTAACCACCCTTCAATGCCACCCATGTGACTCGAAGTGACAATCCTTCTTGTCCCACTAATACTTGTGTGTTTGTGTTTCATTCGTCTCTGTGTCCTGTTGTCGTCGTTGTGGTGCAGTTCTTCTCTTGTCCTCTGTGTTCACGTCTTGTGTTTTTTTTATTTTCACTTATGTCCTGAAAGACAGTGATGGTCATTACTCTTTTGCAGGATTGACATGTACCAAACTGTTTGTTTTTGTTTGTGTTTTATGAAACACAAAAGATTTTATTGAAATGTTGCATTTTTCTGTGGTCAAAAATATTCAGTTCCTTGTATCACTGAATTTCTTTTTTAAGGCAAAAAAAAAAATGGTCCATGTGTGCATCTCAAAAGTAAAAAACGGTAGAAAACAGCATACTAGATTACCACTAAACTATTTCTGAAATTTAAAGGGATATTTCACCCAAATTTCACTCATTTTTTACTCACCAGTTTCTGTTGTCTACACCGGGAGCTCTCGTAATAAAATAAAATTTGCTTGACGTGTTAGCTGTCTGTGTAGCATGTTAGCCTTTAGCTTCCGCTACAAACAAACCTAAAATATAGACTTGTTAAATATTTTCTGGAACAATTCCTAATGTCAAGGGACGTTACAGACGAGCAGTATGGAGGTATTTGGATGTTTTGAAGGGTATTTTTGGACGAAGATGAAGACAACTGAGCTCCAGTCGCTACATTAAAATGAACAAACATTTTTGTCTATAACTCTAAAAAGGAACAGATCACTCTGAAAATAATCCCAACCCTTAGTCGACATGAGGGTGAGTAGAAAATGAGTGAAGTTTGAATGTTGGGTCACTTTAATGTCTCCTCTAATACCCAGTCTAGGATTATAAGACGTACTTGGTTATTTCACTTATCTCAGTTATGATGTATAACTTCACATAAGGATCTGGAGAAACTGATTCATCGTTGAGCCCCCAGCATGTATTCACTTTCGGGCGTAGACCTCCCGCTGATTCAGTGAGATGGTAAGAAGTGAACTTTGCCTCTACATAGAAAAGAACACACTTTCAAAGCCGTGCATCGTCTCTTTTATCTTCCTCAAGCGTGAAAAGACGCTGGATTCTTAATTAATACAAACTGTATCTCTTAGTTTCAAACTTTAACTTCAGTTTTGATCATCCAGAAGACATTCGTATTGGATTAACAGCCATTATAAAAGAATAATAACGACATTGAAGTCCATTACTAGACCTAAACATAAGTGATGTGTCGATGAAGCTTCATGAAACAGTGTCATATTTGTCAGAGGACAGTAGGGGGCGCCCTCATCTTAAAAATGATGTGAGGTTTCGATAACTTTTCAAATCAATAGATTATAGAGCAAAGATTGACATCTAGTGGACTCAGGAGATAATGACACTGTTTCATGAAGCTTCATCGACACATCACTTATAAATCCGCTTTCGAAGCGACTATTTAAAAGTTGATTCAAACGCTACATTCCATTAAATTGCGCTCTCGCGCCTCGGATGCATTAGCTTTGTTTGACTTGCCACGTCTCATAAATCATATTCTGGTTAAAGCAAGCATGACTCATGAACTCCACATTTGCATAATGAGATAAGCGCCTTGAAAAGGAAAAGATAATTCCTCGCCGTTCTAGTTCCGCGCGACACTGAGTCAGCAGCGCCCGAGCGCTTCTTCCGCGGGAACTCGGCGTCGCCCGAAAATTAGAAACCGGGATGTCGACACCAGGCAATTTGTTATGATACCGCATCTCCATAGCTAGGTGGGAAATTTTTCGCTGACGTCGGTGAAACGGAAATGATCAATGGCGGGCGTCGCAATATTCCCGATTTGAAAAGTAAAGAATGGATGTGATCGAGGATTTGTCGGAGGGGTGGAGGGTTCAATTCTCGTGGTGGAAATTGTCAGATCCAGTCAGAAGCAAAAGAGGTTGAACGATGACGTGCGGCCGTTTTGACACGTCAGCCCACCTACCTGTGCAATCTTGGACCGCACAGGAGCGTTACAAAGCACCAGATGGGCGCCGACAACAAAAGGCGGCTCACTCGGGACCCCCTGCTGGGGCGATCACAATCGGATGACCTTGAGGTGGCACAGAAGAAGAAGAGAGGGAACGTCAGGCTATGAAATCCTGGATGGATTCGTCCAGTTACGCTAGGATTAAAAAAAAAGGGGGTTGTGAGTCGGGGTGTGTGTATTTCTGGACGGATGACCTCGTTTTTTGCGGGGGGTGTTGAGGGCACAAATATGAAGAAAGATCGACTAAATAGCTTTCGCCCCCGAAAGACCTTCTGCGTCACTCGGAGACTTGGCCCCGGCTTTTGTTGTTCGCTAAATGAAATCAATCAACGTTCGCTGGAGCAGGCTTAATTGAATTACACAAGTGGGACTGGCGGTCAGTGGGTGGGTGTAGAGGGGGGGGCACATGACGGAGCTGCCTCGCGATCTGAAGCGGCGGCGGGCACGACCGCAACTGGGAGGCACTTTCTCAAATTAATCACCCGTGCTCGGCCCGGCCCTTATTTCTCCCCATACAGTCATTTGATCACGAGGTTTTCTTTACCAAGCCTTTGGATCCGCACACGTTTTTTTTTAACCGTTGCTCAGTCGTCGGCGAAAAAAAAAAAAAAATGGCAGCTACTTTTATTTTTTTTTATAATTCAAGAGCGGGCGCCGAGCTTGACAAGCCCCTGGCAGGGCTTTCTAAAAGCGTCCAACTGGAGTTGCACTTCACACGCTTCCTCCTCGATGGTCTCACTGGTGGGTGAGGCACGAGGCTTCTGAGCCTAATCCAGCTCCACCTGTCACCGTGCTGCCATTTTCCCTCTTCCCAGCAAACATAAAAGAAAATCTGGTCTCTGTGTAAATACACAAGCGAGACGCCGCCACCTGCATTTTAAAAGGTGGATGTTTTTTTGCTTTGGTACGCTAGCTTTTCGGAGGCGGAAACGGCGCCCTTAGGTGGGATTTGGATGATGTGTACGACAAGATGGAGTGAGGGAGGAACACGGAGAAGAATCAGTGTGTTCTGTACGGGACGTCTTGAAGCAGCTCGACGGAGATTTGTTTCTCGTTGGAGTCGGACGGTGCAGGTTTTCACTCGTTCAGGTCGTTGTATTTCAGATATGGATCGTTCTTTGGTGGAAAAAAGTCGTCAAACATAAATATCCAATTTCCAATTGAAACTGAAGAGACAACAAAGTGATAAACGACTCGACTCGGAGAGTGTTTATATACATTTTGACTTAAAATTATAGGTTTTTAATGATCCTGATCGGATAAAAACCACACTTTTGTCACACAATGTCTAATTTTCTGGATTATTTTTGTCACGTTTGGTGGAACAAAAATAAAAAAAACATTCTTGTAAATACATTTTCAATTTAATAATACTTAATAGTAATAGTTGCGAAAAAAACTATTTAAAATGACTTCACTTTTCCACTGTTGACATTGTATAGACATTTTTTTTATGTGTGGTTATTATAAAATCCAGTTAAAATTCAAATTAAAATCGTTTTTTTCATATAATTTAACTCAATTCAACTCAACTCAGTTTCATCAATAGAGTCAACAGTTGACTTAAATTGCTGTACAAGAACATACAAATGTCACTAAAATAACTGTCAAAAACACTAAGATAATACAATAAAAAATAAAACAAGTAAAAGGTACTAAGAACAGCTACCGAGTCTCGTTCTGTGTTAAAAAAACAGGGAATAAAAGTTGGTTTTAAGTAAGTAAGTAAGTAATTTTTATTTGTATATTGCTTTTCCAGACCAGTGTCACAAAGCGCTTAAACAATCAAAACAACATTCAATAAAGTATAAACTTTAAAGGGCAAGATAAAAACTGATAACACAACAGAGAGTTTTAAAAATGGACAGTGAGGAGGATTCTCTAAAACTCACTTGCTCGGAGAATATGCTATAAATTTACTTCCAAAAATTGAAGTTGTGAAATCTGATCGTCTCCGTCGTCAAACCTAAACGTCACATTTTCAAACGAAATCAGATTAAACAACATCTTTTTAATTGTCGACACAAGCCAAGACGTATTTCCTCCTCTCCGTGTACAGAACAGGGATTTGAACCATCATTCCTGTTCCCATTGTTGCTTCAAACAACAACGAGCCGCGGTGCGTGGAGACGGCAGCGCAATCTGTCGCGGCCGAAGCAGCCAAACTCCGTGATGATATAATCAGGACGCGCCATCAACCGCCTCCTAACGAGGAATGATCTGAGATCTCCTCCCGTCCTCCCGCATTCCCCGAGCGCCGGCTTCCTAGAGTCGGGCGTCGCGACTTTATCGCGCCGTAGATACCATCTGAGGGAAAGCGATACTGGCGTTTCATGCACGGGGAGCAACAAGAGGATTGTGGGAAACATAAAAGCCTAAAAATAAGACGGTAAACAAGTGGAACAGCTTAAACTCGGCATGGACTGCAGATTTTATATAAGCTGGTTTTTCTTTTATGGATACATTCGGGGAGGATTTGAACCGGCGACTCATATATACGTTAAGAAGCTTTTCCTGACATGTTAAAAGGACACCGTGTTTATTCTTTATTATGATCAAATGTTGAAATGTAGTTTGAAATGAGGGTTCAGAAGCAATAAGTCAATATCAAAATACAATTATTTATTATATAACATCAATCTTTTATCTTCCTTATCTTAGCTTAAACATATTTTAGTCGTATTGACTGACGAGGCTTCATGAAACAGTGTTATGATGTTCAGAGGTCAGTAGGTGGCGCCATCAGATGGAAAATGAGGTGATTTTTCATCGCCTACAGTTAATTCAAAACTCTGCAGCGGGAATTCTGAGCCGCTCTGGTAGAAGAACTCACATTTCTCCGAGACCGCCATCTCGTGGGAAATAATGACACTGCTTCATGAAGCTTCATCAACACATCACTAGTTTTTAGGTCACAATATCAATCTTGAATTTCGACTTTGATGAACACAAGGTCATGGAAAAAAGTGTAAAAACCGGTGAAATAAATTTAGAAAAATCCATAATAGGACAGTGAGACTTGAACTTCCTGTCTTACCATTGTTGTCCTGAAGTTTTAAATCGAAAAATTAAATTATATTTCGAGAAAATTATTAAGACAAACTTTATTAAAAAAAAATGTATTTCTTCCACTCTCCTTTAAAGACCGCTGACCAGGACGACTAAAAATCCACACAAACGTATTAACCTCAACGACCTTGATGCTTTTATATACCGCTCTCCGTTTACACCTTTTTTGCCAGGGGCATACATTCGTTTTTAATGCCCCTTTTTCCATGTCACTGAAATGAATTTCAGGTAAAAGCCACATTATGTGGTCAAGGTCATTCTATTTCTTAACATTTAATCCATGTAACATATAAGACACAAGAAATCCCTTTAGTGATTCCATTTGTATTGTTGCCTATGATAGATACAGTTCTGCACACATGGATTCTATTTTTATTCATATATATAAAGTGTTATGTGATGGTACATTTGACTTAAAATAGTCGTACAATTTACGACCTTCACTACCAAGTATACCATTCTGTTCAAAACATCCTTTCGTTTATTCAGAGTTGAAAAAGAAAACACAGTTTTTATTGAGTGTCACGGCTGGTAAGGTTCAGCTCAACTTAACTTACAACTAAAATAGACCAAATAAATCATATTAAAGGATGTTGGAACTGCTTGTGTTCAGCCTCTGGCAGAGCCGGAAAGTTTGAAGTAACTCGTCCAACGAAGAAAAGATTAAACACAAAATAGTGATAAAAGACTCCCAGAGAATCTATTTACCTTGGACATCGAAATGATGGGGTTTAAACGATCCTTATGGGATTAAAACAAGATTTATGTTCAACAATGTCTCATTTTCTTGATTATTTTTGTCACAGGCTCAAGGAAAATGGTAAAAACTGTCTCTTCTGCCTTATAAAAATACAAAAACACATTCCTTTTATTGTATTTTTTGTCTTTATCGGGTTAGTAGTTGAAGCAAAATACAATTAAAAAAGATCTTGTTGACATTGTGATGATTTTTCGTGTTTTTCTAATAGAATTTATATGTATTTAGATACAAATAAGATTCCTCCAGTTGCAAGCCTTACGGATACGCATTTGTTGGATTATATCTACGATTGTATTGGTTTGAATCACCTGCTCTTACACCACGTTTATGCCTCTGTATCGTTTACTTTCATCACCTCTTTCTTTCCTGCAGAACTGTAGCTTCAAGAAGATTCTCCCGATTCCAACTGTCAGTCGACTAATTCTCCTCCTCTTCCTTCCTGTGTCGTCTCTCCTTCTTCTCCCCCCCCCTCTCTCTCTCTCTCTCCCCCTTTCTTTTTATCGCCTCGTGTCGGATGCTGTCGTTTCCCAGGTGCTTTGCAGATCGAGAACAGCGAGGAGACGGACCAGGGGAAGTACGAGTGCGTCGCATCCAACGTGGAAGGCGTGCGCTACTCGTCCTCCGCTAACCTTTATGTGCGAGGTAGGAAACAAACCCAGGTCTAAACGTCCGGGACCACAGTTGAATAAAACACGATAAACGATTAAAGTTTTTCAGCACCGACCAGGTGTAAAATGTCGAGGACCTTTAAACGTACCTTAAAACGAAACTGTGTTTTCAAAAGTGTACTTTCATCCTACATGTAAGATTCTATTTGACCGACTAATGCTTCTCTCTGTGATGATGTTTTCTGTCCTTTAATGCCCTCCGGTTACTCACCGTTGGAAGGAAATGTGTAGCACAGTCTTTTTACCGTATCGGTTCAAGACCCACATTTCCCCCCCGTTAACCATAACGCTTCCCACGACTCCTTAAGGGTCCGAGAAGGGTTTCAAGTAGTCGTTTCTTGACCAGCTCTTTCTTTCAGGTAAAAGGAGCGCCACGGTAAGTGACAGCGATTTTGCTTGAGTCGGTTTGAGATTGACGACCGCCAATCAAAATCTTTAAAAAACCCTAAAAAATCCCAATGTTTTTTTGTTTTTTTTAAATGGGAAGGTTGTCTCAAAAGCAGGAATTTTGAGACGCGTTACGAAAGAAAAATATCATTATTAAGTACCTTCTTGGTGATTTAATGCTTTAATGTTTAGTTCAAATTGCAAAGCTAGCTTGTCAAAGCTAAATGCTAAAGAAGGGATTTAATAAATAGAAGCGGATGCATTTACTTCATTGTTTATTTAGATTCTGCATATTAAATAATGATGCCTCGGTATCTACTCTAGTTTATTCGCGCTGCTGTGTACCAAATAACTTTGTTCCCGATAAATAATTCAAAACTCTGACATAATAAAGTGGGTCAGAAAACCGCCTTTTCTTTACTGTTGTTAAAAACATAAAGGAAAATAATTGACTTTCATCTTGAGGGAGAAAATGTAACTGAAAAGATGAAAAAATAGTTGAATATTGTAAAAAAAGTATATAAATATACTTTATTTCCAGGTTAATACGTGACAAAACTACAATTAAATATGCATCAGCCATGTTTGAAAATGACCACCTGGTTTGTTGAACAACATAGTGAAGCATCTTTTAATTCAAAAACTGTAATTTTTTAAGTGATTAAAATGAAGGTTTTGACTCCAGAACCTTCGACTCATGTCTTAAGGGAACACTGTTGTCGTATGTGTAATATATATAACATATTACCGACACTAAACTCGGCAGCGTCCGCATGCTCTCAAACTAAAACGGGGGGTTGATAATATCCTGGTTCTCTCACTCTGTTGTGCCTTGATGGTGTCTACTTTTGTCTGTTTTCAGTTGACTTCTGTCGATCGATTCTGATACTTGATGTTGACATGTTCACAAAGCAAACTGCACTGGGGATTAGCAGCTGTGGTCTGGAGTGTAACCATCCCTATTTTTATTATTATGATTTTATTCTTTTTTATCTAAGAAATCATGACCTAAAATGATTGAATTGATTCTGATTGGGCTTTTTTTTTTGTTTTTCTTTTTTTGTGACGACCGCAGCTTCTAATTTCTGCCCAAACTGTCTTTTTTCAGTTCTATCGTTCATTAGTTTTTTAATTTATTGTTTCCCTTTATTTGGGTTCCTTCTAGGAAAGGTCACAGGTCACTCTCCCGGTGATGTTTTTTTTTACAGTATGGTTGGCTTGATTTGACTCCAGTGGCTCCTCACGTTTCTTTCTTGTTTGCCTTAGCAGGTGACAGTGTTGCTGCCACTGGGGTAAATCTCATTTGTTTTTCTTTTAATTTACCATTTTGGAATGGTTATTTAATGGGGGCGACCAACGTCAGGGACAGAGGGGTGAGGGGTGGTGGGGTTTGGGGGGGCAAAAGGAAGGGCAATGTAGCTGCAGCTAAACACCTTGAGGTGGCTTTTTTTACTCTCTCTGTGTTTCCCCTATTTTTCTCTTCTCCTCATGTCATTGTGTTCTGCATCAACCCCTTTACATCCCTCAGAGCTTCGAGAAGGTTGGTGTGTTTTTTCTTTTTTACTTTTTTAACCCACATTTGAAGGAAAAAAAAAAAAATCAACATGTTGAAAAGAAAAAAGCTCAATTGAAATACTAATTTGATGAGTCGATTCCAAAGTGTTAAAATGAGTATCGGCAATTTTTCTTCTTTTTATTTCTGTTGTACCGAGAAAGAAATGATGAAATCGAAACCCGATTAGCTTCGGGTTTTTTGTTAATTTACCTTTTATGTTTTGCATTGTGGGGCCTTTTTTTTATCGTTTCTGCATCCGTTGGTATTGCTTCTGCACCAAGATAAAGAACTTGCATGTATCGCCATGGAAACCTAGCATGTTGAATTAACAGCTGCATGCTGGGAGAACGTGACTGCACTTGCATGAATCTCTTTGGCCGTGTTGATCTTTTTTTTTTTTTTTCTTTCCGCATTCCTTGTGATTTGTTTCAGTAAATCACTTTTATTTTTCTTCCCCTCTCTGATATAACCGTTCTGCCTTTTTTTCCTTTCGTTGTATTTTTTGTGTTGTGATTTCAGTCTTGTGTTTTTTTCTTTCCAGTTCCATTTCTGACCTCATTTATTTCTGTTCCAACGTCCGTCTCTTTGTGTTGATTCTTGTGTTTATTTTTCATATTAATAATAAAGATGCTGCCCTGCTTCTTGGGTCTTGAAGTGCATATGGAAATGCCGGATGAATAATAAGTGTGTCTACAGCCAGTGTTCCTGTCATCTTGTTTATGATCCATTTCTGCCAAAATGTGACTTGATTGGATTCCTTGATGGTTCACGGCAGCTGCTGAGGGTTGTCAATGACCGTGTCACGTGGATTAATAACGCCGTAACCACCTCTATATCGAGATACAACCGACCGCCTGATGTAATTAGTTCGCTAGAAGGACTGCAGTTAATATCTCCTTCCAGTCACGGCGCTTTATCAAATCATCATCTTTTATTCAACAGGCTCCTTCCCCTCGCGTTCACTCACAAATACACGTAAAGTAAATATTAGTTTGAGTTAGGAATGGTATCAATATTTAATTTTCATGCTCTGCTAGGTTAGCCCTGTGATGTGTAATGTATACGTGTTTCCTGCCTGTGAAGACGGAGGAGGAGGTGGTTAAAGGTCCTGGAAGATAAGGACGCCCTCGCACATGATACACATCGTACTCGCCTGGAAATAGCTTTAGCAGTACGCAGTGTACCCGTAAAGCCATTTACAGGCCAGGACCACGTAAAGACAAAATAATATAAAATATCATTTTCAGTATTTCTTTTCTATTTTGAGAAGCAATTACTAGATTGGAATAAAATGTTATAACATTGTCTATTAGATAGATGGATAGATCCAGAAGAAAGTGCAAATAAAAGAATAAAGAGCAAGAATGAAAAGGTGCAAATATAAAGAACATAGATCAAAGAAAAGGATGCAAAGATTAACATAAAATAACATCATCCTCCTCTCACTTCCCTCCTGTATAACTTATTAAATAAAGAGCCCAAATGAAGTAAGATTATTAAATCATATTTAAATTGTTAAACCAAAAATGGTCTCGAAAGCTTCAACCAAGACTAATAAATATGTGATGCTTGTACTTGAAGATCATTTAAACTTTAAATCTGGATGTGTTTAAACATTTGTTTACCATCAAATGTTGCTTCTGCGCTTAATATTAGAGATGATGAAGCTTCGTGAGGACAGTCGGGGGTGCCCTCAGCTTAGAAATTATTTCATTATAATAGCTTTATAAAGCAAAAGATTATAGAGCAAACAGTGACATCTAGTGGACTCTGAGAATAAGGACAGTGTTTTGTGAAGCTTCATTGACACATCACTACTTACTACTATTATAAATCGTCTTATTACAACAGTAAAATGCATATTCAACATCCCATATCTCCATTAAATAATGAAAATTATCTTAAATAGCATGATAGTTTGCAGCCGGTCTCACGATCAAACCTTCCACAGAACAATCCACGAATCACACAATCCCTGTGAAGACAAAAAACGCTGATGCAGTAACACTGAGCTGTTCTTTAAGCATGTGCATGCGTCTCCTCTGGACCAAAAACTCTTGCCTGTTGCTGATGATCTTGCATGTCCAGCTATGCATTTGTGTGTTGGGAAAGAAAGCTAGATTACACCTTACACTCTCACCGGCCAAAAAACAAAACAAAAAAAAAACCCTCGTCATCTCTATTAGATGTTTGTCTCTGATAACCTCCCGTCACGAAAACGCTTTTTTTAATGGCTCAAAAACAAAATTGTTTCGGTCTGTTATTTGAGAAATCTAGGACAGTTCAGTCGAGGTGGCGACAGCAGCATGCAGCCCTTCGCTCGTCTCTTCCCCTTCACCCCGATCGAGGACAGTGATGTACACTAAAATTACCCTTAGCACTGTGCCTGTGATTACCACGTACCCCTCCCACCATTCCCTGTCAGCTCTCTTTGGGTAATAATTTCCATTTTGATGAGCTTCCCATCGTGACTGTTTAGCATTGGCACAGTCAAGCTATGCTAATGGAGAACCGACCCCTGCAGCTCCCATGTTAATGTTGTCGGGGGGCCCCACCCTGGAAGTGTGACTGAAGGATCGCCCGAGTCCCTCGGGCAGCAAGAGGGTGTAATCTCAGCTTCAAGGTGACACTAAAGGCTGCACATTATTCCGGCTCCGCCCCCCCCCTTCATTTTGGGGGCCCCGACCAACTAGCCGATAATGTCCACCTTCTTACTTTTTTTGTTTTTGCAAATTCCTCCACAACACTATTACCACGACTAGTGCAGTACTCTGGCATTCTCTCTCGACTGCTTTCCACCTTGTTCACTGTAAGTTTTTTCTCATCTCTCTCTCCACATTGGGGCTTGAATCAAGATCATACGTTTTAGACGAAGACAGGAAAAGGACATGTTTGTTTTACAACAGCGATGGGCCGGCTGGGGCTCCTGGTCTCTGCGAGAGAGTCCACAGTACCGTTTGGACTAGAATATAAAAAAACATCATTTATTGTCCAGAAGATATCATGAAAATGCAGCCAATCACTTCTTTTAGTATAGCTTTGTTCCGACACCACTCTTGAGGACGCTTGAAATAGGTTGATAGCATTCATGTTGACGGGTATGTTCGATTAAAACGTAATTATTTTTATTAATTCGGATGTTTCTGGGAAAATGCCCTAATAACATTTAAAGGATTTCACCACAATAGTACATTCTTAATATTCCGAATTCACTTAAATCAACCAGTTTCTGTGTTGAGATGCGTCTACCAACCATAATAGTGACACTTTTAATAAAAATCTAAGGAGGTGACGCACTGGGTCAGATGACCAGTAGAAAGAATAAAACATTCTCCCTTGTTTTCCTTCTTTAACTGTTAAAGAGTTTCCTGCCGAAAAGCAACCGCCAATCAACACCAAATTGTATAAATACCGCCTTTATTTTGAAAAGCAAAAACATATCGGTTGTGGATGTAGCCTGAGGGTCACAAACGATTAGCCACCGGCCCCTTAAGGAGGGCCACGGACGTCCAGCCCTATGGTGTCGGACGACTATATATAGACGGCGAAGTCTAAACAGCTTCCAGTGGCGAAGCCTCATCCACTTATCCACTGTAGCTCTCGGTCCGTCGGCTGAGCAGAGCCCGAGGGAGAGAAGCTTCGCCCAGACACACGCTAATTGGATGTTTTCCTGGAACTTAATTTGTTTCCCCTCTTTACAAGAATTACCTTTAATTGGACCGAAAAAGAAAAAAATCCTTTCGCATCTGAAAAAACATCTAATAGCATTGACACACACGGCTCAGCGGATCACAGATGCATTCTGTCTTTGCTGTGCAGACTTGGTTCCTTTTTTTTGTGTGTGTGTGTGTGGATTTGTTGGATTTGTTATCAAAGTTATTTGTGTGCGTCTGGTATTATGCTATCTTTGGTAATGAATGGCATGCTCGGATGGGCTTGGGTGACACTCAGATTGTTTTTTTTTGGGTTCTCTGGTGTACTGCCCGGGTATATGGGGGCGCACCTGGATATATGTCACTCGTGCCGTAGCTCAACCATGCATGTCTGTGTAGTGACTGGGCTGCTGTGTCTTTTGATTTCTTTGATTTATCCAGTGCCAAATTTAGTCTTTCTTCATAAACTATAGAATCAAAGTATTCATTTTCTCCTTGTGACTTAACTGGTCACGAGGATTGGATCTTCACTAGTGTAATGATGTTAAAAAGTTAAATATTTTTTGGGGAAAACTCCAAATTCTACTGGTGAATGTGGTCGACTGTTGATGTAGGATGAACTTAAACAACTTAAAACAATTTCATTATGGAATTTAATCCTAAAAATACAATTTATGTTTGTCACCGTGTGGTTTGGAATGCTGAGTCCCCTTGAATTTATCGCTCCCGGACCCTTAAACTACGCCTTCATCAGTCCTCCCTGGCCACAAAACAAATCACACACACACACATTTATTCACATATTATCTCGCTGTTGACTGTGTTTATTCTTGCGTTTGAGCCCCAGTGTGTGAGACCTCAAAACTCTGTTAAAACCATGGCTCTTTTTTTATTCATGGTTTCTTACTCTAAACCCCCACCTGTGCCCTCAGTCCCCCCGCCCTCCAAGACAAATCTCATCCATGCTCCACTTGCGAACTGCACAGGCGACCGTCCACGACTGTCTGTTAGCTTTCGAAAAAAAAAAGAAATCTGCTGTCTTGCTGCTCGAGTCTGTTTGTCTCTTGTCTTTTTCTGTCTCGTCACTCTGTCTCTGAGTCAGCTCTACCATCCAGTTCATCATTTTTTAAAACTTCTGCTCCTCCACAACTTCCCTTCTCTATCTTTGGTCCTTTTTTTTTTTTTTTGCATCCCAGCAAACATTTCGACCTCGAACAGGTATTTAAAAAGTTAATAATGATGTTTCAACCACAGACGTTAATAAGGTAAGGTAAGGTAAGGTAAAACTTTATTGATCCCTCAGGAGGTCTCCTTTGGGAAATTGTTTTTTACCAATAGCCAGCAATTTTTCATAAACAATAAAAAATAATACATAAAAAATAAAGTAAGAAGAACATAAAGAGGAAGAACAAGATGACACAATCTAAGTCTAAAGACAAAGACAAAGAACATAGGTCAAGGAAAAAAACAAAAAAACAAAAAAACAAAAAAACAAAAAAAACAAAAAAAACAAAAAAAAAACAAAAAAAAACAACAACAAAGACAAAGATACAAAGACTAACATGGAACAGAACATCCAGATACTTTCACTCCACTCCTGCCCCCGAACTCAGAATTGTACAATTTAATAGCCCGAGGGATGAATGAGTCCCTGAGTCTATTTGTTTTGCACCTGGGTAGGAGCATTCGTGCACTCATTCTGCTTCTCTGCTCACTGATGACAGTGTTCAGAGGACAACTAACTATATTAGTTAGAATACAACTAACTATATTCTATTCATTTCAAACCTTTTTTTAAATCCACTGTTAAATCAAGAGTCCCTGGTACTCTTTTGTGTTATTCTTAGAAACAGGCCAATGAAAATGGCTATCGATAGACACACATTTTTAATAAGAAATTTGTAAAATCATTCTCCTTTATAAGAGGTCATTCAATAGTTCTGACAATTAAATGTATTTCTTAAGCACAAATAAAACGCTTTGTCTAAAACCACGTTCTGTGCTAAGAAAAGACAAGTTTTTTCCGGTACATGGTACTACTACTACTACTACTACTACATCTTAAGAGTTACAAGGCTTTTACCCAAATTAATCTTTCAAATACTATCTCTTGTAATGGAAACTCAGCTAATTTTGAACATCTTAAATCCAGTCCTTCATTTTTAGTGTTTAAATAAACTTCATCTTATGAAAAGCCTCTTAAAAATTTTAAACTTGCAACTTCAGACCTTTACCTGTAGCCAAACGTCAGGTGATTGCTGGGATGCTGATCGAGAAGTTTTTTGCCATTCTTCACTCACACCCCCCACCCCCCCCCCCTATATAGCCTACTATATAAAACACACAGTCTAGTTCAATAACCCGGCACCACACTCCACCTCGTGTTTGCACATCTTGTCGCCACGATTTGAAACAACTCCATGGGTTTTGAGGTTCTCTTTGTCTTCTTCTGGTTATGTCCTTCTTCTTCGTCCGCCTTTTCCTTCCCCCCCCCACTCTATGGCGTTGTTGCTTGCTGGATTGTTGATCCAGTTCTGTTTCCATGACACTCTGTGATTGTAGACTCCTGAGCGACTCTAGACCGTGTCTATGTATCCTAAGACACTCGTTGGTGTTAAGTGCGATGTGACAACGTGCGACCATTACATTTTGTCACATGAGCTAACGATAGAACTCTATATAGCATTGTAGCGGGTCACCCCAGTTTTACCCCTTCCTACAAAAACCCCTCCTTTTCCTCCTCTGTCACTCTTTGCTCCTCTGTTCCCTTCTGTCCTCAAACCCTCTCCCCCCTCGATCTTGTATTTCTTCTCTCCTCTTCAATCGTCTTCTGTCTGGGCATGCTAGCAACCCTTCAGTTATATTCCTCTATGCATTTTATCTCGATTTTTATCTCTGATTTTTGTTATCATTTGACTTAATTTTTTACCTCAGTCTACTTATGCATGCTGTCTGTGAAACTGATAGCTGCATCTATCAATGGAACCGTGTCAGATCTTAAAAAGGCTTTGTCCAGTGGATCTACCCCTAAACCACAAAAATCTGATTAAAGTTTCTCATCTTTAAGACCAAAATAGACGTAAAAGTGCTGCGTGTTAAAGATAATAGATAATATTTTAAGACGCTCAATAGGCTGTTAACCGTCCACTTCCTGTGCTGTGGTTGAAGCTGGCGAACGCCAACTCCCCTCTTCTGCACGCGTGATCGCGGGGACAGGAAGTACCTGGTTGCCACGTCGGCCTTGTGTGATAGCACTATCACGTAGGCCTACTTCTAGAATCTAAATAGGGTTTTGCTGTAGTTCTACCTTCTAAAAAAACATCAGTTCAGATTGAAAGATGAGAAACTCGTAATAGATTTTTGTGTCTTTACCTGTGCTGTGATGGGTCAACTATTGGTCAATGGAACCTTGTTGCTATGAATCGTTGCTTTATTGTTAATCAATATTGTTGTCCGAGCAGTTCTGTTAGTTTAGTTCCTTCTTCCTTTATTTGTGTTATTTTGTCTTTTAGTTCACATGAACCTTTTTTGTGTTGGAAGTATTTTTGCTTGAAAGATGGCCACGTTTTTTCATCGTCCTCTCTTGTTACCTCTCTTCCTCTCTTTTTTTTTGTGACTCCTTTTGTCGACCTCTTCCTCCCCCCCCATCCCCTCCCTTCCTCATGCCTCCCACCAGTCCGACGGGTTCCTCCTCGCTTCTCCATCCCGCCCACGAGCCAGGAGATAATGCCCGGCGGCAGCGTCAACATCACGTGCGTGGCCGTGGGCTCCCCCATGCCGTACGTCAAGTGGATGCTGAATTCCGAGGACCTGACCCCGGAGGACGAGATGCCAGTGGGTAGGAATGTTCTGGAGCTGAGCAGCGTCCGCGAGTCGGCCAACTACACCTGCGTCGCCATGAGCAGCCTCGGCATCATCGAAGCTGTGGCGCAGATCACCGTCAAATGTAGGACTTTGAGCCTCCATCGAAAAAACCCATGTCCTGGAAAAGCATTTCTAACTATCTATTATCTCGATTTAGCTCTTCCAAAGCCGCCCGGTACCCCCGTCGTAACCGAGACCACCGCCACCAGCGTCACCATCACTTGGGACTCAGGAAACCCGGACCCGGTGACCTACTATATAATCCAGTATCGGGCCAAGTCCCCGGACAGCAAGTTCGAAACGGTCGATGACATCACCACGACTCGTTACAGCATCGGCGGCCTGTACCCCAACACCGAGTACGTCATAAGAGTCTCGGCGGTCAACACCATCGGTCAGGGTCCGCCGAGCGAACCGGTAGAAACCAGAACTGGCGAACAAGCTCCCGCCAGCCCCCCTCGTAACATCCAAGCCCAGATTATCTCCCAGAACACCATGATGGTGCGCTGGGAGGAGCCGGAGGAACCCAACGGGCAAATCAAGGGGTACCGCGTGTACTACACCATGGATGACTCCCAGCCCACGAGTCTCTGGCTGATCCATAATGTGCAGGACAGCATCATAACGACCATCCAGAGCTTGGTTCCTCAGGAGACCTACACCATCAAAGTACTAGCGTTCACCTCCGTCGGTGACGGACCTTTCTCGGAGCCCATCCATGTCAAGGTGTTGCAAGGTGGTAAGTACTTGTTTTAAATAGTACTTTGTTGAGATTTATAGTCAGTCTCACCGTCTTAGAAATGGGAACACCTTGATGTTTTGCGAAAAGTAAGTAAGTAAGTAATTTTTATTTGTATAGCGCTTTTCCAGACCAGGGTCACAAAGCAATCAAAACAATATTCAATAAAGTATATACTTTAAAGGTCAATATAAAACTGAGAACACAACAGAAGTTCCAGAAAATCAAGGAAAAGCCTGAACAAATAAAAAAGTCTTAAGATGTTTCTTGAAGGAGTCAGTAGATCATCAAACACAGAGATGGTTCCAAAGCTTAGGAGCAACAGTCTGGAAGGATTTCTCTCCTCTGGTCCTGAAGCGTGTTCAGGAACCATCAGTAGATTCTGATCCACAGACCTCAGAGCCCAAGCTGGGGTGTAAGGCTGGATCAGATCACTGATGGAAGGAGGAGTCTGACCATGAATAGATCTGAAAGTAAGAACCAGAATTTTGAAGTTGATCCTGAAAGAAACTGGAAGCCATTGAAGAGTTTTAAGGATCGGGGAAATGTGAGTTCTTCTACTAGAGCGGCTCAGAATTCTTGCTTCAGTCAGGTGGTCAGTATGGTGAAGAACACAGTGGAACCACTGAGGCTTTTCTCAAAACATTCAAAATGTCATTGATAATAAATATCATTTTGCTTCTATACATTCATATGAAGTACATACTTCCTTAAATTGGCTTATTCCTAACAATCTGACAGAGTGCAAAAAGATAATCTCTTGCTTCCTAAAATGACCACTTAAGTGAACTTGTTTTCCTTTCGTTTCAGTTCCTGGACAACCTTCCAAATTCCAGGTCGGCAACATCGGCGACACCAGCATCCAACTGACGTGGGAACCAGCCTTCGAAAAAGAAGGAATAATCAGTTATGAACTGCGATACTCAGAAGTTAGCTTTGGAACTCAGGTGAGGTTTACTCGCATGTTCTTCAGTACACGATGAGAAAGGAGCTGGGTTTCCACCACTCTTGAACAAGATGACCCAAATCTCTCAAAACTATGTCGCCTCAGGTCATAACTATCTCGGAAAGGACCAATGTCATGACACCTTTCGGGTTTTGGAAATCCATCTTCCAACAAATTAATTAAACAACAGATGCTTTTATTTTGCTAAGAAAATGTATTGGAGATCTTGGTTGAGTTTCTTTTACCCTGTAAGTGGAGGCTTTTTAACAACTTTTTCTTCCCGCAATAGATCAGGAAATCCTTCAGCCCCACATCGGCATACGTCGTAGAAGGACTTCGCCCGAACACCGAGTACCACTTTTCTCTGGCAGCTATCTCCAACAAAGGCACTGGTGCATTCACCAATGACTTATTACAGAAGACCCTGCAAGCCAGTATGTAGATCCTTTTTCTTCCTCTTGTCGGTTTTCATGTTTGTTGATGATGTTTTACTTGAATACAGTTGATGAATATCGTGACTTTACTATAAGGTTGGACTTTTATCCCTTTATTTTCCAGGTTTAATCCCCCTTAGTTTGTTTTAAATTAGATCCAAGATGAGTTTGTCTTTTACTTTTGAGTGTGTTAGCATAACTTGTGTGGTTGTAATTTGATTTCCACTAAAAAAAAAAGTTACAGGGATCAAAAAATGACTACTGACTGCAAAGATGAATATGTTGTATTGCAAAAATATCTATAATTCACCTTTGCTTTACCTTCAGCACTTGCACTTTGTGAAAAAGGCACAAAATGTATTTTCCTTTCCAATCGACCAAGGCTCTCCTCTGAACTTCCCTCAGGGAATCGTGTCATAAGCCTAGAAGAAAGTTCTGATTGAATATGTTCTCTTGCAACAGCAACATGCTTATTATTGTTGTTTTGCAGATGGTTAGATCACATGTGAATTATTGAAACCAGCGCTCTAAATATAACCAGAATCCCACCAGTAGCTGAGCAGACATGCAGCTTATCTGGTCTTCAGTTTTAAATAAAGGGCTGCAGAGACATAGAGGGGATAGAAAATAAAAAGGGTTTTCTCAGACAAAAGACATATTTTAATATCAATAATGGGAGATAAGTGATTACTTTGTGGATCAAGGATAGTGATCGTGGGATTTGAGGGACACAGATAATACACATTATCTATATATTTAAGTGTGATATACCATGAGGACATTTGAATGGAAGTGCATAGGAGAGCCTTGGTTCTGGACTTAACGCACCTTTAACCCACTTTTCTGTTTTAGCAAATAACCTGCTGTGTCCACAGCAACAATGGATTGATCACTTCACGGTTCTTTTAAAAAAAGAAATCTCAAGCAGTAAAGAGTCACTGAGGAGATGCATGCGACGCACCCTCAAACGCTTGGGGGTTGGTTTTGAAAAGAAACCTTCACTGCATTGTTCCGTCCAGGCATGAAACTGTTTTGTGTTGTCGAAGCCGCATTTCCCCGTCTTTCTTCGTCTGAGCCTCACCCATTGATGTGTCCGTTGTGATTTCTTCACCTCTGTGTTGGGATTGGTTTTTTTTGGGAATTTGAAACAAACAGGAACCAGATTTGGATAAGACGCACTCCTGTCATCATCTTGCATCACTTTATTTCCGACACTGTACCTCTCTGTGCCACTTGTTCCCTTGTGTGATGGAACAATGAAAGCTGTCCTTGGAATGGCCTGATATTACCTTTTCTCACTTTTACAACGTTTTTTTTCTGTTGTTTTTTTGCCAAAGTTTTGAGATGAGTATTGTTTTCTCTTCACTTCCGTTCATCCAAAGAATGTTTGGATATCACCTCACTGTTGGGTTCTTGCAGGAATGCAACAACGGCACAGCTGGCAACACACAACACAAGCACAGCAGGCACAACAACATTTAAGAGAACAGCTTCATCTCATCTTTGCTCATTTATCTAAGGAAATTGAGGTGAAATAAACACCTCAAAATAGGGCCAAAAAAAAGTCTTTAAACATATTTATGTAATTAAAGTGTCACCGTCATCGTGTGAGAATAGTTAGGTTTGTGGATCTTTTGAGGTAAGTCATTGAGTGGCGGGTTCAGTCTGTCATATTCAAACCCAAAGAGTTGTGTTCTTGCACAAAGCAACACAATTCATCGTCTCCTTCAGAGACCCTCAACAGTGTATCCAGTGTTGAGATGTACTGGTTGAGCAAAGCACAAAATGTTGGCCTTTACCTGTATTTATCTTGACATTCCAAAATATGCCAGTTTTAGGTATTTATTAGGTACTTTAACAGCATGATTTATTTATTATTTATTCCTTTATTTCTTCAAAATAAATATTTTTTTGACTTAATCTCCCATTTTTGTGTATTTCCCCGCTTACTTCTAACTATTATTTTGTTGTTTTTTTGTAGTAGTTCACATTCCCTGTTCCCTTAAAATATAGATAAGTCTATATATAAGACGTCTAATATAGACATGCCCACATTTTCCCCATTAATCTTCTATAAAATCTTTAAACAATTTCACTTAAATCTCTTAATATCTTACTTTTTTTTTTTTAAAGTGGTCCTGCGTTTCAAAAATAATCGCATAATTACGCTTTTTCACATTTGTATTAATTCTCTTTCTAATATCCTAATATATATATATATATATATATATATATATTTCAGTTTTTTTTTTTTTTTAGCTGTATACAGTGGTATAAAATTGTACCATTTAGCTATTAATTGTACCAAGGGTAGTAATTACATGGTATTAATGGTAGAGTCTGAGGCCTTGTCAGTCATCTATGTTTCCAAGAGTTTATATCTTGATTTTATTTGATTTATCCGAACAGAAAATAACCAAAAATTGAACCAAATGTGACCCAATCTTTAATGATATCAGTATTTCGGCACCGTCTCTAATATGGCAGACTGAAATCCAGCGAGTTACAGAAGACGTATTTCTTAAGCCGCTTCCCTGTGCGCTACTTGTGGTATCGATGCTTATCGTTGAAGTTCGTTCGCAGTCCAAACAGCACAACCTGATACCTTTGTCATGGGAACCATTCGGTCAATGTAAAGTGAAACACTTTTATTTAGTCTCATCATGTAAGAACGCATCACTCTACTCTAGATACTGAAGCTAATTCGACCAAAGCGACACCAGTGGTTCTCATATAGAAGAAGGTGTTCAGGATGTGCTGATACTTTAAGACCAAGAATGCCGATAAAGATTTTGAGACAGATCAGTCGTGGCCGGAGCGAAACCTCATTGAGAGAAGGAAGACGTTCGCATCCCGGCAGCGTTTCAAGACCACGGTACACAAAGATTCCTAAAAAGGAAAACGGAACATAAGAATCCCCTTTCATAGTGTCTGCTCTTCAGAAGGCTATTGGTTCGATTTTTTAGCTTTTTTTAATCTAGCTTTAATGAGAATATCGTACCATCTTTTGAGCTGGAAAACCTGCGATATCCTGGTGTGAAATGAATTATTTTGCATTCAGTGTTGGTGTAGATGCCAGTAAGAACAACTCAAAGCATTCCAGGCTTTATTCCGAGAACGCCTTCACATCCCAACACACTTCAGGAGTCAAACGGATGAATCCGGACATGACTAATTATTTGTCAAAAAGCATTTACGAAACTCCGTCAGACAAAGCTTCAAAGTCGCGGACGGCTTTGCGGCGGTATAGTTTCTAGTGTTCCTAATCCTACGCCTGGTCTTCCTCGCGCTGCCATTTATTGTTTATTTTTATATATATTTTTTATATAAAGATTAGCCGCGGCAGTCTTTACCCGTTATCTGGCGCGAGGATGCCTGTGCGACGTGATATCTCGGGGCCCCCTGTCAGAACCCGGAGCCCCTTGTGCGGCGGCGGAGAGGAAAAAAAAAAGATTGAGGACTGAGCAATCATTTTTTTGACACGCAGACTTTGCAAATACAATACTGGCAGAAGAGGAGAAGCTGAAAAAAGGCTAGAAAATCCAGTAAGACCGTAAGTAAATAAGCCCATTGGACACAGAGTAGGGTTCGGGGGGAAAAAAAAAACTTGGGGCCGAGGTCTCGCCCTGTTTTGTCATGTGCTGTAACATTCACTCGCCACCGTATCAAAGAGTCAAAACACCCCCTTTTTTTTCTTATTTATTTATTCACCACTTAAATTATTCTTAAGCCTCTTCTAGTGCAGCCGGGACAGTGTCATTAAACTTTTACAGGCTCTCCGTCTTGCTTTCCTCTATTATTGTGGCTTAACATTCTGAGAATGGCAGTAAGCCTCTGCGCCAAAAGAATGGCAAAAAGACCTATGAAATGGGATTCTTGGACGAGCCGTAAACATGTTTGGAGTCTCCGTGTTCATCGGTCAAATGCGTGCCGGGGTTGCGAGTGCGACTTCCCCTTCTCTCGCAGCCGTGGGTCGACGCTCCGGCCCCGAGACACCGTGAGAATTTGGACGGACCCTGGCTACAGCGCGTTGCCGACTCTCCCCCTCTCCAGAAATCATGACTGGAATTTATGAATTAAAAAGAAAAACTATCTTTAGAAAACATTTTCAAGGTCACAGGAGGGAAATCAAGAGAGTAAGAGAGCGCTCTGTAGTCACGGTCTGGTGGTAAGAAAGTCTCTCTGATTTAGTGTGTGGGAGCCAGGTACGTACGTCAATACAGCTGCTCTGAGTTACTGTTATTTTGTGTTTTATTTCTACATGTTTCTTTTATTTAAACTCATTTGTTTCAGACT
This sequence comes from Callionymus lyra, assembly GCF_982586985.1. Classification (NCBI taxonomy): domain Eukaryota; kingdom Metazoa; phylum Chordata; class Actinopteri; order Syngnathiformes; family Callionymidae; genus Callionymus; species Callionymus lyra. The sequence continues at coordinate 10,763,198 of NC_141819.1, forward strand.
CTTTTACTGTCCGTGGCTTTTTGTTTGGTTATGATTTGCTTCTTATCAAGTGTGATTCATTTCAGTTTGTCCTCTTGAGTTTCTATGTATGTTTTGGTGATGGATTATTATTTTTGTTTTATGGTAATAATGAATTAAGTTGGGAGAACATTGCCTGAGAACCAAGAAGAAATATTGTGTTTTCAGGACACTTTTCTATAATTCAAACAGCATAACAAAAACAATAGAAAAAAAAAAAGTAAAAATGTATATAAATTAATAAATACACGTCATTTATGTTGAATATTATCTGAACATTCCATAATTTCAAAGGATACAAAACAAGTTATCTTGAATTTTGGGTTGACTACCACCTTTTGTATTCCATAGTTGTTTTTTTGTTTGTTATTATCTTCACCGGCCATACTTCACCGTGGCTGTACCATGAAAAAATATATATAAAAAAAGACTATTAGCACATTGAGCCCGAGCAGGAGATCGAGGAAACCTTGCCCGGATAGAAATATGTTGGTATTTATCCATATAATGCCGAAGCCCTGGATGGGAAGTGAAACATATTATCGCGGGTTGCAGAGCACACTCTCTGGGCGAAGCACAAGCTGTGTAAGCGCTCGGCTCAGATTAGGAGCGAGAGGAACCCAGTTTGAATTAGAAAGTTCACAGATGTCTGGCTTTTAATACGTTTTCGAAGACACAAATAACAGCCATCGTGCTTGAAAGCTTTTACTTCTGCGCTCTTGGATGGCCAACAAAAAAAAAAAGCAGGCAGTGTTTCCTCTGTTATGCAATGCTGGGGGAAATCGAGGTCTTCGTTACAATTAGATATAAACAACTTATTGAGGCGTGTATTGACAAGATTGAAGCGACAAACGAATTACTATACAGTGACTACAATATTATGTATTATGAAACTGTAGGAACAAGTATATATTTGTAGTATTGTCGAGTACTTGACTCTGGTGTTGTAGTATTTACAGACTACATGACTCTTGATTAAGTCGTAACTAATTTAATTAGTTTTCAAAACCAAAATATGTCCAAACATCAGCTTTAAAAGCTACTGGAGTCGACTGTATCCTCTGGTCCTCAGTCTGGCGGGATTTGATTGTTCCTTTAGCTGCGGAGGACGTAATGACTGCTGCCATCTAGTGGGCAGAAGTTTTATTGCGACACAAACATAAACAAACACTGTAAATATTTGCATTTTTCAATTAAAATATGATTATTTTATTGAAATATAAACCATAAAATAGTGTGTGTATCAATATTCTCCAAACCTTCCTATCTTATATATTTACATATTAATATGTTGCGAATAGTTGTAGATAATAGTTCAAGGATAAAATAATAGATAAATAATAATAATAATAATTATATAATAATATATATATAATAATAAATAAACTCTTAATTCATTATTACACTTAACTACCCATTTAAGGTTTAAGTTAACATTCGTTTGTCAAGTTTGTCTGTTTTTATTTGTTTTATTTTTGATATGAACGTTTTCGTTTATCATTTTTATTTATCTGTACCATCTTTTTTTATTTTTCATTTTTCACTTTTTCCTCCCCCTCCTCCTCCTCTGCTCCCACCTCCTCGTTCTGGATCCCTCCTCCTCTTCCCTCCTTTTCTTCTCTTCGTCCTCTCCATCTTTACCCAGAACCCTCTGCTCCTCCTCAAGAGCTCAAGTGCAGCAGCACCAGCTCCACCTCCCTGCTGGTAAGTTGGCGCCCGCCGCCCGCCGCCAGTCAGAACGGCGAGCTGGCCGAGTACAGGGCGCGCTACCAGGTGGTGGGCGTGTCGGAGGGCGGCGCCGAGGAGGCGGAGCTGACGGAGGAGCGAACGGTGTCGGCCTCCGAGGAGCAGATGCAGCTGGAGCGCCTGGACAAGTGGACCCAGTACCGGATCACGGTGTCCGCCCTGACCGTGGTCGGGTCGGGCCCCGAGAGCGAGCCCATCGTGTGCAGGACGGACGAGGACGGTGAGTGACAGTTCCTACGGAAGCTTTTGAACGACGAGTTTGTCGATCGTTCGTCTGGAACTTAACTCCCTCGGTGACCCCGCGGACAAGATAAAAGAAGGCACTTACTGTAGATGACTCGCTTAGGAATCTACGCTCATAAAGTATATGTAATTAAATGCATTTAATTATCAAACATCCACATGTGGAGGCTTTTAAAGGTGTTGATCAGCCGAGGGTTACAAGCGTTTAAGAGTCTCGTCGGAACACGAACCGCCTCCCTTCGGCTTAAAGAAACGATGGAGAAACGACACAGTTGTTCAACTAAACAAACAAACAAGTAGTTTTCCTTTATTAGTCCCACAAGTTTTAGAATAATTTAATTCAATAATTTAAGTTTAAACAATTTAAATGTAATAATTATAACTATAAGAACCACATTATAAACTGAGCGTTGTTAGGAGCAGTCAAGCTAAATGATAAACAAAAAAATAAATTCATATTTACAAGATACAAAACTTTATTGAATAGTTTAATGTATGTGGAAGTTAAATTATTTTACGAATTGTGGATTCACTTACAAATATGATCTCTAATTATTATTTTCAATCGTCTTTCACGTTACTAGGAAGGACAAAAATAGGACAAATGAAAAAAACAAGAACAAAGTGCAAATAAGAACAACAAAGTGCAAGGGATGACAAAGTGCAAATATAAAGCACATAAATCAAAGGAAAAGACACAAAGATTAACATAATAACATCATATATCTAATAATGCAAGGATTGAATGGCCTCATAAAAAAAAAGTCTATTATAAAGTGTTGCTTAAATGTAATCGCATCATAAAACTGGACAGAACTGGGATCACACTTTGTGAGAGTACTCAAAAATCACTTGGGTAAGACATACCTCCCCCAAGGAACTAACTTCAAGTTGCATCTTAATAAAATACAGCATTAAATTAAATTAATAAAACAACTTCCGTGCTCGAAGCATTGGGTGGCAAAAATAAATAAAACCTGTAATTATTAAAAAACAATTAAAACCAATATTAATAAAACTTTATTAAGATGGGGTTTTTTTTAGCTGTAGAGTTGCTAATTCTTAATATAACAAGGAACATGAGCAGCAGCAGAGACGGGCCATACAAGTCACATATCCTGATGGACGACTTCTACTGCTCTTGATTTTTTTATGTATATTTTGAATAAAAACTAAACTATTTTATGAATTAAAAAGCCCTGACATTGGTCACGATGCTGTTCACAATGTCCCTTAAATCAAAGAATAATGTAATGTAAGTTTCTGTTATTCTTTAAATTAGATTAGATTAGATTAGATGGACTTCATTAATCCCTCTGGAGATCTCCTTCAGGAAATTGTGTTTCCAGTTCACAGCAGACGATAGTTTCATAAAAAACAAGCACAGGAACAAAGTGCAAATAAAAAGAACAAACCTTTCTGACAAACCCCTCCTCCTCTCGCACTTCTACGACACTTATAAAGATCCACGTTAGCGGAACCATAAAGATGTAGGATTGTCTCGAATCTGAAATACGGCCTCGACCGCGGACTTCTGCTTCCACTCGCCGCGACCCATTTCACATCCATTAACCGCCACGTTTATAACCAGCTCTGATGTACGAGCGACGACACCAAGAGGCTTAAATTCCCCCCGTATCGGTTTAAAACGACATCAGGAAGTGAAGGGTGAACGGCCGACAAAAGGCTGAAGCGACCAGCGTCACGTGGAAGTGGCGGAAGAATAAAAGCCAAAAAGGTAGAAACGTGGTCATAAACAAGACGGGTGCGATGGGACGATTGGGCCGTGATTTAACAAAAGGCTGAGGGGTTTCGCTGGGACAGAATCGGAGCAGATTCAAAGGTGGACTCTGTGTTAATGGCCCATCCATCTCGGGGCGAGCCGGTCGGCGCCGCACAAAGATGCCCGGAAGCGTCTCCAAGAACTGTCATTATAACTGACAGACACGCTTTTGCACTGAAGGAAGACACATTTCAAGAGGGAGGAAAAAGTTGCAGGAGGTTTTATTGTATAATTCCCTCAGTGGCAGGTTCTTCTTCTTCAGCTTTGACCTGGTGCTTGTATCGCCCGCTTTCAAATGATGGATCTTGTCACGTATGATGTAGGACACGCTTGATCACGGGGATGGGTATCGTAGTTAAACGGTGCTCTGGGAATTAACGATGAATTGTATTTGTAGTACTATTTGTCTGAACTGGTGAGTATTATTTTGAGACACCATTTTTTCAACTGTTACCGTCTCAAAGTTGCCTTCTGTCAGTATACATTTCTATTATTATTATTATTATTAGAGTGTGTTATTTATGTCACCAGTATGACTACATTTTTAATACATGTTGAGTCTTATTAAATGGACAGAAATCTTTATCTGGGTAAATGTACACCAAAAACAGACAATATCTGCCTTGCTTTTTGGTCTAGTTTTTACCAGTTTTTACCAGTTCTTCTAAACTGGTTCCATCATGATAGCAAGTATTTCATAAATAAATAAATTAGTAAATGATAGCTAAGAATTAAAAACTTTATTATCTTTAAAAAAAGGTGGTAAAACTAGTTCATTGAACAATAGTTCGTGAACTAGTTCATATTTTGGGTAGGACGTGTATTTTGCCCGATGAAACGCATTCATTCTACGAGTCGTTTAATTCTATTGTAATTTTAATGTTTATTTTATGCATTATTTACTCCTCCTACGATTCCTGTTTTCTTTCTTACAATTCTGACTAATATAATAATAATGTAATTATAATAATAATAAAAATATAATAATAGCTAGCTGTGGTGATGTAGAAATGATGTAAACTAGTTAATTCCTCGCTAGTTCCACTAGTTCAGTGGGTGAACTGGACTTTAAACTTGTTAACATATAAAGTAAACTTTCCGAACACCTGGTATAACTGAGTACTTTTGTCCCTTTTTTAAATACATTTAACTTGTATGGTAGTTATTCAACGTTACTGATGTTTTTGACCATGAAATAACCATTTTAATCGACATAATTACAGTATTATTGATGTTAAAACTGGTGATGTGTCGCTGAAGCTTCATGAAACAGTGTCATTATTTCCTGAGTCCACTAGATGTCACTCTTTGCTCTATAATCTATTAGTTTTAAAAAATATACTATTGTAACCTCACATCATTTCTAAACAGAGGGCGCCCCCTACTGTTCTCTGAAAAATATGACACTGCTTCACGAAGCTTCATCGACACATCACTATAAAGGATATAGGATGGACTCTAAGTGGCTAAACTGTTGCTTCTTCATGGTCCTCAGTACCTGGAGGTCCACCGCGGCGCGTGGAGGTGGAAGTGCTGAACTCCACGACGCTCAAAGTCATGTGGCGCTCCCTGATGCCCGGGAAGCAGCACGGCCAGATCCGAGGCTACCAGGTCCACTACGTCCGCGTGGAGAACGGAGAGTCTCGGGGTTTGCCTCTGATCAAGGACGTCATGCTGGCCGACGCCCAGGTACGACCAGCGCTACTGTCGAGTCTCATTATTAACTAGATCATCAGGCGCATCCTATGAACCAGGGGCTGTTGTCAGGGGCCGTCCAGCAAAAACGAGTGAAAAACATTAAGATAAAAATGAAAATATTTTGCCAAATTAGCTATTGTTAAATTGTATCTTACAAAAAATATTTTTTCACCTGATGTAAAAGGTGCTGTTTTTAACATCATTTTTTAATTCACTTAAATCCTTTTCAAAGGGCAATAAAATCAAACGCTGTCGACAAAAGTTCCAAACCAAGAAAAACCCTATAGTTGTATTTATAGAATAGTAATGAATAATAGAAATAAATCTACAAAATAAATTGTTGTTACCTTTTTAGGGGCAACACTAACACTAGTGATGTGTCGATGAAGCTTCATGAAACAGTGTCATTATTTCCTAAGTCCACTAGATGTCACTCTTTACTCTATAATCTACTGTATCTATTATATACATCATTTTAAAGCTGATGGCGCCCCCTACTGTCCTCTGGAAAATATGACACTGCTTCATGAAGCTTCATCGACACATCACTAGTATTTGTGTGGCCCCTAAAAAGGTGAAAGATCTTCGAGAAACAAACATTTATTTTGCATTTATTTCTGTAATTCAGTACTATTCTATAAATACATCTATAGGGTTTTATTTGTATTTACAAATACAGGCTACAAGGTTTGCTATAAAGATTACAATTAAAAAAAATGTAGCCATACTTCCTGTGTATGACTCATTCTGTCTCCATTTTTATATCATGACAAATCTGTTGTTCATAACAACCTGAAGAAACTTTTCCAAAAGTATTTTTTCTTCCTTTTTTTCTGTCGGCAAATTGTAGATTTCACCTTTGCAAATAATGGCGGCGCAGAGGAAGTGATGCGGTTTCTCCTTCCTGTCGTTTTGCCCGCGACTATAATCAAAGGCTCGTCCGACTTTTATCAGAAACGTCCTTCTCTCGGCGGCGGCTGCCATTAAACGTCAGGTTGTAGACCGATATCTGACGAGGGGGTCTCCGAAGAGCGCCCTGATTATAGTGTTTCGGGCGATGGGCGGGGTAGGAGGGTGAGAGGGTGAGTGGGGGGGGGGGGTGAAATTGGCATGAAAACATTTTCACCAAAAAATCAACCGGGGTTTTGACAGCTGGAATTGTGCGACGCATAATGGCCTACTTTCCTCTTTCTGCGCCGCGTTCTTCCTCTTAAACAACTTGCGTCGACACAATGCTGCGGGAAGATCTCGCCACAATCACAGCCTCCCAGCGATGGTTGGCGAACAACAAAGACGAGAAAAGCCGCTCACACACAATTTGGCATATTTTATTTTTTGGGGAAAGGAATGAGTGAAATCTATTTTTTCAGGGTCGCCGCCAGCATTATGTTTACATATTTAATCCTTCACCCGCTGGAAATATGTGGAATAATGAGACGACGTTAGTATCGTGGTCTTCTTCTTCTTCTTCTTCTTCTTCTCTCCTCCTCTACTCTCTCTCTCTCTTGTGACCTACTTCACGAATGTCCACATCTTCTCACCAGTTTCTCTTCTCTCCTCTTTTTAACTTTCACTCCCACACTCTTTGGTTAGTGGGCTTTGGACGATACGGCCGACTACGTAAGTATCAAGTTTCTTCTGAGTGTTCTGTGTGGACGGTGGAGAGTGCAGCCACTTCAATCTGCTTTCTAGTCCATAATATCAGCTCCAGTGATGTACTGTCCACCGTCCGTAGATGTGACTCTTTTCTTTTCCGTCTTGCAGTGTGTTGTGATTTTGTTGTATTTTTTATTTTTTTTTTTGGTTAACATTTTGTGTGTATTTGTGGTTTTTTATTATTGTTTTGTTTGAATTTTCTCAGAGAAACCGTGACAGTATAACCCTGATGTAGACGTATTAAAATATCTCAAAAACGGAACAAAAGTTTTAACAAAAATTCCCAAAAGAACCGATTGAAAATATTAGTGGTACTTATTATTATTATAATTATTTATTGGTTTATTTTATTAATGTTTTACATGTATTTACTTTAAATTTGTAGTTCATTTAGAAGATAACATTTGTAATTTTATCATGTCATCATCGCATAATTATATCAAAAAAGTTTATTAATAATTAATTAATAATTTATAATAATTTAATTTATAATTATTTAATATAATTATTTAATTTATAATTATTTATAATAAAATAATTTATTAATAATTAATTAATCAATAAAGTTTTACCTTACCTTACCTTAATTACACTTTTTGTTTCTTTAAATGTTGTCTTATTTAGTTTTTTTTTCCCTTGTAGCTTGTATTGTTTTAGTGTTTATATATATTTTTATATATGTGTGTTAGTGTGTGAAGTAATGGTAAACAAATATTTTGGGTAATATATATATATATATATAGTTTATTTCCATTTGAGTTCATTCTTTTTTTATTTTAATTCTTTCATTTACATATTTCTATTTGTTTTTTTTCATAATTCTACTATATTGTTCTTATTTTACCATATTTATTTTTTTACTTACTTTTACTATTTTATTTTGTATTATTTTTATATATATTTCAAGAGCCCACGAGTGCAACAACGTATTTAGTTTTTTAAACTTAAACAATCTAGTATTTCTCCTTAGAAATCACAGACTTAAGTTCAAACACAATTATTTGGGATTTTCTGAAGAGTTAAAAAAAATTCCAATTAATGATATATTAATTATCATATTATAATTATTTCAACTGTATCTTCGTTTATACAGATATATTCAGGAAGTAATACTTTTAGAAAAGCCAGTTTACTTGTACATCCAGCCAGGATCTCTATTCAGAGGCTGGTTTTAAGAACTTTAATTATTTAGTGTTTCTAACTTCTCCCCTCAATGATGGTTCCAGTCATGATTCCCCATCCAGAGCGTGATCTTCAGCATGAGTAACATTGACAGCATGTCTGGTGAGAAGATCCAAGACCTCACATCTAACCTGTCCTTCTCGCGCCGTCCCAACAGGAAATGGAGATCGGCGGCCTGAAGCCGGACACCACCTACTCCATCACGGTGGCGGCCTACACCACCAAGGGCGACGGCGCTCGCAGCAAACCCAAGCTGGTGGTGACCAAAGGAGCAGGTGAGTCCACTGAGAAGAACACGAGCCAGAGAAGCTATGTTGGACTCAAACACCTTCGAGGAGACGTGATGTTCTGAACACGCATGTGAAGAACTGGAAAATTGAAACAGAACAAGGTCGAGGGTTCCTGAGGTGCACGGATCGTTGGCTTCTTTTGTAAAATCCCCACAAACGAGCGAGAATTGTGAACGATTGGAAGACAGCGGGACACAGATGAACCTCATGGTGGCTGAAGCACTTCTAACGCTAAAACAAATATGTTGGTTGTTCTTTTTTAACAATATTAATAATTATTCATTTTATTTATAAGGTGCATTTCAAGACACACAAGGACACCATACAATTAGATGTTTTTAAGATAAGAAAATTAAAAAAGTTTATTATATACTATAAAACTAGGAAATGATAAAAACAAGTAATTACAGTTTAAAAAGATGAGTTGTTGCCTCATCAAACCTGGTGTTTGCTTTTCAAACTATTTTCTAGTTCGTTTCTCACGCAAATCATTTACTACATAATTGTTCATGGCATATATTGTGCAAGTAACAATACATATATATATATATAATGTTTTGTAAATAACTAAATAAATAAAAAACTAATATATTGCAAATAAAATAAATTGTGCAAATAAAGAAGGAGAAACAACATAATATTATGCAAATAAAATAATTATATATTATATTGTGCAAATAACAAAATAAAAAAAACCCTGTCATATTAAGGAAATAAAATATATATTATATTTTGCAAATAACAAAATTAAAAAAAAGTAATATTATGCCAATAAACGAAATATTTATAATATTGTGCAAATAACAACAGTGAAAAAACATAATATCATGCAAATCAAATAAATATATATAATATTGTGTAAATAACTAAATTAAAACATTATATTGCGCGAGTAACAAGACATGTATATAATATTATGCAAGTAGCGAAATAAAAAAAAGTAATATTATGCAAATCAAATAAATATATATTATATTGTGCATATAACAAAATGCAAAAATGTAAGTTTGTGTAAGTAACAAACATAATACAAACAAACATATTTTAAGCAGAGCAAACTTACCAACAAAACATTGGATCCCATTTTCATTTCTCCTTCCGATCGTTACATTTCTCTCTTCCCTTCGAGGCATATTTTTCGGGGCGATGTCAGGATTTCGGAGGCAGATTACGAGAGCTTTAGAAACTCATGTTGGATCGCCGGATGGAGGTTGAGGGAATAGAACGCCAGAGGCTAATGCCGACGCGCTACAATGCCTCGTCTTCCTCCCATTTATCTCGCCGTACCTGCACCGGGCTCCAGATTAACCGCGGCGCTTGAGCCTCCTTCAAGCTCGCAGCTTAGCGACTATGATCATGATCTGAACCCGAACGAGCCGCTGCACTGCGAGCGTCGAAAGCCTTCTTTTGAGAGAGAGTCTCGGGCGAGGAGCCAAGACTGGAGCGTTCTTGAGCAAGAGTCTCGGTGCCAAGAGGCTGTGGGATGAACACAACTGCTTACATGTGAACATCAGTGAGCTTGTGAGTACACAACTACACACGTCAAGGTTCATTTACAAGGATTTATCTCGGTTTGCTTCACATGTCAGTGACGTCACAGTCCAGACAAGCGTCTTTTAACAGCTTTTAAAATACAGATAACAATTAAAAATCTATATCTTAATAAAACATTCAAACCGTGTCATGCGCTTAATGCAAATTATCCTCTTTTCCAAGTCTTTTTTTTCGCATTATTATTTTCCATTCATTATATTTTTGTCGATGTAATTGAAAAATGTTTTCATAAATGATACTTTTGGACTCATTTAATTGAGTTTCCGACAACAAAGTTATCTTCCCCTCCAGAGTTTTCAAGCATTTAATTTTCTCTCTTTTATTTCTGTTGTTTGTGTTGCTTATGAGATTGTAAACTTTTCCCATTTTATATTTTTATAGACAATTATTAGGAACAAATTTGGGAGGAAAAGCCTGGAGCAAAATGATTGGTTGTAAATCCTCCCATACATTAGGTGGCGACCTTTCAATTAAAACAACTCCCGAAAAAATAGCATCTTATCAGATGCATCTGATTTTTTCTTGCTATTATAATTATCAAGCTCATGCATTCAACATTTTTGACGCATTGTTACGCAAATCATAATTTTTTCCGCCTGATTATTTTCCTTTCATTCTTTTTTTGTCTTTGTTATTGAAAATGTTTTCATAGTTGATACTTTTGGACTCATTTAATTGAGTTTCCTACAACAAAGTTATCTTCCCCTCCAGGTTTTAAAGCATTTAATTTTCCGTCTTTCATTTCTGTTGTTTGTGTTGCTTATTCAATCGTAAACGTTTCATATTTTATCGAACGACTGTTACCGACACATTTTTATAGACAATTATTAGGAACAAATTTGCTAGAAAAGAGCCTGGAGCAAAATACTTAGTGAAAATAAATGATTGGTTGTAAGTCCTCCCGTACATTAGGTGGCGACCTTTCAATTAAATCAACTCCCGAAAAAAAAAGCATCTTATCAGATGCATCTGCTTTTATATTTTATTATTTTTACGTTTTCATAAATGATACTTTTGGACTCATTTAATTGAGTTTCCTACAACAAAATTATCTTCCTCTCCAGGTTTTCAAGCATTTAATTTTCTCTCTTTTATTTCTGACCTTTTCCAAAATATACGCTTTAATCCTCCCTGATCATATTTAGTCAAATTTGCCTCAAAATAATGTGCTTTATTTTCCATTTACTCTTATTTCCAAACCATTTTTTTTATTTGTGTTGCTTATGAGATTTAATTTGCTTCTTATTTTATCAAAACGAATGTTACCGACAATTTCTTTTCGGATAATAAAGAGGAACAAATTTGCGAGAAAAAGCCTGGAGCAAAATAATTAGTGAAAAAAAAGATTGGTTGTTAGTCCTCCCGTACATTAGGGGGCGACCTTTCAATTAAAACAAGTCACAAAAAAATACTTTTTATCAGATGTATCTACTTTTTTTGTCCCGTTATAATTATCAAACGCACACAAGCGACCCATTTCTATTTTCTGTCAGTGTGTCTTGAGTGATTGCTGTCACTCTCCATGGTCCTGTCAAGGCTGCCTCGGTGGTGCCGGTCCAGATCCTCCTGTCCCTCAAAGCATCTCCTTTCATAATGTTGAAGCAGATTTGTCAGTGGAGGGGGGGGATGAAGAGAGGGCTTGTGTGAGCCGGGAAGAAGAAGAGGAGGCTCGGCGGTCTTTGTCAGAGGTGCCTCGCTCTCCTTCTTGTGCTGCAGGATTAAGGACGGCCGGTGAATGGCAGTCACGGGATCCGGGAAATGCCATAGAATATTGTGAAGTCTGCATTTAGACGAGAACAAGAGACAGGATTTGAGCTTCAGGAAATGTGATGTGCTGAAGGAAAATGGAGGAATTTATACAAGTATTTGTTTTCTCTCGTGATTTAGATTAACTGTATCTTTTTAGAGTTATAGACAAACGTGTTTGTTCATTTTAATGTAGCGACTGGAGCTCGATTGTCTTCATCTTCATCCAGAAAGACGCTTAAAAACATCCAAATACCTCCATACTGCTCGTCTGTAACGTCCATCTCGTGTTGAAGCCTAGACATGAGGAATTGTTACGTGAAAAACTAAAATAAATTTGTGCATTTTAAGCTTCTTTGTAGCAGAAGCTCCCAGTGTCAAGTGTTGAAACACATTGCAAGTGTCAGTTTATTGATTGTCTGGTAACTTCCGCAACAAACGAGCTTAAAATATAGACTAATTTTTCGTTTTTTTGGGAACATTTACTCATGTCAAGGCTTCAATGCAAGATGGATGTTACAGACGAGCCGTATGGAGGTATTTGGATGTTTTTAAGCGTCTTTTCGAAGGAAGATGAAGACGAAGACAACTGAGCTCCAGTCGCTACATTAAAATGAACAAACATTTTTGTCTATAACTCTATAGAGAACAGATTAAAATAATCCCAACTCTTAGTCGACATGAGGGTGAGTAGAAAATGAAGTTTGAATTTGGATGAACTATCTCTTTAAATAGTGATGTGTCGATGAAGCTTCATGAAACAGTGTCATTATTTCCTGAGTCCACTAGATGTCACTCTTTGCTCTATAATCTATTGCTTTGAAAACCTATTTTATTATAACCTCACATCATTTTTAAGTTGTGGGCGCCCCCTACTGTCCTGTATATAACACTGTTTCATGAAGCTTCATGAAGCTTTAAGTGCCAACAAGACTGTATATTTTTGGTCCAGTGAAAAACTCAAATTGAAATTAAGTCAGAAACATCTGGACATAAACTTAAAAAGTCAAAAGTCTATATTTAAATCATCCGTTTTGTGGACCTCACCCTAAAGAAAACTGGTTCATGTCTGGAATGTAAAGTGTTAGGCGCTGGCAAGTGAACCACTGACGCCCCTTTTACAACCTGCTGTCTATGGATGGGTTTCTTTGTATTTCGGTGACCAGTTTTAGGTTCGCCCTCTGACCTCCTTTTGTTCGAGTGCTATTGTAAAATATAGCTTCAGACCAGAGACGCTCATTTTGCACTTTTACGAGACGCTTTAATTGGCCCCAAAAAAAAACTTGTTGCTGTCAAAACAAAATCAAGTTGCTTCATATGAATTATATTTTTAGCATTTAAAACTATTGCTGGTGTTGAAATCCTGCCATGTATTTAACCGACCACATTCATAAACCGTAAGCCTTCCATGTAAATACCAAGACGCTCCAAGCCCTTCAAACCAGGGCTTTAAAGGCAAGTGTGTACTTTCAGTCTGCCATTACTTCAGGAAACAAACACTTTGTGTAAACTCTCTGACGCCACTTTGAACTTCGTACACAGCAACTGATTTTTTACCTTCATTGAAACTATATGTTCAAGAAACTAGTCGACATTAAATACTATTTTGTGTTTGTCTTTTGAGGTGTTTGGCATAGAAAGTCAGCATCCTCCACCTTCAGAAAGTCACCTTGTTTCTTACTGTCCACTTGACCTGCACTCTCCTCTTCGCCTCCTTTAATCTCCGAGTCCTGTACTGCAGTGAAGTTATTGAACGCGTTGTTATAGTTCAAATAAAAAGTCCAATTCATTAAGAAAAAGCGTTTTTATATTAATGAATCCATTTATTCTCAACACATTCTACACATTCCATGTTTCTTTCTTCCCATAGTGGGACATTAATATATGGTCTTTTACTAATTTGATTGATTGATTGATTGATTGACAAACCTTTATTCTGCTGAGGTGTAGCAGCAATTCACTAGAAAGAGAGAAACATGTATAAACATTATATTTTAAACATACAGTACAAGTTAAAAAAAAAACAACAATCGTAATAAAACATAAATAACGAAGAAAAACTATAATAAAATATAAATAAATAACAAAGATCCTTAAAAAAATGTTTAAAAATTAAATTATAAATTAAAAAGGGATAAAAATATCAATAGAAATGAACATTAGTACATGAAAATAAAGTACACTCAAGAACAGTTGTGGGGGAGTGAGATATAAATACTAAAACGCAGATTTAAAACATTATGTCTGTCTATTAAATATTAACTAAAGTGGGCAAAACATGTTGTTATCTCAGTATATTAAAAAGAGACTAAATTAATGCTGATGGAATTTTTTGTCGTACTTTAAAGTATAAAAAAAACTCGACTAATAAAATAGCTCAGTTTTCCTTGAACAAGTTTCCAATAATTCTAATGAATGAGATCAATATGAATTACAAAAACTATTTGACCTCAAAACATTCCCTACTTTGCCGTCTTTATTGCGACCTCTCAAAAGGACGCGTGAAACAAGGTTGCGAGCCTGATAACATCCTTGAAAACTCATCTCTCAAGTTGAAAAATGGCAGTTTAAGTGTTGAATTTTATTCTTTAGCTATATTTTCCACGTCCTTTTTGGTGTGAGTCAAATAAAATGTAGCGAGTCGGATGGAAAGTGTGTACTTCAGTATGTAATAACTCCATGTACACTCAACTGTATAGACAGACAAAATAATAATAATAATAAAAAATAATTATCTATGAATAAAGCATGAATGGTACTGAATATATATATGTATAATAAAATGAATAGAATACAGTAAAATAAACGTAACAAAATAATGATAAATAAACATAAGTACAAGACAATAGACAGTAGAATTAGTTTAAATACACACTAGACAAGTACAAACAAGGGAGGAGATATAAACAGTAATTTCTTGTTAAATAGTCTGGGGAAAAAACGTGTTCCAATCGCAATATAACGAAAGTTTCACTCATAAAATAGTTACATTTTCTATCAAATTAAGTTTCAAATTAGCCTGAGAGTAGAATTTTCTCTGCGTGATTCATCTTCCAATGATACTTTTTTTTATAAAGAGGCCAAAACAAAAATCAACATGACTTATTGAAGCACTCTTTGTACACTGTAAAATACTTCATGTGAAATTAGTCATAGTTTTATTTTAACCTCTTATAAGGACACTTCAAATAAACAACATTTCTTTCTATACAAGATTTTAATTTTTGCTTAAAAAAAGTTACTTCCTTCACTCCAGAACTGATCTTGGGTCGTACCAAAAACGACAAGAAGAAGTCGGAGAGTCTGGTGTTAAATGGATAATGTCGAAAATAATAATTATTGGTAGTTATTTAACTTTTTATCGTCATTAAAACATGCATCATGTGGTTTTTTTGAATGAAAAAAAAGTAATTTTTTGCTCATTTGGCTGCTTGACCTTCAGATGTGAGTTAAGATACGGAGAGATTTATGAAGTGAAGGAATATTCTTGACCTTTAAAAAAATAAATTAGCTAGATACAAAAAAGCGGAGCTTCCGGAGCTTTACCTCCGGCGGGTTGACGGATGATTACCAGACGAGCGCGGAGGTGATTGGTCTGTCGGCGTGGATGTAGGGTGTGGGCGGGCGAGCAAATGAGCAGGAAACTTGATCATCCCTTCCTCAATCAGCCTGAGTGAGTGTCAACAGCTCGCCGCTAATGCTGCGGCCTGATGGGATACGTGCCAGGAGGCCCACGAGAGGGGATTGAAGAAGGGATGAGAGAGAGAGAGAGGGAGAGAGGGAGGCGTAAAATCAGA
Source organism: Callionymus lyra (assembly GCF_982586985.1). Lineage (NCBI taxonomy): Eukaryota > Metazoa > Chordata > Actinopteri > Syngnathiformes > Callionymidae > Callionymus > Callionymus lyra. The sequence continues at coordinate 10,778,911 of NC_141819.1, forward strand.
GAGGGATGCTGCAAACTCACATGTGTAATCATCATTCCTAAGAAGCGAAGAATCACATGTTCGTCGCCCCCTTGTCGCCCCCTCTCTCAGGGAGATTGCTCCTTGTCCTCCGTCACCTTCAGTCATCCCTCATTCATTCTCACCTCTTCCCCTCCACATGCCCTTGTTCTCTCTCCTCTATAAATACTTTCCTTTAAACGCTGTCTGACTTTTTTTTACCTACTTCTTTTTTTTTTTAGGGTTATCTATTTCAGACTCTTTACTCATTTTTCTACTCACCCTCATGTCGACTATGGGTTGGGATTATTTTCAGAGTAATCTGTTCCTTTTTAGAGTTATAGACAAAAATGTTTGTTCATTTTAATGTAGCGACTGGAGCTCAGTTGTCTTCATTTTCGTCTAAAAAGACACTTAAAACATCCAAATACTGTACGGACAAGCAGTATGCAGTAAGTCCCTCATCATGACCAATTTTCTGAACTTATTACTTTATAAAGTTTGTCTGAAATCTGGGCGAACAAGAGGTTACGAGAGCGGAGTCCATTATGACGTAATAATGGCTTCACTCCTCCTCCCGCCAGCTGTAATCACTCCTCGCTTTGTTTATACAACAAGTCAGGTGAAGGTGGAGACTCCAGGATTAATAATGCGTGGTGACAAACCTAGAAGTTTGACCAATCACAGCAGAGTGGGTGTGGTTATGGTGAACAAGATTTCATCTCCAGTTAAATCAACAAATTAGTTGGACTTCAATATTCAATTAAGTCTCATCAATTATATTTAATTTACATCATATCATATATATATATATATATTATACTCCATAAAATGCTGTGAATTTAGATATAAAGTCTAGAATAATGTTTCTATTATACATGTTTCAGGGATGAATGGATAGAAAGGTTTTGCGTTAAAAGCGATTCATCAAATAAACAAAAAGTTTTGTTCAACAAGACTTGTCTTTTCTGATGTTTCACACGTTGCTTTTTTAATCATAAAGCCGTTTGTAACTTCCTGCTCCAGTATATATAGTGGAAACAAGCGACGGCGTCAACTTCACTCGTATTTGGCGCCTTGTTGTTTCTCCCGACGAGCTCGTGTTTCCGTGAATGAAAGCACGACTGAGGGAGTCGACGTCTATTTACAGAGCCAGGAGTGCGACTCTCATCCCTCACAGCGCTTTGATGGCGACCTGGGAAGTGAAGGCGCCTCGTAACTGCCTCCATCACACTGATCGCAGCCTTAAAACCAGGGTTATGACAAGACGTGCATCATCCGTGAGAGCCGGGGAAGTGGCTCTGAAGAGGTGTAGACCTCGGGTTTCGACAGATCTGGGCAAAGTGCGGCCCTTTGACCGTATTTATGCGATTTATTTGAGTATACTTTTTGACTATATATTAATCCTCCCTGGGTTTTTTTTTAAGTTAACTAAAAGAAATGTTTTGAAAAAAACTCGTATATACAAGAATAAAATTGAAGCTTATTTAGCTTAATAAATGTCTCGTCCCAATGACGCATGCCTTTTTTTTAGGGATTTTTTTCCTCTTTTTGATTGACAGCCCCTAACAACATACACAGAATTTAATGTGGCCCTTGAATAATTTGAATTACAATAGATTGTTCATCTAGAAGCTGCTTTGTATTAGAAAATATGTTTGTCTGTAGAAGATGGAGTGACTTTTAAAGTTAGAAAAATGTCTCAAAATCTCTGAAAATAAATGAGAATATGAAAAGGGTTTATAGTGGCGATGTGTCGATGAAGCTTCATGAAACTGTGACTTTATCTCCTGAGTCCACTAGATGTCACTTTTTGCTCTATAATCTATTGATTTGAAAAGCTGTTCTATTGAAACCTAATTTTTAAACTGAGGGCGCCCCCTACTGTCCTCTGAAAAATATGACACTGTTTCATGAAGCTTCATCGACACATCACTTTTTTTATCCTACATGTTCCATCTATTTCTATTAAAATTAAACTTAATCAATAAGCTACTAAAAAAATCTAAAGCCATAATGGATGTTAAAGAAAAATCTTCTCGCACATTTTAATTAAAGATGACTTGAAAAAATATTTTAATACCACATTGATACATTTTTGTTGTGACGCAGTTGTTACGAGAGAAGAATTTGTCACAGTTTTATTTTAACCTCTCATAAGATGACATTTAAATAGTGATGTGTTGATGAAGCTTCATGAAACAGTGTCATTATCTCCTGAGTCCACTAGATGTCACTCTTTGCTCTATAATCTATTGCTTTGAAAAGTTATTCTACTGAAACCTCACATCCTTTTTAAGATGAGGGCGCCCCCTACTGTCCTCTGAAAAACATGACACTGTTTCATGAAGCTTCATCGACACATCACTACATTTAAACAACATTTCTTTCTATACAAGATTTAAGGGGTTAAGTTTTGCTCGAAATCTTAAAGAAAAATGTTTTCTTTCTTTCAATACGGAACTGATCTTGGTTTAACATGTTTTTTGTGTCATACCAGAAAGGACAAGATTTAGTTGGAAACAAAAAAAAATGCTATTCAATAGATTTTACAATGAAAGGTTTGTTATTTAAATGTAGATTTACATAATTTAGATGAAGAATTTATTGTAAAAGGTTGGTAAGGAATCGGCGTAAAATGCTTTTATTATGTTCCAAAATTAGAGTCAAGTACTATTTGTGAGTGTGTTCAATGTATGTATCGTGGCTCAAGATGTGGAGTAACACTGATGTTTTTCAATCCTCAGTGCCTGGCCCGCCCTTTCTATCGGTGGCCCAGGATTCGGAAACCTCCGCCGTGGTCCACTGGGGCCCTCCGGACCCCACCAACGGCCTGGATCTGCAAGGTTACCGGCTTCAGTTTGGTCGAAAAGATGTGTTTCCCTTGGCCACGCTGGAGTTCGCTCCCCAGGAACGGCGCTACACTGTAGGCAACATCCACCGGGGCGCCGCGTACCTCTTTAAGATCTCCGCCAAAAGCCGGGGGGGCTTCGGCGAGGAGGTCAGCGTGGAACTGGACGTGCCGGAGGAGACCCCGCGGGGGTACCCTCAGATTAACGAGGGCTCCAACGTGACGTGCTGCTCGGTGCAGCTGTCCTGGTCCCCGCCGGTCCTGGCCGAGAGGAACGGGCTGATCACGGAGTACACGTTGGCCTATAAAGAAGCCGGTACCGGAGGTCCGCCGAGGGAGCTCCGTCTGCCCCCCGACCAGTCCGACTACGTGCTCAACAGCCTCAAACCGAGCTCGGCGTACGATGTGAAAATCCGCGCGCACACCAGTGTAGGTCCCGGGCCCTACAGCCCGCCTATCCAGTATCGGACCGTGGCCTTTGACCCGACAGGTAGGGCTTGCCTTTTTCGCCTCTGAAGCACGGGGGTTTGGAAATTGGCTAAAAAAAAAAAAGTTTGCACCAACACGAAAAACTTTGAAAGCTGCCTCACACTCCTCCTTCAACCACCTGCACTTCTTCTTCTTCTTCAAAAAAAAAGCTTTTAAAAAAAAGTTTGCTGTGGAATTCTCGCTTCACTAACTCAAATCAAGGTAAAAGCCAAGTCAGTAAGTTCTAGTCAGTCATTTGAGAGGGAGCGGCCTTGAGTCTGGAGGTAAGTGGCGTTTAGTCAGACACTCGTTCCAGTCCTTGCGAAGCCGAGCACATTCACCAGCAGCCAGTTCACGTCCACAGTTTCCCACCCAGGTAGGGACGAGTGGAAACCAGTCGCACCAGGGATTGATTTGGGCAGCAGTTAGAAGAGGACCGCGAGCTTCTTTTGGGTTCTTTACTTTCTTTTCACCTCCTCCTAACCTTCCTTTTTTTTTTAATATCCCTTCTTCGGTGCCTGATTTTTGGGGCACTTTTTCTGGCATGGACTTTTCCCCCCATGATGAACTTGCACAGGACTGTTGGCATGGTGTGTTTCCCTGGGTCTCCGCTTCACCGGCGGCACATTGGCAGTGCCAACCTGGAGCGAAGACCGTCAGCTGTTGAAAGTCAAAACAGATGATGATGATGATAGGTTGGCGGTGCCAATAATGCCCCCCCCCCCCCCCCTGTGGGTCTGTCATTCATGAGTCTCATGTGCTGTGTGTCCTAACCAATGGCCCTTCTCACAGCCTGCAACAGCTCACTGGCGCGCCCAGAGGAACGTTGCAGAACTACAGCGTTTTTTGTTTTTTTTCTTCTTCTTCACCTTAAAGGGGTTCTTTCTTTCTGTGTCGACGATCGCTTCTTTACGCCGGATGTGTCATTGTTGTTTCTTTTTTTTCGACCCGACAGATGTGCCGAAGAATTTCACCGTCAAGTGGGCGACCAAGACCACGGTGGTTATTGCCTGGAAGTTTTCTGAGAGCAGAGCCTCGTATAAATGCACAGTAAGTTTCACTTTCACGTTCTTAGAATGAAGACCGAGTTCATCTTCATATTCAGTTAAATATAGAACCTGTTTTACTCCAATTTGACATCTAAAGTAAAAAAAAAGAAAGTCCTACTAACAGTCAGAAGAAAGTTTATTTATTTTAGTGATTTGATTAAATAATGTATTTTGTATTTAAAGTACAACTAAAGTGTTGATCTAATTGTGTGTTAAATAGATTTTGGACTCTATTGTATCATCAGTGTGTTTTTGTACAAAACTCTCTTTTCATTGAAATATCGACAATAGAAAATGATCTTAAGCCCCACCCACTGAAAACTCTTTGTTTTTCTGGAGATTAAATCTTGTTTACCATAACCACGGCCACTCAGCTGTGGTTGGTCAAGCATGGAGGTTTGTCACTGGCGTCATCCATCCTCCTCATTAATCCTCTAAGGGACTCGTTGTATAAACAAAGCGGGGTGGAATTAAAGCTGGCTGAAGGCGGAGTGAAGCCATTATTATTTCATAATGGATTCCACTCTCGTAACCTTTTGTTCGCCCAGATTTCAGATGGGGGAGAACTTTATATTCTATTATGAAGGAACATTCGCCTGTAATTAATCCTTCATTACTTAAAGGCTGTATAGTACATTTAACTTCCATTAAAACCTTCCTTAATCCACATGCTAATCTGAAACACACTGCACCTAAAGCGGGTCAATGAATAGCTCCTTCTGCACCACTGAGAGTGACAAACCGTCGGGAGTAATTCAGCATGAATCTGGACTTTCCTTCTCCACTACAGATCGACTACAACCGTCAGAAGATGGAGGTGGACGCCCGACAGCTGCGCGTCCTGGTGACCGGCCTGCGGCACAACTCCACCTACGAGTTCAGAGTCACGTGTCACGAGAGCACCGACGCCGGCACCAAACACCGGGTGGTGGCCCGGACCGCTCCACTCATGCTGGTCAAGAAGCCCAAGCTGGACATCTACGCCGAGCCGGACAACATGCTCACCATGTCCTTCCCGCCCGTCGACGGCAAGGATGTCAAGTGAGTACGAGACGGGAACTCGGAATTCCAGAGTCAAAGAAGAGGGTAGCCACAAGATTCCAAAAGACTTCCTGGACCTCCTGTATCTTGTTACTGCTTTCATTTCCTCGCATGATTTTACTCCGGTTGGATTCTATTCTCATTTTTTTTCTGATTGTTTGACATATTTTTCTGTTTCCAGGAATTTCTACGTGGTTGTGGTGCCCCTTAAGCCGTCCACAGGGAACGTCAGGAACCTGAAAAACCCCGACGAGACGGACATGGAAGAGGTGGGCTTGTGCTTTACTTCCTCTTTCTTCGCGGCGACTAATCGCCCACCTCGTGGAATTTTTGCAAACCCCTTCTCTACACACAAACCCAGATGAGTTATTTCCTCTCGCAAAGCATGTAAATAAAAGATTTACGGTCTATCAGCTCGTCCCTCACCGAGGCTCAAGGTCACCTTCGCTGCTGGATCAACAGCTTCGCTATTGGATTTGGGATTACATACAATCTCTCTTGGTAGTGTCTGCTTCTGTCTGCAGTTTGGAAGGAGGGAGAGGGGCAGAAATGTTTGTTTCCGAGTGTGTGTGTGTGTGTGTGTGTGTGTGTGTGTGTGTGTGTGTGTGTGTGTGTGTGTGTGTGTGTGTGTGTGTGTGTGTGTGTGTGTGTGTGTGTGTGTGTGTGTGTGTGTGCTGACATTTGGCAAAGACCCGGGATATTTGCTGTGTCTGGTTCTATTATGAAGGAACAGTCGGCTGTAGTTTTAATCTTTCGCTTCTTTCGTCCTATTGAAATTGATTAACTTAAGCCCCGCCCACTGAAAGTACTTTGTTTTTCTCAAGCTAAAAAAAAAAATCGTGTTTGCCAGAGCCACGCCCACTCTGCTGTGATTGGTCAAGCATTGAGGCTTGTCACCATGTGTCATCAATCCCAGAAGTCTCCACCTTCAAGGGGCTCGTTGTATAGACAAAGTGGGGTGCGATTACAGCTGGCTGGAGGAGGAGTGAAGCCATTTTTACGTCACAATGGACTCTTGTAACCTCTCGTTCGCCCAGATTTCAGACGGACTTTATAAAGTAATGAGTTGAAAACATGGTCATGATGAGGAATTTACTGCGTCTTGCAGAGAAAGACTTCAACATTTGAAATGTGTGTGTCAGGAGAGTTGGAGTTTGACATTAGTTGATCTTTAAATAACAATCTACAGGTATTTACAACAAAAGACAGCATTGATAGCTATTTTGCTAACAGACAGATGCCAACAAAAACATAAAACAACACAATAGTTTATAGCTGTACTGATTTAGCAGTACAAATAATTGTATATATTATGAGTGATGTGTCGATGAAGCTTCATGAAACTGTCATTATTTCCTGAGTCCACTAGATGTCACTCTTTGCTCTATAATCTATTGCTTTGAAAAGCTATTCTATTAAAACCTCACATCAACCTCTGAAAAATACGACACTGCTTCACGAAGCTTCACCGACACATCACTATACATCAGGAGTTACAATGGATGAGCAACCTTTTTCCCGTCTGCGTTCAGCTCCTGCGGGAAGTGACGCCGAAGCGGCGGTCGCGGCGTCAGCTGGCTCAGCTGGACCAACGCAAGCCGTACATCACCGCATGCTTCAGGCACCTTCCGACCAGCTTCACCGTGGGCTCGGACCACCGGCTCAGCAGCTGCGAGAACAAGCCTCTCGAGCCGGGCCAGGAGTACGTGTTCTTCTTGCTGGCGGAACTGAACACCACTTCAGGGGTGAGTTTTTCCTCATTTTAACCAAAAAATCATAGGCTTAAGGGTTTGTTTCTAACTTGTTGTTTTTACTAGAAAATGTTCGCCACCAGCCCGTACACCGACACCGTGATGACTCCAGAGTTGATAGGGAATCCCCTGCCGGCGGAGAGCGGCGGAGATGGGCTCATATGGGTGGTGGGGCCGGTCCTGGCGGTGGTCTTCATCATCTGCATCGTCATCGCCATCCTGCTGTACAAAAAGTAAGTTGAACTGAAAAATACACTCGCTTTTTTTGAGACTTGTGTATTTTTTTTGTTGAAGAGACATTGTTTAACTTCTAACAAGAGTCTTGTGTGCTCTTGGTGGTTTACAAGTCCACACTGTTGCTCCAACAATGACAGCTCAGGCCTGAAGAAAACTGTCATTACACACCACAAATGTTTTCTCCAACCAAACACCGAGGTTTATTTTCAGAGCAAAAGCAGATTTAGGTCTTTTGAGATGTCATATTTGGAAACAGCCAGACTAGATGTTGAGTCTTGTACACCATCAACCGCAGCACAGCCCTGGCAACCACCGACTCTTTTGTTGAGTTATGGGATGTCCTGTGTTTTTTGTGTTGGAAGAAAGGCTGCTTGGTTGAAAACTCATCTTAGGCAACAACAACATAAAGTAACCATAGTAACTATTGGCGTTTATTCTACTGATGTGTTAATGAAGCTTCATGAAACAGTGTCATTATTTCCTGAGTCCACTAGATGTCACTCTTTGCTCCATTATCTATTGCTTTGCAAAGTTATTCTATTGAAAACTCACATCATTTGTAAGCTAAGGGCGCCCCCTACTGTCCTCTGAAAAATATGACACTGCTTCATGAAGCTTCATCAACACTATTTTATTCTGATAGATTAAGGGCTCTTTACTGACCACAGAGACTTTTATCCAACAAGATGTCGCACACAGACTTTGTATTTTTTATGATCCCTTTGCATGTCTAACATGTTAACTCGCATGTCTTTTAACTCCAGAAATGTTTGCATGATACAAATGAAACCGAGGTTGTGGGAGGAGAAGGTTTTTGGAAAATGAGAGAAGATGAGATTCTGTTAGACTGAGTGACGATTTAAATTGAATAAATAAATGATGTTTTTGTACGGTCGGTCCAACAGCCGCTTAACTGAGATTCCATTTGTGCTTTTAATTTGTTAATTAAGACGCGTTAAAAGAGGACAGCGATAAAAAAACATCTTTGCTGGAAGAGAATAAAAGAAATGAGCGACTAAAAAGAGGTTTAATCTGACCTCTATCTTTTCCAGAACTGTTTCAAGCTCTGACTGTAACGTTTGGCACTGGTGAACACTTTCTGTGTCGACTTAAGAACTAACTTTAGATAAAAAAAAAAAAGGACGTATCATTATCACTATTTTTTAAAGTTTACAGGTTATCTGCGCATAACTCCTAAACGTTGACAACATAAACTACTGTGTACTTCTGGATATCTATGTATATATACGTGTGTTTTTTTTACATTAATTCTTACTTAATGTTTGTGCAAAGTAAAGTAAATTAAATCAGACCTTATTTCTGCGAAAAAAAGGTAAAAGTTATAAGATGAAAATGAATATATTCGATGTATTTAATAAGAAAAATCTGATTTAAAATTATCATTTAATATATGGGATGGAAAGAAACGAATATTTATAACCTTTTCACTATAAGAAAATGTATAAAATTATCAGCCAAATGTTATTTTTTTAAATATCAAAAAGCAAATAAATCTAAAAATTGAGAAATAAAATAATTATTGTGTTTAAAGAATAAAATATGGCACAACTCGAAAGTTGTTTTGCTAAAGAAAAATACACAAAAGAAACAAAAAGATTATATTATTCGATGTAAAAATCAAAACAAACCTTCTTAAGCATTAAATTATATTTGTTTCTTTTATAATTATTTCATCAACTCATATTTTTAGTGTTTAGCAAACATGAATCAACATGTTTTATTAATTGATTTCATGAATCAACTATTAATACTCGAGTCGAAGTCAATTTTCTTGCATCATAGATGTTGCGAAACTATTTATTTGGTCCAACTGTACACGACGCACATAAGCAGTGAGAACAAACGCCAGATAAATCGGGCTTTAATCCCTGAATTATGGGAAGCATCTGGTGCGCAGGAACAGCGAGCTACTGTCAGATGATCCCCAACAGTCTGACCTTTGCCTGACCTCCACATTTGCAGTTAGGGGAGAGTAACGTCTCTCCTTGAATCTCTGTTTTTCTCTCTCTTCTCTGTCTTTCCACCTCGCTCTCCCACCTCTCCTTCCATCTGTCCCCGGTGAACAGTGTTATCATGATCTGCCCTTGACCCCGGCGTGTCCTGAACCCCCTCATTTCAGTGTCTGCACCCCCACTTGCCTACACACCACACACACTCCTCACACTGAGCTTCAACACACACACCTTCAAGTTGCATCACACGCTCAGAAACCTCCTGCAAATGCTCATGAGCTTTATCGCATTTCTTCCGTGATCCTGGCAGCAACCCCTGTGAAATTTTAAACTGCTCTCTATTGATTTATCTCTCTTCTCGCCTTCCCCTCTTTTTTTTCCTTGTGTGTTGTGTTTTCACCATCTTTGTATATTTATTCGACTCCTGTTGCATCTCTGGGAAAACAGCAAACCTGACAGGTAAGGACCGGTTGTACTTCATCTGAAAGCCTAAAGAAATTCTAAAAAAATCAGGAGAATATTGATTGATTTTTTTTTTTCAACCACTGTTTTTGCTCCTGACACGTCCTCCATCCACACGTTTAAAAACTGCTTTTTTTTTTACTTTTTTTTATTTCTCAGCCGCAAACGAAAAGAGTCGGAGCCTCGCACAAAGTGTCTGCTCAACAACGCAGACATCACGCCGCACCACCCCACTGACCCGGTGGAAATGAGGCGCATCAACTTCCAAACTCCAGGTAAACAAAACAAAAAGCACGTGAAAAAAACGCCGACTTCGTCTTAATCCAGTTTTCTCATCCGCACTGTAACAACAAATCTTACCGATCGTTGGTTTACATTCCATTTTTTAAATCATCCGCCTGAAATGGTTTGTTTCATGTTTCGCTCAATCATGGCAAAATAAATTATATTGATTTATTTCAATCATGTTATTTTGCTTCTTCAATTAGTTCAAAGCGAGGTTTTACGTGTCGAGACCGAAGCAATAACGAAAGGATTTAGTCGAAAAAACATTTTTTTTACGACTTTAGCAGACGCAACTAAAAAGTTGTATTTCTTAAAATTCACGTGTGCTTTAAAGTGAGTCCTTCAAGTGCAATAAAACTTGCAGAGGATTGGAGGCTTAAAATTGTTCTTTACTATCTTGAATGGCAGCAACATTTATTTTTATGTAATGTAGAGAAAAGTTTCTTCTTCCCTGTGTGTTGATTTTGAAATAATTTAAATGATCAATAAATGTGTCTAGTAACACTAGATTAGTGAAATATGTATAATAATTCGACGATATGTGTTGTTCTCAGTATTATCTTGATCTTTAAAGTATGTACTTTTTTGAGTATTGTTTTGATTGTTTAAGCGCTTTGTGACCCTGGTCTCGAAAAGCGCTATATAAGTAAATATTACTTACTTACTTACTTACCATCCATTGATCGTTGTCAAAGCAGAAAAACAATGACACTGGCTCCCCTAGTGTCAGAATGGTGTAACTGCAATATCATGGCTTCTATGATTGCACTATTGCCAAATACTACATCGTCAACAGAACCAGCGATGGGCTGGAGTAGGGCTGACATGTTTCAGTGAATGATAAGTGAGATTTAATTGATTTATCCAAAAGTTTACATTTAATTCATACATTTTTGATTTTAAAGTCTGAATTTTCCTAAAGGAAAATCTATGACAGTCATTGGTTGTAACTTAGGATAGTTATTGATTTGTAGCATCATCTTTAAAATATATATATATTTGAATATCATGTTTTAATGATCAATTTCTCCAAATTCTACATCCCAATGTTTTGTAATGGTAGTATTTGAACATTATTCTGTTATTTAAATATTAAAACCTGCCTGCCTGCATTTTCAATGATTTAAAACCTATTTATTTTGTCACAATCTTAATTTGTTTTAAATGATTAATAGATGTGGCAAAAATAAATGAACTAATGAATACTAAATAAAAGATTAACAAACATGCATTTTAAAACATTTCATAATGAAGTTAATGAAGGCAGACATTTACACTGATGCTCTTAATTTGAAAGGCCGGAAGTTAATTTCCTCCTCAGGAACGACGTTTGGGGAATTAACCGCACTGTCTAGCAATAACTTTCCAAATTAAATCGTGCTCTTATGACAAGAGAAACACGAACAACTAAATGATTGACAGCATTATGATGTTGTTGTTAAGTTACAATGTTTCTATCCGTGTCAGTAGAGATGTTGAACCGACAGACTCGCCTTATGTTGCTTCTGTGAAGCAGTTTTGTCGTCACATGAATCATAAAAGTATTAGCTTGAGTCAAATACTAACAATTCTGTTTACAAAATGTTGTATTTATTTGCATCTTTTTGAGTATCTCAACCCAAGGATGGAAGCAAAGCTTTTCAAAGCACCAAATTATTGATCATTAAAAGTAAATCATGAAGTAATTGAAAATACTGTTAGTTCCAGAAATTGTTCTAGCACAGTTTCAATGGTGCTATTGTGCTGCACAGGAAAATACATTATTATTTCTTTAATAATGATTACAGTCTGAAAGGATTTTCTTCAAAATCATATTAGCTTTGACTCTTTATTTCAGTCAATTTTACTAAAAAAAATAAAAATAAAAATGTATCTGATGGTCATTTGTTGAAAGCAACACCGAAAAGTTTGTGGTTCCTTTTATAGGTAATAAAAGAAAAATTCTTAGGTCGACTTTATTTAGACCAGTGGTGTCGATCTGGATAGCGCACCGGACAGAATGTTATACTCAGTCCAAGTCGGGTTCTGAACCCCAAAAATATATACAGTAAATATGTATCAATGAAGGCAAATTCATCCTGGAATTAAGTATAAAAATATTACTGTATGATGATTAAAACAAGAAAATTACTTGAAAACGTTGTTTTCCACTTTAAAGCACATCCTGGATTATTGTTGACGTTTATAACCTGTTGGACTTTCTTGATAACGACCTCTTGAGTGACATGTTACCATGATATCGACACACAAAAATGCTGATCCAGCTTTATTATCGATGTTTACATGTATCATCTCATTATTGTCTCAAACTTGCCGTTTGTGGCCCAAGTCATCATATTAAAGGGAAGCGAAAATGTGTTGAACGAGTGCAGCGCGAGCAAGAGACTCATCTATTAGTTATTCAGATCATAGTATCATTAAATACTTGTATAAAAACACAATAGTTGAGCTTAAGACCCCATTTTTTTCTAGCTTTTACTAGTACAAAGTTGAAAATGTACTTGTTTTTCTTCTTTTAAACTCCTGTTGAACAACTGCCAGATATTGAAAAGGTCATTTATCTTTTCTTTTTTGTTAAATCTACAAAAGCTCTCGCTTATATTTTGATATTTGTGTTTATAAGCAAAAATACATATCTTGGCAGTGGATTTCGGAGCTTGACCCCAAAAGAATAATCATGAAATATAAACTAAAAGTTTGTGTCTTTATGTTTTTTTGGTGTGCTTTATGAAAAAAAAAGTGTGGATAAATCTCTTCTTCATCTCATGGTGTCTTCCTCGCCGAGGCCTCCGTCACTCATCCGTCACTCATCGTCAACGTCTGGAGAATAAAGCTTTTCTCTGGAGCTTCCTGGAGGCCTGTCGTCTCACATGTATAGTGGGGGGGGTGGAGGGGGTGGAGGGGGTGATAGAACGGAAGGAAGCAGCTCTAGAAACGTGGTTCCACTTCCCGTCATCACCCTCATCCGGCTCAGTATTCCGAGGCTCGATCGGAATCGTCCGCCTGTAATGACGAGGCCTGTAATGGCCGCCGTGCTCTCGACTCTCTTCTAACGTTCCATCTCCTGCTCCAGCCTCACACACGACGTCCACCGACACACTCCAGGAGCGACGACCGCTCTTTAGATATTTAGTCTTTTTTTTTCCTGAGGACGTCTTTATCTCGGCACCGTGGGATCCTCATTTAAATGGACGTTTGAGCCCAATTAAACGGACCGGTGAGCACATGCGAGAAAACTCCCATCAGCTCATCCGGACTATTGTTCCGATGAGCACTTATCTTCGCCCCCCCCCCCCCTGTGGCCCCGGCGGTGCGTCGGCCATCAGTGTTCGCTGACCCCTGGTGGTTAAGGAACAAACATGTCACCATCTTCCTCATGAACTTGGATTCATGCATGTTGAGTGTGTTTTTAAAACATGTTACTCCTCCGGAGGGCGTCTTCGTCATTATCGTCTTCGGCCCCCCGGGGGGGGGGGGTTTCATCGGCAAATGGGGCCAAAGTAATGAAGCGACTGAGTGAACGTCTACTGTCTGTCTCCGATCGTGACCTCTTTTGATTGTTCCGCTCCGAGCTGAGACTCTTCCGTCTTCCGTCGCTCTCGCAGCAGCTGATCAAACACAATACGTTTGTCACGATTCTGTTGAAAAACAAACGTTTTTTTCTTCTCATGTTAACTCTTCACCGTCGACACTGTTGTCTTTAGAACGTGTTCAGGTCTCTAGAAAAGCCAAAGACAGTGTGAGTTTTACTCAAAACTAAAATAAAATTGTAGAATTTGAACGAGTGATGAAACTTCATGAAGCAGTGTCTTTATTTTCAGAGTCCACTAGATGGCAGCATCTGCACTATTTACCTTTGTTTTGAACAACTGTTCTATTGAAACTGAGGGTGCCCCCTACTGTCCATTATGACACTGTCTCATGAAGCTTCATCGACACATCACTACTGAAAATAACTGGACATCATACAAGATAATAAGAGTCTTGGATCGGAAAGTTGGTCGGTCGTTGGTACTGATGGGTTGACGAGGCTTCATGAAACTGCTGATGATGTATCATCAATTTAAAAGCCCACTAAATGGCACTGTTTGCTTCATCATCGCTGGTTCTAACCTTCTAAGTCCATAAAACTAGTGATGTGTTGATGAAGCTTCATGAAACAGTGTCATTATTCCCTGAGTCCACTATATGTCACTCTTTGCTCTATAATCTATTGCTTTGAAAAGTTATTCTATTGAAACCTCACGTCATTTTTTAGCTGAGGGCGCCCCCTACTGTCCTCTGAAATATATGACACTGTTTCACGAAGCTTCATTGACAAATCACTACATAAAACCATCATTTCTAACTTTAGCCTTCTAGTGGCCTTTAAGTTGATGACATGTCATCACATAAAATGTTGTATCAGTAAGTCTTAAATTATAAATTGGGTAGAAAAATATATATATTTTGTAAAAACTTACACTTCTTTAAAAATGGCACAAATTTGACTCTCATCACAAACACAATAGTTGAGTTTGAGACCCCAGTTTAAGCTTTTACCATGTAATAAAGTTGAAAATGAACTTGGTTTTTAAGCCATTTTCCATTTAAACTGCTGTGTAACAACTGCAAGATATTGAAAAGATCATTTATCTTTGTTTAAATATACAAACGCTCACGTATCGGAAGAATTCTACGACCATAATATCAAAATAAACTAATAAAAACCCTGTGAAAATATGTTCAACTTCTAAATAATGAAGCTAAGCAAGCGCGACTGCTGTTCAAACATGTTTTCACAATGAAACACACAACACACTCTGTGTTGGATCATTATTGTGCTTCTGGTCCTGATGAACATCCTCTGGTGTCTCACACACATGCAGACAATGGCTCCCCTGCTGTGGTGAACGTACAGACGTACAGTGGTTGTGATTCCCCCCCGCCAGCTTTAATTACACGTTGTCATGACTCAATTAAACAAGGGGGTCGAGGGGGGGGGGGTTCGTTCTTAACACACTTTTGACCCCCTGGGCTCACCAGTCGTATCAGGAAGAACCCGGGATTATTTTAGTAACCTTGTCATCTGTAATTGGGCCAGCACGCTTGACTTTTGAACAATGTAGCATCTGTTTTATCAGTTATTACCAGTTAAATTATAAACACAACTAGGTGGCGCTCTTTGTTTGTTTTTGGGTTATTAGGATTTATTGATCCTTCTGGAGATCTCCTCCCGGAAATTGGGTTTCCAGGTCACGGTGGACAACAGAAGGTACAGAAGTTTAATTAAAAACAAGAACAAGAACAAAGCGCAAAGGAAGTGCAAATACAAAGAACATTATGTTTCATTTACGTTTACAAACAATGTATATAAAATGAAATGATACGCCCCCAAAAATTTTTGCCTTTTTCACTAGTGATGTGTCGATGAAGCTTCATGAAACAGTATCATATTTTTCACAGGACAGTAGGAGGCGCCCTAAGCTTAAAAAAGATGTGAGGTTTCAATAGAATAGCTTTTCAAATCAATAGATTAAAGAGCAAAGAGTGACATCTAGTGGACTCGGTAAATAATGTGTAAATATGTAATTTCTCCCTATTTCTTAAAAGCTAGTGTAACCTTGCTTTATTTCCTTTGATCTTTGTCGTTTTTATCAGTTTTTTGTTCTTGTTTTTATGAAACTATCATCTGTTGTGAACTGGAAAACCCAAAGGAGATCTCCAGAGGGATCATGAAGTCTATCTGTGAACGCTAATGTTGGGAAGCAGGTTAAAGGAACATTTGTTTTTTAAAATTGTTTCTCCAGACAAACACTAGCTTTAAATTGACTTAAATATCTATATTTAGATCGATAGATGGAGTTTATTAATCCCTGTGGAGATCTCCTTCGAGAAATTGGGTTTCCAGTTCACAGCAGGTAATAGAAGCTACAGCAAGTTTCATAACAACAAGAGCAAAGTGCAAACAAAAGAACAAAGTGCAAGTATAAAGAACAATTTAACAGGTTTAACTCACCCAAAGGTGTGTTTCAGCTACTAAAGAAGCTTTATATAAGTGAAGAAAATGACTTGAAAATATCTTTATTCGTCTCAGCTGTAGTGAATTCCTGCGAGTCAACCTTTACATTAACCAGCCTTAACTCATTAACTCGCCGCCCGGTGGTTTATTCCCAACGTTCTAGAACAAAAAACAGAACCCCCCAGAATAAGCAAGAACCTCCTGCCACTGGGATTAATTCAGGAAAATCACCTGTTTTTTTTTTTTTGGTTCTTTCAAGATCCGACTTTGAACCTGAAACAGGGCACCGAGGTCTGCGACTCCCTTCAGGTCGGGCCGCTGTCAGCCAAAAATGTGGCCACTTGTCCACACCTTTCAGTGGCGGCAGACAAAGGCAGCTTTCAGAGCCGGGTTTCACACACAGACAGATAAGCTGTTCTCGCTTCCCCTCGTGCTTTCTTTCTCCTTCCTGTCAATGGATCTCTGACGTTTATGACAGCGGCGAGATAGCGAATCAATGGAGTCTGTGATCTCTTCATGGAGACCGAAGCTGACGGCTAAATACCACGGACTCTCGTATACGAGTCGTGAGAAGCTTGTCCTCATTTTTCCCGACGTGCGTGAGAGCGACGTCGAGTCGTGGAGACGATTCAATCGACTCGCGACGTCCTCTAAGTAAAGTGATTATTCAAAGAAGCGAGGGACGCTGCTGCTTCTCCTGCTTGTGAATTTTTAACGACACCTTTTCATGCGACAACATTGAAAATTTAACACTTCGGTGCAGGAGGAGGAGCGAGTCGAGCCCGAGGGTTCTGAGGTTTATGTGAGTCCACTGTCAGTCAAACATCAAATGAGAAAGTGTTCTTAAACTGCAACTGTTAAATATTGAGTTTATTTTAAATGTCACACTTTCTTTTCCGTTTAAAGTATATCTCAAGTGGTGAAAAAATCACAGCAGCTAAACTTAAATGAAAAATTATTTTCAATTATAATATTATAATAAAATAAAAGGACGCTTTGCAATATTATTTGGTTTTATTTTTATTTGAAAACTAAACAAGTGATATATATATATATATTAAGGAAAAAGGAAAAATTTAAGGCTCAAATTTAGGATTAATTAAGAAATAGTCTTATATTATGTGGTGAAAGAATCACAGCATCTGAACATAAATGAAATATTCTTATGATTTTTACAACTTATAAAATTTGAATACAATTAAAAGGAAGATTTAAAAAAATGTTGTTTTTATTTTTATATATTAAAAAAAAAAGTTAAACCCATTGAAGGAAAAATGCTCAAATTTTGGATTAATTAAAAAAAAGTCCAATCTTAAATGGTGAAAGAATCAAAGCAGCTAAACATATATAAACATTCTTATAATTACTTTTTTTATTATTATAAATTAAATTTGAATACAATTCAAAGTAAGATTCACAATATTATTTGGTTTTAAAATAAAAATGTAAAGCTCACATTTAGGATGAATAAAAAATAAAATTCTTATAATACATATTTTTTATAATTATTAAAGAATTAAACCTGATATTAGAATACAATTAAAAGGGAGCTTTGAAATATATATATTTTATTTTAAAGAAAAATGTAAAGCTCAATTAAGTTGAGACATTTTAACATGAGATTAAATATTTTTAAACCATCTGTAGTTCCTTCCTGACCATTCTATTAAGTTAAGAAACGGCTTATATTGTGACTCGTAAACCATCGGCGGGTTTATGTGCGTTTGAAAGTGTTATCAGAAATCAATACTGAACTATGATGAGTGCTTCGGGGAACAGAACTGAGTTATGCTTTGAAATTACTCTTCTTGACAGATTTTTTATTATTATTGAAGACGTTTAGAACTGTGGTCTCTAACAAGTTTGAGGGTTCGGAACCAAAATACATGATTTTAAAGACACAATTAAATATATAATTTGGGGGGAAATAGATGTGTACTTTTCTGGGGGGGTATTAGAAAATCCAGGTGAAAGATGGATCACATTTTAGGAGAAAAGCTTATAAATAGATATGTATTTTGATTCAAAATAAAAATATATTTTTAAATGTATTAGAGTAGAAAAGAACACTGAAACAAATCTTAGCCAGCACAAAAATAGGACTTAAAAAATGCTATTTTTAAATCAGGAAATATTAAATATGTTAAATTGTTTTCTGGAAAAAAAAATTTTTTTTTGATAAATATTATTAGTGATGTGTCGATGAAGCTTCATGAAGCAGTGTCATATTTTTCAGAGGACAGTAGGGGGCGCCCTCATCTTAAAAATGATGTGAGGTTTCAATAGAATAGCTTAAAAAAATAAATGATAGAGCAAAGAGTGACATCTAATGGACTCAGGAAATAATGACAATGTTTCATGAAGCTTCATCGACACATCACTAAATATTATTCCATCACTGAAGCCTTTAAAGTGAAAGAAAACTCTTAAACTTCGGGGGAAACGAGTGCAGTGGTTTCTAGCATGTCCTCTTGTGTGATGCTTTTATTCTCTTATCTCATTGTCTACCATTTGTTCGTCTGTTTTCATCGTCTTCACTTTGGCAACGTCTGCTGTTCTTTCAGATTCGGGTCTAAGCAGTCCTCAGAGCGAAGCCGATTTTGAATACGAAAGTCAGTCCCTGCAGTTCTAGCTTCAGCTTGGTTTCTAAACACCACTTTGCCTCCATTTACAGCGACACCATTTGCATTCGTTTTGTGCTTCAGTTTTTCTTTTCACACGATGCAGCAAAAAACAAACAACAACAAAAAAAAAAAGCACTAATTATTTTTGGTTTGTCCCTGCTGAGATTTTTTCTTTTGTTTTGATCCGTAATTGGTTCACAATAATCCACCATGCATTAATAACTCAAATCACTTCTGCTGATGAGGTTCAGATTTTTATTTACTGTGGTTTTTAATCCCTTCCTCTCTTCCTTCCCGTCCTCACTTCCTCGCCGCTCTCTTCCTCCAGCGCCGCTGCTCCATTTCCACTCTCCTCTAAAGAGGGGGATCTCTCTCTCTGTGCGCCGCGATAACAAGCAGAATTAATTAAAGTTGTGGCAAACAAAAGCTCGACATTTGATCAACCCTCTTCGCCTTTTCGCTGAAGGATCATCGAAAAAAAACAAAAAACTTTCTAACTCCCGCCTCCTCCTCCTCCTCCCCCCGTCATTCTCTCTCTCTTTTTTCCCTCCTTCCTTTTCTTTGCTTACCCACAGACACACTTCTTCTCTTTCATATGGAAATATCCAGGCGTCGCCCAGAGAGTCATTACATTTTCCTAAATCGCAGATTAAAACGTTTAAAAAGCGTCTTTAGAAAGTGTCCAGATTGAAGAAGAAGCGTGGGCGTGTCCTTGAGCGACTTTGGAGAGTTGAAGTCATCGATTGACTCAAACGACACGAGAGAAGATTGTCATTTGTTTTATTGTGAAAGGGCAGAAGACGATAACATCTGCTCGCGCCGCGACCTCCTTCGAATGCACCACTTTAGGATGATAAATGGACGGAGTTGTAAAAAATGCGGACTGACGTCCAAACGCCAGATAGAAACACGCTTTGATGTCGACTCAGTCAACCTGTTCTCCGCAGGGGGGTGAGCTCCTCGTGCTCCCGCGTCTCTCTTAAGCCCAGACTTTGAAGAAACCAGCGCGATCTGTCGATTTTCTTCTACAGATAGTAAAAAATGAACCTCGAGAGAAGCTATTTATTATCTAATAACTATGACCGTGAGTTGTTGTTCAGTGATATTAACTCAGAGATAGTTTAAGTGTAAAGATTAGATTAAAACAAATACAAAAGCAGTAGAAAAACAGTAGTAGGAGTAAATATATGCATCCTGTTTTGGTTCCCAATGTCCTCTTATCTATTTAGCATCTGTCTTAGCTAGTGATGTGTTAATGAAGCTTCATGAAACAGTGTCATTATTTCCTGAGTCCACTAGATGTCACTCTTTGCTTTATAATCTATTACTTTCAAAAGCTATTCTATTGAAACCTCACATCATTTTTAAGCTGAGGGCGCCCCCTACTGTCCTCTGAAAAACATGACACTGTTTCATGAAGCTTCATCAACTCTTAAATATTATTGATGTGTGGATGAAGCTTCATGAAACAGTGTCATCTTGTTTAGAGGTCAGTAGGTGGCGCCATCAGTTTAAAAACAATGTGAAGTTTCATTAGAACAGTTGTTCAAAACAAAGTCAAAATAATACATAGACCGCCCATCTAGTGGACTCTGAAAATAACGACACTGCTTCATGAAGCTTCATCAACACATCACTATTAAAAGCTTGTGCTGATAAAGTCTTGTGGAACCGTTTTCTCGTCCCAGAGACCACAAGATGGCGCTCTAGGTTTTTAAAAAAAATATCATGGCGCACAAGGTAGTGGGTTCTTTGATTGACAACAGTGTTTCATGAAGCCTCATGAAGCAACTGAAGACGGAAGGTGGCTTTGGAAACTACCTTATTATGACTTAGAAATGGAGGTTGAAGTCAGTTGTTGAGGTCCAATAACAACAGGAAACAACAACTGACGGATTTTAAGAAATTAAATGAGCGACGAAAAGGCTGCTCTTCCTCCAAATAAGAAAGGATTCACAAGCGTCTCCATTCATGGCGAGGGTCGTCCATGTTTGTCTGTAATCAACGAGTCTTCATCGGGTTTTCAGGCGGATGTCACGGCATCCCGTCATTATCGCCCGCCTCGTATAATCTCTGTTAATCTTCGTGTAATTGACGCGGCTTCCACTGTTCTCTCGGCGTTAAATAAATTGCCGTCGCTAATGCAGAGCGTCGGAGTTATGTTCCCTCCTCGGCGCCACCGTTGACCCTCTTGACTCCGGCGTCCTTTGAAGGAACATTTAAGGGGAAAAAAACCCAATATTTAATATGATTACAGAACATTTCACACTCGATTAAATCCTTTTTTGTTTGTGGAGAAGCGTCAACATTTTGTGGAGGTTTATTTTTGTCTCCGTAGTTTAATAAGAGGCGTCTAAAATTAGGAAGTAGGGCCACATGTGTCATATTCCATTACATGGCCGGGGTATTACGTCCCTTAAATGGATTAGCGGCCGCGGAGCAGCGGCAGCACTGATAATATTATAGCGGCGGATATTTAAGCGAAGGAACCTCAAAGGCGAGTTCTTCCTCAGATACATGTCTGACAGATTTGGGAGGACCGCATTGGACGAGCCACTGAGGAGGATTTTTTGGATGGATCGGGGGGGGGGGTGTTAATCTCGCAGCCAGTGTTGGGTTGGAAAGGGACCACCAGATGGAGGAGCTGTGGCCGGGGTCGCTTGCTTTGCGTCAACTGGCTGAAATGGAGCAGCTCACTGAGTCACAGAGCTTCACTCACCCTTGTTGACTTAAACCCCCCCACACACACTCCCCCCCTCACAAAAAAAACCCCAGGTCAGCGCTCCCGTCTCGTCTTTCTCCAGCTGACAGGCCGGAGAACATGGAGTTTGGAGTTTGGTACTTTTTAATGATCAAGTTAAAAAGAATCCTTTTTAATTGAAAAATATTCTAAATGTTTCTCCCTGGTCTAATAGACATGTTTATTTAAATGATTCCAAATGTTTTATTTCTGAAACTTATTCATGGTTTTGTTAAATATTCCTTCGTTTCTTAGTTAGAATATTACGAATCTAAATGTATCTTGAAAATGTAGCTAATAAAAACAATATTTTCTCTTTATTATTATTATTATTTACAATTTAAACCCAATGCTTCAGAAAACAACTGTTCACAGTTTATTTATCAACCAATTTTCACTGTTAATCTTTTACATCAATAAATGGTGATGTATCACATCTGGTCTGGTTACTACAGTTTTGACATAAACTGTAGTAACCAGACCAACAAGAGAACGTGATCACAGTCATTTCTGTCCTAATAACATTGGACCTAATAATATATATATTTGTTAATTCGACATCTTTAAAACTCCCCAAAAACACACAATTAAGCCGCATAAAGATTGTAACTCAGTGTGTATTACTATGGAAACATGTTTACAGTTGTTTTATTGTTGAAAATATGTTAAAAAGTATTTAATTTATGTTTTTTAACAATTTGGTGCCTTTATTTGTAAGCACCATTCAAACACAGTACTATTTCAAAATAATAAGTTTGGTAGTAGATATTAGATAAGATACACATCCTTACGAATACATTTTTTTTTTTTATGTATTATTAAGTTTTGCCAAATTCTAAAAAGAATCATATTTACTGAAGTAAAAGGATGTTGTTTTTGTCTACTTTTAGTTGAATAAAAGCAATTTATTAGGAATAAATTATGATTAGAAGGTTACAAATGATCGAATACTGTTGTAATAAAGACCATTATCATTAAGAAAAGACATGATGTTTCATGAAACAGTGTCATCATTCTTGAACTTCCATTGAACAGTATTGATAGTGCGCCATCTAGTGGGCTGTAAACACACTGTTTCATGAATTATCTGTTGATGAAGCTTCATGAAACAGTGTCATTATTTCCACTAGATGTCACTCTTTGCTCTATAATCTATTGCTTTTAAAAGCAATTCTATTGAAACCTTGCATCATTTTTAAACTGATGGCGCCCCCTACTGTCCTCTGAAAAACATGACACTGTTTCATGAAGCTTCATCACCCAGTAACTAGTTACTAGTTATCTATGCTGCGTACAAAATATGTAGTAAATCGCTAACTTAAGTTCCCGAAGAATCGACCAGAGTATTGCATGAGGTCAAGGCAGGATTGCAAGTGAACGAGCCTGACCTGGTCCAACACATCACTAATAACCTCCCCGAGTGACTCCATGTTGTGCACCAGCTTCCATCACTAAACCGACAGCTACGTTGCTATCGGAGCAAGTACTGCACCTCCTCTCACTCCGTGACTCTGTGGCGTCGTCGTGAGAAGTTGTTTGTCTCGTACGCCAAACTCACGAGCGTTCTTCATGTCTTGTTTTGGCGAGCAGGTATGATGAATCATCCTCCCATCCCCATCTCCGAGCTGGCAGAACACACCGAGCTGCTCAAGGCCAACGACAACCTGAAGCTCTCCCAAGAATACGAGGTGAGTGGGAGAAAGTTTTCGGGGTCGACATATCAAACATTTTTCCGAGCCGTGCTGGTTGAGGAATGGGTCCCGGTGATACAAACTAGTGAGGATTCCACAATCTCGATTTTTAAAAATGTAATTCTTGTACAAAGAAGGATCTTTTCCACTTTTTAGACGTTATCTTTATGTAGATATTCGATTCTAGAAGTGTTTATAAGGTATCAT
The DNA here is from genome assembly GCF_982586985.1 of Callionymus lyra. Lineage (NCBI taxonomy): Eukaryota > Metazoa > Chordata > Actinopteri > Syngnathiformes > Callionymidae > Callionymus > Callionymus lyra. The sequence continues at coordinate 10,802,288 of NC_141819.1, forward strand.
GAAACATCTGAGGAAGTTATCTGACATCATAGTGATCTGTCGGTGAAAATGATGTGAGTTTTCGTTGAATTAGTGTTCGGAACCAAGGATTGTAGATCCAGAGCCTTTTAAAAAATGAGACTGTATCATGAAACCTCATCTGTTTCGTGAAATCAAATGAACCCATGAGCAATACAAATAAAGTTTTGATTCTATTTATGTTAGCGCTAAACTAGCCATTTATATTAACGTTTAGTTAACTCAATTCGTGAAGCAGTTTTTAGCGTCAACATTAGGTGGCGCCCTAATTACCAAAAAAATAAATTGATATTTTGTAATGGATATATGGAAGAAGGTGCCATTTTTGGGCTCTGAAAAAGGATACCGTTTCATGAAGCTTCGTCGACACATCACTAATGATGGGTAGAAAAAGGTTTGCATCACAGGGTGGTATGGTTGAGCTAATCGTTAGTGATGTGTCGATGAAGCTTCATGAAACTGTCATTATTTCCTGAGTCCACTAGATGTCACTCTTTGCTCTATAATCTATTGATTTGAAAATATATTCTATTGAAACCATATGTCATTTTTAAGCTGAGGGCGCCCCCTACTGTCCTGAAAATTATGACACTGCTTCATGAAGCTTCATCGACACATCACCTGATTCACTTGCAAAAAAAGCAAATAAATCATATGAAATTCAGAGAGAACTGAAGAACTTGGCTCCTACAAGGCATTGAGAAAATACATCGGCTGTTATTGAAATAAAAAAAGATGATTTATTATCTTTACTAATGAATCATAAATTAATGTTGAGAAAACTTTATTGGCAGTGTTGCAAACACATCACAGTAAAATGCAATAATGCAATAAATCAAAATATAATTAGAGATGTTATCACCAAAAAAAAAAAAAATTTAAATAAAAATAATTTACATTTAATTAAACAATATTAATGATTTATAAATTAAATGGTTGAATAAATAGGCTATAATAGTGATGTGTCGATGAAGCTTCATGAAACAGTGTCATAATTTTCAGAGCACAGTAGGGGGCGCCCTCATCTTAAAAATGATGTGAGGTTTCAATAGAATAACTTTACATCATCAATAGATTATAGAGCAAAGAGTGACATCTAGTGGAAAGAGTGACATCTAGTGGACTCATATATATAGTGGAAATAATGACACTGTTTCATGAAGCTTCATCGACACATCACTAGTATTTTTTGGTAAAAATGCAAAAAACAAAATAGGCATTTTTCGATTTACTATGACAACATCAGCATTGAATTCACTTTGAATAAATGTACAGTTTTAATTCACGTTCTTTAATACATTTTGACATTGACTTGAGTTTTTTAAATGGATCAGTAACAAACTAACGTATGTATTTTCTTTAGATTGTGCATCAACAGGAAGTCAAGTTGTGTTGAATATCGGTTCAGGAGTGAAGTGTGCTAGTGCATGTGTGTGTGCGTGTACACGTGTGTGTGTGTGTCTACACAACGGTGCGTCCATGTGTGCGACGGGCCGGTCTGGGGAGTGTAAGTAAAGGGAGCTGAGCTGTCTGAGCTCCCAGACCGTCGGGTTATAAACGACACCGGAGTTGATTAGAAATCAGGAGCGCTGAATCAGCTCTCGTTTGCATAGCGGCAATATCTCCTCCCTTCCGTCCCTAAATCACCGGGGCCCGTCGCCTCGGCGAGCGCCGGGGCCCGGGCAGGAAGCCGGCAGCGGCGCCGCATAGATTGCCGTCATCGCGCCCCGCCGGTGGATGTTTGCGGATAATGACTTCTCAGAGTCGTCCAGTATTTCTTGGGGTATCTATTATTCATAAATCGGCGGCACAGACGGGACGAGCTTGTTTGGTTCCAGAGTGAAGGAGACAACAGACATAAAGCTGGAGCTGACGCTTCTAAACTTCTAATTATTTGGCGCTCGAAAAACCTCCGATCGCTCTCTTTTTTTTTCCCCCCGTCTCCTCGCGAGATAAATAAACGACCGAATTAAAGGGAGAAGTTTAATTTTAATTTTGTTATTTTCCTGATGAATTGGACGCTCGTCCGCGGCCCCGGCGAAGGCGAGCTCTTGCCGGGCTTTTGACGGATTGGCTGTTGGCCGGGCGGGATGTGAGCGCCGAGAAAAATGGAGGGAAGAGGGCGAGAGGCGAGGATGAGGCCGAGCGGTTAATGATGAGGGTTCTTCTGGTGCCGGTCCAGACGGAGTGCGATGGTCCAGTGCTGGAGAGCGCAGATGAAGAGAAGATAAGAGACAATAAAGCTTGAATATACGGAAGGAGTTACTTAGGTTTGAGAAATACTACAAGCATTAAGTACAACTAGAACCAGAGATCTGGGAAGGACATTTTTTAAAGGAGTTACTGTACATTCGCAAGTGATCAAAATCTATTTGTGAATCAATAACACAACCAGAAGATCACCCAAGAAAACTCAATTTTCCATGTATTTTCTCACTAAATACTCACAATTATTATCCCTTTTTGAGCATTTGAAATGTGGATGATAGATAGATAGATAGATAGATAGATAGATAGATAGATAGATAGATAGATAGATAGATAGATAGATAGATAGATAGATAGACGATAATTCATAAAAATAAGAACAATAACAAAGTTTACTACAATTATATATATATTATACATTAAATAAGTTTACTACAAGGGCAAGCAAAGGTCGTCCTTGGCCACAAAGTCTCAAATTATTCTTGGATCAAGATGGTTATTGTATATGTGAGAGAATTTAACACAAACTAGTTGTTAGACCATGTCACATTGGATGTACGTGTCCAGAAGGACCTGCAATTGAGAGAAGCAGACAAATTGGAATTGTTTGTAGTAATTGTTGTAATTTGTAAATATTTATTGTCATAGAGCAACTTCAGTGTTTAGAGGGATAGTTCACCAAAAATTCAAACTTCATTTTCTACTCACCCTCGTGTTGACTAAGGGTTGGGATTATTTTAATCTGTTCCTTTTTAGAGTTATAAACAAAAATGTTTGTTCATTTTAATGTAGCAACTGGAGCTCAGTTGTCTTCGTCTTCATCTTCGTCCAAAAAGACACTTAAAAACATTCAAATACCTCCATACTGCTCGTCTGTAACGTCCAGCCCCGACATTTTTCGGGGAAAAAAGTAAATAATTCTGTATATTTTAAGTTTGTTTGTAGCAGAAGTTATTAGTCTCTCAGCTCAGCTACAAGTTTATCTTCATTGAAACACATTTCAAGTGTCGAGTACAAGATTTACGATGATGGCCCAGTATCATCCGCTAACAATAAATAAAGTAAAGACTTTTTTTTTTCGAAGCAATTTTCTCTTGTTGAAGCATTAATCCAAGAGGGATGTACAGACGAGCAGTATGGAGGTATTTAGTGATGTGTCGATGAAGCTTCATGAAGCAGTGTCATATTTTTCAGAGGACAGTAGGGGGCGCCCTCAGCTTAGGTTAGGTTTCAATAGAATAACTTTTCAAAGCAATAGATAGAAAGAGTGACATCTTGTGGAGATAATGACACTGTTTCATGAAGCTTCATCGACACATCACTAGTGTTTTTATGTGTCTTTTGGACGAAGATGAAGATGAAGACAACTGAGCTACAGTCGCTACATTAAAATGAACAAACATTTTTGTCTCTAACTCTAAAAATGAACTGATTACTCGATGATTGCAAGCGTCTGTCACTTAACTTCTATTCACTGGGGCTTCGTAGAAACTCTGGACCCTCAAATCTAAACAATGTGGTCCTGATTCCTCTCCGAAATGCTTCTGAATCCAAGTATTAGTAGTCTGGAGTATGATATGGAAGATATTGAGGAAGCACTTTTGTGCCTAAGGGCGAGTTACATTTGAGTTTCGAGGTCCCGCCGTATAAAAAAAAAATTGTATTATTGAAGTTTCCAATGCACAGATGCTGTTATGCATTTTTTATGAGCCGCATTTCAAGAGAAACGACCTCAATCTTTAAACATGAAGGGACCAAAATTTAGCTGCTAGGAAAATAACGGCACCGCGGAAGGTTAAATACATTTGAGGAGATCAGACGAGAGATGCAGGAGGAGATAATCAGAGAAGGGAATATGCACAAAGAGAGATGCAGATAAGAGAAACTAGCACACGGAGCATAAAAGCCGAGAGAGGCAAAAACAAAGTGATGAAAGAGAAACTTTACTTTTTAAATGTTTCTTCATTAGCCACGAGAATCACACAAGCGCTGGATTTCGGCGTCACTCGTATTAATGACCGCGCTGTGAACGGCGCCACCAGAACGGAAACCAATATTGTTTTTTTTTTGTCTTCCGAGGGGAATCGTGGTCTCGGGTCCGTGATGAACTGCGAGTCGTGCTGCTATTCTTCATGTTCCTGTTTGGCTGCTCTCACTGTTTCACTCTTGTTTTGTGCTCCGTTGTGCAGTCCATCGATCCAGGCCAGCAGTTCACCTGGGAACATTCCAACCTGGAGGTGAACAAGCCCAAGAATCGTTACGCCAATGTCATCGCCTACGACCACTCGCGAGTCATCCTGGCTCCCATCGACGGTAAGATTAGGATTTTAAATCATGACTATTTTAGATTGAACGTGTTTGTTTTACGGCTCCCTCCAATGTTCAAACAGCGTAACTGCATAGTCGTGAAAACTTAATCGTCTCCAGCCTTAATATGCATTTGTGTGTGGGTCTATACAGTAGGTTTTAGTGTCTATTTTGTGTAGCAAAACTTCTTAAACAACGATGACCTCATAGACCCGTCTCCGTGAATTGATAAAATTTAAAAAATTCCAGGAAAAAATAACCTCACATGTGAATATAAGAAGTTTTCAAGAGATTATTCTTATAAATTATTTAAAATATCATTTGTTAATTAACTTAAAGTCTCACTTTATTTAAGAACTTTTGCTTTTATTTTCTGGGGAAACTATAAAATACTTCTACTGTGGTTTGGTGCAAACATTTCCAAGAATTATTTAAATTCTTACAAAGAATATATAAAAAAAAGAAAAAAACTTAAATATCGCCCCTGGCTACACCTTGTCGCTACAAAATTATAAACATGAAATGTTTCTTAATAAACTTATTTTAGTCATTGAAGATATTTTTTGTTTATATTTATGGATTAAATGTGTTTAAAATCGAATATTACACTATTAAAAAAAGGTGTATTTGGATTTATTTAATTTTAATCTTTTGCGTTTTCTATTGGATCTTTAATGAAATTTGATTAAATTGATTTTATAATGTCTTTAAATATTATTAAAGCTCCTTTAATTCTTTCAGTCACGGTGTATAATGTGCCCTGACGGAATCTAACTACCCACCTCTAGAATATCGTGTTGCGAGTTCACACTTGAAATATCAGAAAAAAAAGGCAACATTTTGTAGAGAAGAACTGAATCTACTGCAGTAAAACCTTATAACATGAAGAACTTTAAGGCTAATAAGACTTTTAACTTAACCTCTGACTCTTTTCAACGTCAAACATTTAGAAAAATACCTTGTTTTGGCGTCTGGCAGGAAGAATTGTTGCTCGTGGAACTTTATCGCTCTGAATAATTTCCAGCGGAAGCAAAAAACTTGGTGAAGTTCATCTGTAGCTCCCAACAGATCCAGGGACGGTACCAGCGTTTTCTTTTCTTTTTTTTACGCGTCCCTATTTGTCTCATCCGATCTCATGACTGGCCTGGAAGTCACGGGCGTCTCGGCGCAGGAGACTCTCCCTCGACTCGCTAAATCTCAAGGGACATTGTCAGAGGGAGTCACCCTTCAGCGCCGACATCGTTCTGGCGTCGCGTTTCCTAAGAAGAGTTTCGCCGGAGTCGCAGCTTCGCCGCCCAACTCTTCCGACTCTCTCCGGTTTCTTTTGGACTCGGACACCTCGACGTGGTCGGGACGGTCACGGGGAACAACATCACGCGTGACTAAATCATCCCCGGGGGGGGGGGGGGGGGTTCCATAAATACATAAATTAATCAAGGCTGAAATTTCTATTTTACACTGCAGTGGTTTCGCCATTAGTCGCAGCACAAGAACAATTCACGCACATTCTCTGTTCATTTAACTATGACTCCAGTCGAGGCCTGTGAGACGCGTGATCCGTTTTAATGGAATTTCCCTCTTTTTTTTTCCCCCCTTTCACTCGTCTTCTTATTTACATTCATTTTAATTCATCCCGCGTCACAGATTCGCCACGGCCAAGGGTTTCACTTTCCCTTCTCGCCGTTCACCCCGTTCTTATTGTCCTTTTTTTTTTGTTTCAAATGAGCTCGGCGGAGTGTGTCATTGTTGTGGCGGCGGCGAGAAGACGTCGCTCACGCTCGGCGAACATCATCTTAAAGGTGGATTAGATGTTGATTCGAGGGCGTTTGGCCTTATCTGCGGAGGGACGTGTTTACACTTGTGCGTCCGCGGGCGGATGATGCTTCCTGTGTCGAGAAGATTCGTCTGCGGCGTGTGTTTGTTTGGGTCGTCTCACGTCGACACCTGAATATGTGTCGCACAATATCAGTCTTAACATCGTGCTGTGACAGACGATAGTCATGTCATAATATCATTTTTTATCAATTATATACCATTATATATCATTTATTGCAAGCTAATGCTAAGAAATATAAAGGAAAATTGTTAGTATACATCAATATTTTTTATTGGAATTCATATATATATTTTTTTTCTCTTTTGAAAACCAAAATATGTCTAAGCATCTGCGTTTAAAGCAGCTGTAATCTACTGTATCCTCTCATCCTCAGTCACCACAATGAACTGATTTCATCGTTCTTTAGGCTGGGTAGGTCGTAATGACTACTGCCATCTAGTGGCCATAATTATCATTTATGAATATATGCATGTTAAATGTAAATAAAAAAAATGAAATATTTAATTTTAAACACACCTTATTTGTATACAAATCGATAAAGTTACAATAAAAAAATAAAATATGATTTGAAAGTCTAACAAATCGATACAGTCCTATAGCATATTGACACAATAACGGAAGAAAAAAAACGCTCACACACACATACATACTGTATATATATATAGACATACATATATAAAACTGTATATATATATATATATATATATATATATATATATGTATGTATGTATGTATACAGTTTCACACTTTATATACATACTTTATATATATATACATATACATATGAACATAAACATAAATGAAAGTATGAAACTGTCGAAATTTCTTGAGAAAGAACCTGAGAAACTTTTACACAACCTCGATGTTCGACCATATATACATATGTGTATTTATATATGTATAAGTAAGTATGTGGCCCTCCTTGTTTTAAAAAGCAAGGTTTCATTTAAAAACGTTTCTTTAACGCCTAATATTATTGAGTACAAAGTGCTATATGAGAGGCGCTTCTACTTTTTGTCGCTAGAGATGGAAAAATTGCCTTCTTGGTAATTTATCTGTCGCTAATTGTTCTCAGTATTATCTTGATCTTTAAAGTATATACTTTTGAGTATTGTTTTGATTGTTAAAGCGCTTTGTGACCCTGGTCTGGAAAAGCGCTATATAAATACATATTACTTACTTACTTACTTAAGAAGGAAGAGAAATATCCAGTAATTGTTCTGAGAAGTGAACTTACAACAGTGTTATTTGAGGCACTGCAGCATTTTAGGAGGCTTTAAAAGATCAAACAGTGACGACAGTTTTCTCCGACACATGAAAACGACCCCGATGTACAACTTTACACTTGGTGGTATCAGAAGTAACCCTGAAGACCCCCCCCACCCACCCCCCATCTGTGAACTACACTTTCTGCTATCTTTGAAGTTCTGTGTTTGTGCCGCGGAAACATTAAAGCCGCCGTATACACTTTGATAGCAACACGCTGTCGGAAGAAGTTTTTTTCTTTTTCATTAAGACTTTAAAGTGCGACACGTGGCGGTTGTTCAGATGTGGCGGACCCTCGTGCGTCGGAACAACGGCGTTCCCCCTCCGAACGGATGTGGGTCTCGGCTCGCGGCTAATGCAGCAAAGGCCTCTGGGTAGTGGGAGAAGGCTGGGGTCAGAGCCGTCGCCGTGACGGATTTAGTTCTCGGTACCTTTTATCTTCGGCGCTGTATCTCCATGACGATTCATCACGGAGGCGGAGAACGTTTTAGCGACGCTGACGGAACCAGAACAGGAGAAAAATGGCAAAATGTTTTTTGACCTTTTTAATCGCATCGTTCTTTCAGAAGAGGCGCCCGGTTACCTTCCAGGGTCACGTTCACGATTGTTAACTTAAAATAAATAATAAATTGTCTTTTTTTTTTACTACATCACGACAAGGGTGAGCAATGACATGTCTTCAGGGGCCACAGTATGTACCTCTTATACGGGGCCGTTAGAGCTCAAATAGTAAAAGGACAAATAAATAATTTGATGTGACAGAAACAATTTAAAACAAATAAAAGGACTTTCTGATAATAAACTTTAGTCTTAATTTAATTGTTTGAATTAATTAATATACGTCTATTTTACTATACATTTAATTTTAAGATTCTTAACAAAGAAAATAGGAGAAAAAATGTTAAATGTAGAGTTGAACGATCAATAAAATTGTTCGATAGCCATCAGAAATATTTTTTTTAATTTATTTTATAGTGTTATTTTGACCTCGTGCCTGTTTCAAAGTGACTGAAGTTCATTTTCCAAATATCCTTCGCTTTTGTTTTTAAAAAAAGCAAATTAAAAACCGGTATTTGAGGTGTTATTTCTTTATCTTTTTTGCTTGAACTGGGTACGAAGGTTAAAACTTATTAAAGGATCAAAAAATCTGTAAAAAATAAATCGTACCAGATTGTAAAGGAACTTGAGACTTTGGCTCCTTTGAGTGTCTTTTTAATAGAGATATGAAAAGGAATAAAGAAAGGAAAATAATCATTGAAATAAAAAAAAAAATGTATTAAGGATTTATTTATTTAAATCATATAAATATTTTTTAATGATTTAATCAAATGTTGTATTTTATTCAGTAGAATTTTGTCCAGGTAATTTGATTAATATATATATATATATATATATATATATATATATATATATATACGTGTATATATGATAATAAATGAATATTTTCATGTTAAATGTAAATTAAAAAATTGCGTTATTTTATTTTACACACACTTTAACTATGAAATAATGATTAAAAATTAAATTAAATATGACTTAAAAAATCGATACAGTCCTCTAGAATATTTATGTATATATATATATATATATATATATATAATCGCAAAAAAAAAACATAATTTAGTTCTGTACACTTCAATTAACAGTAAAGATTATTTAAAATATTTTCTAAAACATCTAACAAGAGCTAATGGATTTAAAAAGTAATTAACAGTTTATTTCTGTGTACTTCTGGTCAGGAATCACAGGCAGCGACTACATCAACGCCAACTACATCGACGGCTACAGGAAGCAGAACGCCTACATCGCCACCCAGGGGCCTCTGCCGGAGACCTTCGGGGACTTCTGGAGGATGGTCTGGGAGCAGCGAGCGGCGACCGTGGTCATGATGACCAGACTGGAGGAGAAGTCACGGGTAAGTCGGTTTTTTCAGCGTGTCTTCTGAAGGTGACCTTGAACCTGTCTCCAGTTCTTACTCGTTTCTTTATCTCTAGTAAGAAAGTAAGTAAGTAATTTTTATTTATATTGTGCTTTTCCAGACCAGGGTCACAAAGCGCTTAAACAATCAAAACAATACTCAATAAAGTATATACTTTAAAGATCAAGATAAAACTGATAACACAACAGGAGTTCCAGAAAATCAAGGAAAAGCCTGAACAAATAAAAATGCCTTAAGATGTTACTTGAAGGAGTCAGTAGATCCATCAAGCATATAGTAGATGAGAATTTGAAACATGTAAAAGAGTTTTTTATGTTGAATAAATCAATTAAAACACATTATTTATAGTATATAAAGACAATTTTTAAAAGTTTTTTTAGAGCATTTGTCTCAAACTACGCCTCGAAACGCGACACGATGAACCGTCGACTCGGTCCAGTGTCAACATCAGTCTCCTCAGGTGTCTCCGTGCCATCCTCCCCTCATCCCTTCTTCAATTGTTTACTCATCCTCCGCCCCGACGCTGGCGTTTCCTCCTGGGCTGTCAGACGCGATCAGGCCTCGCCGGCTGCTTGAACCTGAGTGTCAGCTCGAGCAGGAAATGGGGGAGAAAAGCTGGAGAGCGGCACTTCCACCTCCACCGGCTGCCAGATCTCATCAGACGCCCGCCGTCACGTCACACGCCATATTGCGTGAATCTTTATCGCGGAGACTGACACGACCATGTGTGTGTGTGTGTGTGTGTGTGTGTGTGTGTGTGTGTGCTAACAATGTAATAAATAGAGTTACACCAAACGTAGCTTTAGAGTTGACCTGACTGATGTTGACTCGGTGCCACAAAAGAGACGGTTGACAGTTGGAAAAACGGATTTCGACACTTGACACTGAATGTTTGAAGCTGATATGATACGATGTCGACCCTCTTTAGATATCAGAGTCTTGATGGCAAAAACTGAAATTGAAAGCAAAAGCTGATAAACTGGATCTTACTGGCTTTTAATGGTTGAGGTTAAGCTTAAGACCTGCTAAACCCACAACCCCTGTGGATGTTCATTTTGTCATGTAAACGAAGCGATCGTTGTCGTACCACAGTAGGGAACATGGTGAGAGGGAGTGGAGAGGGGAGTTGGCTAAGAGAGCTTATGGGAAAGGGTGTGTGTTCACGTCACACAATTTACGGGACAGGGCAGGCCGGGTAAAAAATTAAGAAATATATTTTAATATTTATAGAAAAAAATAATAGAAAATATGAATAGAAAAAAAATACAGCTAAATATTTGAGCACGGAAGAAGCCACATTTAATGCTTGAAAGAATAAGAATATATATATATATATATATATATATATATATATATAGTATCAGGGACATTGTTTTTTAAAATACAAATAAAATGACTTTAAATGATTGTAAATGATTGTGAAATATATTGTCAACTTCTTTGGTTAAAAATGTTTCAATAAAGGATCATAGATTTGTTTTAACAATGACATTTGAAAACTTACAATTTGCATCCTTTCAATATTTAGTAGCACTAGTTAAAGGGTAAATTGTGTTATTTGACTTTTTTTCAAGTGTTATTCACACTCAAAACCTTGGATGAAGCTTCATTAGTTTCAGTTGAAGAACTGATTCAAGTCTTAAAAAAACACCTACCAGGAGTAAAAGTTTGTGAGTGTTTTATTCATCACCTTAGTTTTTGTGTTCATTGATGTGTTGATGAAAATTCATGAAACAGTGTCATTATCTCCTGTGTCCACTAGATGTCACTCTTTACTCTATAATCTATTGATTTGAAAAACTATTTTGTTGAAACCTCACATCATTTTTAAGCTGAGGGCGCCCCCTACTGTCCTCTGAAAAATATGACACTGCTTCATGAAGCTTCATCGACTAAAATAAATCCAGTTTAAATTATCTTTTAGCCTCTTTTTAACCGTCAACCCTCAAATGTGTCCACAGATCAAGTGTGACCAGTACTGGCCCAGTCGCGGCACAGAAACCTACGGAATGACCCAAGTGACCCTCCTGGACACCATCGAACTGGCCACCTTCTGTGTGCGAACCTTTTCTTTGCACAAGGTAAGAAGAAGTTTTTCTCTTAAAGTTCAGTTTTCTCTCTCCTTCCTGTCCAGGTCCAGGTCTGTGTTCTCAGCGTCTACAGTCTCTCTCTCGATACATCATCTGTTTATGTGTGTCGGCCAAATTGCTGCACTTAGGTAAAGTGAGCTCAAGTGAAACTCGATACAAGTGATTGCCAGACTGCACTCATGGTTCTGTCCGACAGCAAACACATCCACACGCAAACACACACACACTCAAACACACACACACACACACACACACACACCTGCAGCCAATCGTAGGACTCCCTTTCTTAATCCTGTTTAAAAGGAAAATAATCTATGAAATGGATGGTTTTTTTTAGATTCTTCACATGAGTGGAACAAAAGATGAGATGTTTCCGTAAAAAATATGACGAATATAAACAAATGTCATCATCGAACAATACATTTAAATGGTGCGTCCTTGGTTTGCTATTATCATGTTATTATTACCCCAAATCTATAATAATCTATCTGTAGTTATTGTTTACATTCAATTTAACTGAAATATTTTGATCAAAATGATGTCAAACTGATGAAGATGATTTGTTTACGTAAAACAGAAAACAGTTTGGAAAATTGCAAAAAAAATGAAAATATTCATTTGTATTTGACATTTTTTACAACCTATATTTTCCTTTTGATTTCCATATTTAATTCCAAATTTGCCTCTAAATTATTACATATAATTCCATTAGTAACAAGTGATGAAGCTTCATGAAACAGTGTCGTATTTTTGACTCGTAGTTACACAACATGAGTTCAATTGACTCGCACATCACGCGTCAAACTCATCAACATTTCAACTCACTTGTTCTTCAACACAACAAACACACACAGGTTAATCCTGTGATCTGGACCCTTGTGACCCCTACGTGACCTTCACGTCCTCCTTTTTTTGTAATCCATTTATTCTCTGTTCTGTGGATCTATGGTCACATGACTCACAAATGATCACATGACTCACTTTATTGATCGAAGGTCGTATATCAAGTTAGAAATATGTGAAATTAAAAAATAATAATAAATAAATGTAATATTAATATTTGTTCAGTGAACTATAAAAGTATGAATAAGAGTCAGAAATATTAAGAACTTTTTTCTTTTTGATCCTTTGAATCTATAAAATATCTTGTTTGATTATAGTTGAAAATTGTACAGTAGTAGTTGAAAAAATGGATGATTTAAAAATAAACTTTTGACAAGTTTATTTCCAGATGTTTCTGACTTAATTTCAATTATAGTTTTTCACTGGACCACAAATATACAGTCTTGTTGGCACTTAAAGCTTCATGAAGCTTCATGAAGCAGTGTCATATTTTTCAGAGGACAGTAGGGGGCGCCCTCATCTTAAAAATGACGTGAGGTTTCAATAAAATAGCTTTTCAAATCAATAGATTATAGAGCAAAGAGTGACATCTAGTGGACTCATGAAATAATGACACTGTTTCATGAAGCTTCATCGACACATCACTACCAAAATGAAGCCAATTAAAAATATGTGATTCATCAAATGTTTAGATGGAGAAACAAGTTCATGATTCTAAGCCTCCATTAGGATGTGAGCCTCATATATTTGGGGAAACCAGTGAGGAGCTGACAGCGGATTTACATCTGCTCATATATGGTCACTGCTCAGCTTATGTCGCTTAATGCTCCATTAATACAGGATTTAAATGTAAAATCTTAAAATCAGTCTTTAAGTAGACACATGTATATTTGTGATGTCATCTGTTGGCAGCAGTAGCTTCCGTATATGACTGAAGTATTATTAGCTAAAAATATAATTTGCTAACATAGTTAGAAAAGTAAAAAAGAAAAAATACTTTGTTTGAATCGTTTGAATTTCAAGTCATTTCGCAGTTTTTACAACAAACAAACCTCTCGGTTCCATTCTTAAAAAAAACAGGATATTGCTCTCATTAAAGTAGTCGATGCTTCCTTTAACTGTGCTGTCTGGTTCTTTTGAACAAACAATTGGATCCCTGGTTTGTTTCCCACACATTAAACAGGCTGTTAACAAACTCCAAGGACTCAAATGAAAGCGCTAACGTTTTTTCGCTAAATTCATTTCCCTCTTTTATCGTAATCATTTTCATTTCCCTTCAGATCAATTCTACTCCCTTCACTTCCTCTCCTTCATACGCCAGTGTTTTCGCCTCCTGCTTCAATAGATCCGTGTCTTTGGAAAACACTTTGAGTCTCCTCAGAAATAAATACAAACGCTCGGCTTCAAAGTGTTTTTCTTTTTTTTTTCCCGCTCCTTCCCAAAACACACGCGGCAGAAAAGATTGGAGGAAATTGGACATAAACCGCTGCAAACTCTCGGCGTTGTTCAAAGGCGCCAATGGAATCTGACATTTAGACTTCTGCAGAAATTTAACGGCGAAATCGCTGCTGACATTTTAGCTGTTAAGGTCTCTGCAAGTGTAAAATAATGGTTCTTTGTTGTCTCTCTTGTTTCTTCAAGTAGTGTATAATGTAGTGCAGAACAACACCAGGCTTTCTTCTCCCCGAGATAATGATTCCCCGGCGAAATGTAGACGTCAAACGCGGCAGGATGCCGGTGGATACTGAGAGAGGATACTGCAATATTATACAACTTTTTCTGTGTAGATATGTTGTGGTTGAATTGCTGAAGTTGTGTCTAATTGTGAGAAGATTTAAATTAAGATAATATTATTGACAATCCAAGGTTCAAGGAAAATAAATGGTAATAATTAGACCGGAAAGCGACGCAGGTTTTGGTGCCGTGTTTCGGTTTTGGTGTCATTTTTTTGTCTTAATGCAAACATTCAACATGTATTAAGAGATATAGTCACAGCGAGCGAACATTCCACAATGTAACTCATTGAATCCCAAAATACACTAAAAGACGACAACTCGGTCAGTTTGAAAAAAATGTAGCCCCAAAATTGAACTAGAATGCAAGTCTGTTACAACTGACAAATTAAGCCCCAAATTAATACTGACAGAACATAACTCAAATTAACTGCATCCATTTTTTAATTGTTCTAACTTTTTCGTAATGTTGCATATTTTTTCATCACATCACTTCAAACGTACCAGTTTGTCACCAGTATCGGATTTAACCTAAACAACGCTCTTACTTGTGATGTATCGATGAAGCTTCATGAAACAGTGTCATTATTTCCTGAGTCCACTCTATAATCTATTGATTTGAAAAGATATTCTATTGAAACCTCACATCATTTTTCAATTTGTTGTAGAATTTTAGAAAATACGTCAGAAAATAATTATACTTTTCGGTGAGTGTTTTTGAATAATAGTTTCAGTTAAGGAAATTATTCTAGTCCTAGTAAAGCAGCTAAAATACTAACTGTCAGGTTAAGAATCTGATTTACAGTTAATTTAAACAAAGAATAGAAATCATATCTGGGTTAACGACACATTTTACTCGTATACAAGTGAGAAGTAGAACAGAGTTTACATGTGTCTGAAGCACGGAGCTGTTAGTTCGCTGTTATATCTCTGTAGCAGTTTCAAAGGCCGATAATTATGTTACTCCAAAGGGTGTCAACCATAAACAAACTTGAAGTTAAACTGTGGTGTTTACTTGTTTTATCCCTACATTCACTTTCGTGGACATGCAGAGTTGTAAACGCCATCAGTGATACAATAGTAATAATATGTTACTTGGTTAAGTTAAGTTGATGGAGATACTTGTGCTCAGAACAAATAGAAGCACATTATTTTCAGAAGAAAAATAAAAAGTTCTGCAGGGATGGATTGTAAATATACATATACATTTTCTTTAGGGTTCCTACCATATGTTAAAGTTAAAAAACAAAGTTTAATTTTGCCTTTTTTCAAGTATTACACATTAAGAAAACTCACAGTGATGTTGAAAACTGACAAACGGTATTGAAAATGATGAAAATGAACCAGGATGACCTGTATAGAATCACAGCTTTTGTTTAGACGTTTTTCTGAATAATTTAATATTGCTGAGTCGGGATTCAAACTTCAACACACACACATAAACACACACAGAAAAAAACACAGAAACACACACAGAAACACACACAGAAACACACACAAAAACACACACAGAAACACACACAGAAACACAAGGTAACGGTGTCGCCGAGGAACCTGTTTCCTATTTCTCCGTGTCCTGCGGCCGTTCTGAACTGTTTGCTCTCAAAACCCCTTTTTAATAAGAGCAAGAACCAGGCAGCTGTCAGTCATTTGCCTGCAGACGAGCTTCACCGTCTACAAAAAAACAAAAAAACCCAACAAAAACAGAAGTAGGCCAGTCTGTTCTTAATTACAAACTCATTTATTCATTTATTCAGCGAAGAGAGGGAAGAAATCACATCACAGGAGCAGTGGAATGCAAACATCCCTCTATTAGAGAAGGAATGACAGGAAGAAGGATTTTTTTTTTCTCTCCAGCTCTCATTTCTCTACACGTCGTTCCTGTGTTTGAAACATGGAGGGTTGAGTTCAGGAGGCTTGACGGACGGCTCTGTTACGTCGCCCACGTTATTAAATCAGCCTCTCGTTTGTTATATTGTGTTTATTAAGAATAAGTAACAGTTGAGAATCGCTCAGAACTCAAGTCAAATGTCGCTCATTTTCCTTCTTCTTCCTCTCAGAACGGATCAAGCGAGAAGCGAGAGGTTCGCCAGTTCCAGTTCACGGCGTGGCCCGACCACGGCGTTCCGGAGTATCCCACCCCGTTCCTGGCCTTCCTCCGCAGGGTAAAGACCTGCAACCCTCCTGACGCCGGACCCATCATCGCCCACTGCAGGTCAGTTTGACGTCGAACCGTCTTTAACTTTTCCGTGCGAAACGAACTGAAGCGTCTTCATCACGAAAGATACCGTGGAGAATGTTGGCATGAAATCATGAGCTGGAGTTGAAAGGAAAAGTCACCTTTTAAACGACTTCTTCTGTACATCTGGCCAAGCTGGCTGGCGGCCATTTTTATTAACGGCAACTAATATAAAACTCCAAATCTCCTGACGTGTTAAATGTTGAAGTCTTTCTCTCCAAGATGCAGTAAGTCTCTCATCATGACCATGTTTTCAACTTATTACTTTATAAAGTTACTAAAATCTGGGCGAATGAGAGGTTACGAGAGCGGAGTCCATTATGACGTAATAATGGCTTCACTCTTCCTTCAGCCAGCTGTAATCACGCCCTGCTTTGTTTATACAACGAGTCCCTTGGAGGTGTTTCTAGTTCAAATATTTCAATGAAAAGAGAGTTTTGTACAAACAGACACTGATCATACAATAGAGTCCAACATCTATTTAACACACACTTACAGCAACACAATAGTTGAACTTTAATGTAGGGTATTATAAAAATACATGAAGATATTTCCAATATATTCCTAAAACAATAATTGTTTTGCATTTTTGCAGATTTAATTCATCAATTCTAGTCAAACTGATACGTTTTCCCAAACTTTACGAAGAGGTTTATGATCACAATTAACCCTTTGGTGACCCTTGACCCGAAGCAACGCATTTGTTTTCTGGCCTCAGGGTCACTTTGACCCAGAGGTGACACAAGGGTCAACAGGGCTGAAGGAAGATAGTTCTCTCGTTCCGCCATTTTGATTCTCCACTAGTCCAGAAGACATTCGGTACAAACTGTGGTTGATAAATACATAATGAAATACATTTTCTCGGGGCACTCTGATTTCCTCCCACACCTCAAAAACATATACTTATGAATGAGAGATTCTGTTGAAAGGTGTGCGATGAGTCACCCACGATAAAATGTTCGTCATGAATGGACGTTAATGTGTCCGAGCTCAGAGGAAAAACATGTTCCTTCTCTTTCCGCCACACTTTCTGAATCACGGTTTTTGTCAGTGTTGAAGCGCTGAAAAGCGGCGAGTCGTCTTTTCGCTAATGTTTTGATCAGCGTTCGTCACAAAACCACCTTTCATTCTCTGCGTGTGTGAAAGTCCTCGCCATTATCAGAACCCTTTCAGCGTCTTCCCTCGTCGATGACGTCGCCTCGACCCGAAGAAAAGATAGTCGTGTTCGGTCGTTACCGTCTCTCCATTCGATCCCTTGAATCCTCGTATTTCCTCCTGGTCTATAATTCAAACTGCACTGACAAAATAAATCTGCGCACATTACAAACATCATCACTTCCTGTTCCAACAGGAAGTACAATTTAACTTGAATTTAGTGGAGAAACAAAAACGCCATAAGCTAACGTTTCCCTCCGGTTTCCTCCCTGAAGCGCGGGCGTGGGCCGGACGGGCTGCTTCATCGTCATCGACGCCATGCTGGAGCGCATCAAGCACGAGAAGACGGTGGACATCTACGGCCACGTGACGCTGATGCGCTCGCAGAGGAACTACATGGTGCAGACGGAGGACCAGTACAGCTTCATCCACGACGCCCTGCTGGAGGCGGTGGCCTGCGGCAACACGGAGGTGGCCGCCCGCAGCCTCTACTCCTACATCCAGAAGCTGGCGCAGGTGGAGAGCGGCGAGCACGTGACCGGCATGGAGCTGGAGTTCAAGGTAGACTTTTCCGACACGCCAGTGAATAATCTGTGAGATGATCGAAACGCTGGGGCTGCAGGTGATGCGACCATAGAACGGTTGAGAAGGTGAAGGAGAGGAAGAAGAAAAAAAGGGTTATGTTTTTTAGATCTTTTGTTTGGGAAAAAAAAAAGTTCTGCCATCTTTCAACCAATTTTCTTTCTCCGGTTTCTACTATTTTTTGCAAATTCCAGTTTGCTAGCTTGTTGTCCCCTTTTAAAGCTGGTTTAAAATTATGTATTTGGTGTTTCAAATGCTAAAAATGTTTGATTATATCCATAATATACATTATATTTAGGGATTTTCTGGTTTAATATCTAGTGAATGTAGTTAAATTCCCATTTATCATCATTTGCATCATTAAAAACACCTATTTATGATTGTTATTTAAGTATTTTCAGCTTTTTTAACAATATATTTCCACATGGTGTATTTTAAACATACAACTTATGGTAAAGTTTAAAGTTTGGTCAACCTGTATTTCCTCTGGTTTCCTCCCACACAGGTTAATTGAAGTAACAGAAATAAGAAGCAGAAAGTAGTGTTAATAAATATTAATTAAAGGGTATTTGGGTCTTTTCCATCTGCCGTATTTTGACTGACTTTCTTGCTCAGTCTCTACTAATTTCTGCAAATTCTAGTTTGCTAGCTTGTTGTTCCCTTTTAAATTGAGTTTTAAATGATATCTTTGGTGTTTCAAATGCTAAAAAAGTTTGATTATATCCATAAGATACATTATATTTAGTGATTTTCTGGTTTAATATCTAGTGAATGTAGTTAAATTCCCATTTATCGTCATTTGCATCATTAGAAACACCTATTTATGATTGTTTATTTAAGTATTTTCACCTTTTTAACCATATAGTTCCACACAACTTTAAATAAAACCACATTGTGTATTTTAAACATACAACTTATGGTCAACCTGTATTTCCTCTGGTTTCCTCCCGCACAGGTTAATTGAAGTAACAGAAATAAGAAGCAGAAAGTAGTGTTAATAAATATTAATTAAAGGGTATTTGGGTCTTTTCCATCTGCCGTATTTTTACTGACTTTCTTGCTCAGTCTCTACTAATTTCTGCAAATTCTAGTTTGCTAGCTTGTTGTTCCCTTTTAAATTGAGTTTTAAATGATATCTTTGGTGTTTCAAATGCTAAAAAAGTTTGATTATATCCATAAAATACACTATATTTAGTGGTTTTCTGGTTTAATATCTAGTGAATGTAGTTAAATTCCCATTAATCTACACTTGCGTCATTAAAAATACATATTTATGATTTAAGTATTTTCACCTTTTTAACCATATATTTCCACACAACTTTAAATAAAACCACATTGTGTATTTTAAACATACAACTTATGGTAAAAATATTAAGTTTGGTCAACCTGTATTTCCTCTGGTTTCCTCCCACAAAGGTGAATTGAACGTAACAGAAATAAGAAGCAGTAAATAGTGTTAATAAATTTAAATCAAATAGTATTTGGGTCTTTTCCATCTACCGTCTTTTGACTGACTTTTTTTGCTTAGTTTCTACTCTTTTCTGCAAATTCCAGTTCTCTAACCTGTTCAAATTGGGTTTTAAATAATATCTTCTGTGTTTCAAATGCATAATCTTTTTTTATTATATACATAGAATAATTAATATTGAGTGATTTTGTGGTTTAATATCTCATATCATTAAAACTTACAATATTTCCCTTTTTTTTACCTTCTTTTAATGTTTATATATTTAAGTTTTGTCACATTTTAAAGTGTTTATTTTCACAACACGTTACGTGAAACCTCTTTGTGTATTTCACACATAAAACTGGAGGCAAAAGTATAAAGTTTGCTCAACCTTTAGTGCTAAAAAAGTGGTTCATCGTATACATAGAATAAAGTATATAGAGTGTTTTTGTGGTTTAATATCTAATAAATGTAGATAAATTCTGATTGAGTTACATTCGCAATAATACTGACTTTTTCCCCTTCTTTATAAGTATTTTTCAGCTTTTTAAATATTTCCACACAACTTCAAATGAAAACACTTTCTGTATTTTACACATACAACTGGAGGCAAAAGTATCAAGTTTGGTCGACGTTTATTTCCTGGAAGTAACAGAAATAAGAACCAGAAAATAGTGTTTATAAATATAAATTAAATGGTATTTAAGTCTTTTAAATCAATATATTTCAAAGTAGGCTTCCATAGACATGGTTTAATTTCCTGCTGTCAACGGATCATAATCGTTGCTACTGTAATGAAAACGACTCCATGAAATCATCCGACCCGAAACTACAACTAAAGTTAGTTTTCTTCACTTGTTTTTTCTGACTCCACTCTTCTTCTGTGGTGATTTTAAAGTAATAAACTGGAGCGAGGAAAGCGGTTTTAATCCAGCAGGACCAAGACGAAAGATTCTTCTTCTCTTTTTTTTTTTGGCAGAACTTGCTCCGCCGTTTCTCATTCCAGGAGTCAATCAACTAACTAGTGAAATGAATCACAAAGCTTCGGTTAAAGCAGTGGAAACGCCAGCGTGACTTATCCGGTTCCATCTCGTAGTTTGAAGTTCTCGCTAAAACGTCTTCGTCCGGGTCGACGGTGCGGCGACGGCTGACAAAACGCTGAGCTGGCGTCGGAGGTTGAATGAGTTGGAATAAGTAAAGGGATGCGGGCGAGCGGGCGAGCGAGTAATTAGCGCCTGATGATGACAAATGGATGTGTGGAGAAGGGTAAGCGAGGGGAGGGACGCTCGTCTAATGAGCGAGGGAACGACTGTGTACCGACTCCAGTGAAGAGCTCGTCGGGCAGAAAAGTAGGGAAACGGGTTGTAAATATTTCAAGACCGATCCAGAGTCGTACGTCCTGTAGCACTCATTTTATGTTTTTATTTTACGATTAACACTCAAATCTTCGCAGTGTTTATTCATTTGTGTGCTGCAATAAAACCTTCAGCCACTAGTTGGCGACATTCGTCATTTCCTCCATGCCAAAGTAACGACAAATCCGGCGAAATGGCAGCAAAGACTGAAAAAGAAAGATTACACCAGAATCCAGCAGCTTTTAAACCTGATATTTGGACTCATTTTGGCTTAAAAACAAACTTTAAAGTTTCAAATTTATCCATTTTTTAAACAATTCCTCATGTCGAGGCTTCAATACAAGAGGGACGTTGCAGACGAGCAGTTTGGATGTTTTTAAGTGTCTTTTTGGACAAAGATGAAGACGAAGGCAACTGAGCTCCAGTCGCTACATTAAAATGAACAAACATTTTTGTCTACAACTCTAAAAATGAGTGATCGGGATGCGTTAGAGATGGACAAAAATGGAAGTCTTTCGATTCATACATGTCATTATTTTAGCAAAAATGCGACAAGATTAAAAGCGAAGAGCTCGTCGGGCGGAAAAGTAGGGAAACGGTTGTAAATATTTCAAGTATGCGATCCAGAGTCGTACGTCCTGTAGCTCCGGCGACACTCGAGCTGAAAATGGTAAAAACAAACCGGCGTCCAAGAGCGAGCGAACCCTCGACGGCCCCCCCGGGCTCCGTGGGACGACGCGTTGCCAGGCTCTGGCCGTGATCCACCCTCTGCTGGTGTAACCGAGGGGCCTTTTTTTCAAGTCCTGCCAGGCCACGGCGAGGCTTTCCAGGTGCCTTTGTGAAAACATGGATCAAAAGAAGAAAAAAAAGGGACTCTTAGCTTGGAATGAAGGGACGAGGGGGTTGAAGTGGCCATGAAGGCGATGAGGCTGAAACCAAACAGACTCGTTTAGCCGTGAAATCGCTATAGGATCTATTCAGTGAAAACTGTTTTTTGAAGCCTGGAAATAAAAGTCATTTGATTATATTTGACTTTTCGTGTTGCAGGACTGCCTTAAATACTTAAACGTAAATGTACTTAAGAACATCAAGCCGAGCTTAAACAACTGCAGACTTCTTTTTTTCAAACATCTTTTCATTTCATTTAAAGGGTAAAGAAACAAACTGAAACACATATAAACGTCGCACATATTTTTATTCCTATTTTCTTTCACAGTTAAATTCAAATTCAAAATAAAAAGCGAAAGGCTATGATTTATTCTATAAAGGATTTGTTGTTACTTTTGCACGCTGGAAATGACGAATGTCGCCAACTAGTGGCTGGAGGTTTAATTGCAGCAGACAAATGAATAAACGGTGTGAAGATTTGAGTGTTAATAGTAAAATAAAAACATAAAAGGATTGTCTTTTATACACACAATATTATAATACAATCATGAATTAAGTTTGAATTCTAAAGGGAGGAACATTATAAAGGAAATGTTTTATTTTTACTCGTCATACCAGTCTTGAGTTGAATGATCAAAGAGCTAAGACTTTTCCATCTTAAATATATTAATAAAATATATTATTTTACTATCAAGCTCTACTCCAAAGTTTTATATCGTTAATTCTTTGACACATTTCTTCGCACAAAAGTCCCGCATCCCGTGGACCTCCCTCTGAGGTCCGATGACAGTAGACCTCCTCCTCGTCTTGATGGTGGTTACGTAAGCGCTTCTTTAGAAACATCCCTGTGTGAGACTATTTACGATGCAGCTTTTATGGGCTGGTGACCCACTTTTAGCAGAGTTTGCTGTTTTCATGCACACTTGATCTCCAGCTTTGTTAGTCTGTGGAGCTTTTCTGCCTCTTGTTGCCGTTGACCTGGAAGAACCTGATGCTGCGGCAGAAAGAAACGGACGTTACTGTTGAATATATACGTTTAAAAAGATACAAATGTTCTAATAGAATAGTGTTTAATAGTAGTCGAATGTATCTTTCCACACATTAAAATAGTTTTTGGTAGGGGTGTAAGAAAATGTCGATGTTGTTCTCAGTATTATCTTGATCTTTAAAGTATATACTTTTTTAGTATTGTTTTGATTGTTAAAGCGCTTTGTGACCCTGGTCTAGAAAAGCGCTATACAAATAAGAATTACTTACTTACTTACTTACTCAATACTGTAAGTTATTTTATGGTTTTTATTCCAATATTGTGTGTATAAAAGACAATAACTTTATGTTTTTATTTTACAATTATCACTCAAATCTTAACAGCGTTTATTCATTTGTGTGCTGCATTTAAACCTCCAGCCACTAGCTGGCGACATTCGTCATTTCCTCCGTGCCAAAGTAACAACAAAACGGGGAAATGGCAGTAAAGACTGAAAAAGAAAGATTACACCAGAGTCCAGCATCTTTTAAACCTGATATTTGGACTAATTTTGGCTTAAAAACAAACTTTTAAGTTTCAAATTTATCAATATCTAATGTCGAAGCTTCAATAAAAGACGTTACAGACTAGCAGTATGGAGGTATTTCGATGTTTTTAAGGGTCTTTTTGGACGAAGATGAAGACAAAGACAACTGAGCTCCAGTCGCTACATTAAAATGAACAAACATTTTTGTCTAGAACTCTAAAAATGAGTGTTCTGGATGAGTTAGAGATGGACCAACTTGGAAGTCTTTCGATTCATACATGTCATTATTTTACAAGATTTCAAGTGATCAGATATTTAACCTCGTTGGTCTCGTCCCACCACAGCGTTTGGCGAACTCCAAAGCCCACACGTCCCGTTTCATCAGCGCCAACCTGCCCTGCAACAAGTTCAAGAACAGGCTGGTCAACATCATGCCCTACGAGACCACCCGGGTCTGCCTGCAGCCCATCAGAGGCCTGGAGGGCTCGGACTACATCAACTCCAGCTTCATCGATGGCTATCGGTAGGTTTGGACGATGGGTTCTGGAATATGTTCGTGTTCTCACCGGACCCCCGTGTCCCTCCAGGCAACAGAAGGCCTACATAGCCACGCAGGGACCTCTGGCCGAGACCACGGAGGACTTCTGGAGAATGCTTTGGGAGAACAACTCCACCATCGTAGTCATGTTGACCAAACTGAGAGAGATGGGACGGGTACGTTGAAAAACTGAAGTATCTCTTGAAGTATTTCCTTTTAACTGTCCGTGTGCAACAGGAAAAGTGTCACCAGTACTGGCCCGCGGAGCGTTCAGCCAGGTACCAGTACTTCGTAGTGGACCCTATGGCCGAGTACAACATGCCGCAGTACATCCTCCGGGAATTCAAAGTCACGGACGCCAGGGTAAGATAAACCTTTTGGTAAAAAGATCCTTTAAGAAAAACATAGTTTGACCTCCTTTTTTTTTTATTTATTCAACATTATTCGCACAAACTCACGTTTCCCGCTGTGAGCCCAAAATAACCTGCACAACAACAACAAGCCGCTGTTCCCGACTTTATTTCGGCTCCAATTAGGCGGGGCAGCGGCAGCCGAGCGTGGAAATAAAAATTGCTGCTTCACATGACATCATGCGAGTCTGCAACGGAGGCCAGTTATGTCCTGTCGGTTTTACACTAATACACACTTATACACACACACCTACACACGACACACAACGAGAAAATTGGAATCAAAACTTTTGGAAATGGAAAACAAAATGTTTTCCTTCTCCTGACTTTCTTTACAAGCTGTAAATTTAATTTAATAAGTTCATTAGCTGCGACTCCACCATGGCTGCACTCTCTTCTTCGCCTCCCTTTTAACTGAATGGCCGTTTTAATTTAAAAAATCATTATTTCATTGTGTTTATGTCACAAATAATTGACTGTTAATCAAGCTTCATAAGAATTCACATCATTTAGTTTATTTGTTATATTTAAAGGCCCTATCTGTAGTGATGTGTCGATGAAGCTTCATGAAACAGTGTCATATTTTACTGAGGACAGTAGGGGGCGCCCTCAGCTTAAACATTATGTGATGTTTCAATAGAATAACTTTTCAAATCAATAGATTATAGAGAAAAGAGTGACATCTCGTGGACTCAGGAAATAATGACACTGTTTCATGAAGCTTCATCGACACATCACTGCCTAAAAGTAAAAAACAATTAGAAGTTTTATCTACTTATTGGTAAAATTATTACATTTGGTGAAACATTTTAATTCATTAAAATGGTCATTTCCAGCTATAGACTCTTGAGTTAAATTTGATTTGATTGTTAATCCAAATTATAATAATAATGTCAAAATGTTCTGTATTACCGCCCTAAGGTATCGAATAGTGATGTGTCGATGAAGCTTCATGAAACATTGTCATTATTTCCTGAGTCCACTAGATGTCACTCTTTACTCTATAATCTATTGCTTTGAGAAGATTTTCTATGGAAACCTCACATCATTTTTTAAGATGAGGGCGCCCCCTACTGTCCTCTGAACAATATGACACTGCTTCATGAAGCTTCATCGACACATCACCAGTATAGAGCAATAAAGCTCTTATTTAAAGTGGATTCAGGATTTTATTATCCCATTCCACTCAAACATGTTTGGTCAGGGAGTTGATGAATCACCGGCTGGTGATTCACTTCTACTTTAGTTCATGTCGTCCTTGAGCAACTCACTCCCGAAACGCTCCCGACATCGTCACTTGGCCGCCTCGTCCGGCCGCGCTCGGTTGACTTTTAGATAGTCATGATACCTTCCGAGACGTCGAGGTAACTAAAGGGGGCGCCGGAGATTTGCCAAAACGACTCGTACGGGGGAGCGTGGGATTCAATATTAATTTTACAAGAAGCACAATCATGACATCAGCGTCCTGAGGGTCCCGTGGAAGGTTTAACTCAGGTGACACGCCTGCTTTTAAGGATGGAGAGAAGAGAGGAGGACGAGTTTAAATTGAGACGATCAGGTGCCGATGCTTTATGTTTTCACGTGTTCATGCGTGTGTTCACCACAGTGACTCGCGTCTGGAGAGCCAGTCACGTATTTAATCACACAATTTGACTCGCTTCAGGTTCTGTGTTAAATATCCCCCTCTTTCTCTCTCTCTTTTTTTTTCTCTACTGTGTGCCTTGTTTATTGTGTTGTTGTCTTTGCCCCTCTTTCATATTTAATCCCCCTGCCGAGGCAGAGTGTTCTGCCTGAAACTAGGGAAGAAAAATAAAGAAAAACATGCCGTGCGTCATAAAATAGTAAAGAAAAAAAAAGACACTAGAGATTGTAAAGGAAGTGTTTGTGTGCAGAAAAACTCATTAGCAGATTTAATATGTTTATATTTCTTCTATAATGACGCCTTGGTCGTTGAGGAATGTTGGCGCTCCCTGCTTTTAATAAATATCATCACATTATTCATCGAGCCATGAACATGGTCCTTAGAGATAGTGGCCCCCAACAGCTTGTTCGTGGCCCTGTACCAGGATGTGATGCTAGTGATGTGTCGATGAAGCTTCATGAAACAGTGTCATTATTTCTTGAGTCCACTAGATGTCACTCTTTTCTCTATAAGCTATTGATTTAAAAAGCTATTCTGTTGCAACTTCACATAATTGTTAAGCTGAGGGCGCCCCCTACTGTCCTCTGAAAAATATGACACTGCTTCATGAAGCTTCATCACTACGTGAGGCGTGTTCTTAATAAAAAAAAGAAAGATAAATATGGACAAAGTTTCTGTACTTTTAAGAGTATGAAAGGTGTTTTACTTGAAAAAAACAAATACAATTTTCTTTTTTTAGGCACTATTGTTGACAAGGTGCAAACAAGCAGACACAAAGTAAAACACAAACTTTATAAGGTACATTTTGTTGTAGAGAAAACCAGCTCAGGGTTGTTGTTTTTTATCTTTGCTTTATCTGAAATGACTGTAGGACTTATACGGGGTCGTTTTGCAAATATATACAAATGTTACACTTGAATTACAAAGCTTGCTACAAGTATCATCACTGTTTTCAACTTTATTATGAGTAAACTGAATGAGTACACAGAGTTATTTCTAGTGATGTGTCGACGAAGCGTCATGAAGCAGTGTCATGTTTTTCAGAGGACAGTAGGGGGCGCCCTCATCTTAAATTTTATTTAATAGAATATCTTTTCAAAGCAATAGATTATAGAGCAAAGAGTGACATCTAGTGGACTCAGGAGATAATGACACTGTTTCATGAAGCTTCATCAACACATCACTAGTTATTTCATCCAAACTTCACTCATTTTCTACTCACACTCATGTCGACTAATGGTTGGGATTATTTCCAGAGTAATCTGTTCTTTTTAGAGTTATAGACACAAATGTTTGATCATTTTAATGTAGCGCCTGGAGCTCAGTTGTCTTCGTCCAAAAACTCACTTAAAACTAAAACTCCTGACTGTTTCTGAGGTGGAATCTCTCCTTTTAGCTCCAAAGTTGCTGCAGGTTTATTTATTCCAGCGACGGCTTTCACGACGTCTCGATGCGAGTCTATTTTTCACCGACCGCCTGCTCTGAACAATCCCCCCCCCCCCCGAAAAAAGAAAATAAAAACTTCAGCTATCTTTCCCCCACAGCGCGTGTCGGCGCTCTGTAATCATCGGCTGTTTGATTAATTCTTTAGAATTCAGCAAAATCTTTATTTGCCTGATGGCTACCTGAGAAAACAGCTACTTCAAAGCCACTTCAGAAGAAGGAGCGCGGCGGCGGCGGTCGCTATTCTGTTCTCAACACGACTGCTGCTGCTAACTGAGGATCATCATGAGGAGAAATAACATTTTCTTTTACCGTCAAATCGAATTATTACTGCAATAGAAGCAGGAAATACACTGATTAAAACTGGAAAATATACATTTGTGTGGGTATATATACGTAGTTCCAGGGTATAGATTGAACAGATTATAAGTTTTTTGTTAAGTTATTGTTATTTATTATTTTTATTTATCATATTCAATTATTTTTTATTCAAACTTTTGCCTATTCTGAATAGGGTTTGTTTTTATTTGATGACTGATTGAAGTCATTGATTGAAGACTGATTGATTGAAAATTCCTTCAACCGAGTTAAATTACACTTAAAATGTCTGTTATTCAACATTACTGTGAGTTTTCGACGGTTTAATGACAGTTGAATTTATTCTGATGATTGATAAATACAGTTTTTTTGTCGTCCAATCACTGACTAATCATTTTCATGAATAATTTTCCAATCACATCTCTCAGACGAGCACTTTTTACAATCAGAATATTCTTTATTGTTATCATCAGTTGAGGGTTTCACCAATAAGGTTAATATGTGACGCGCAGTGACAAACCTTGATGTTTGACCAGTCACAGCAGAGTGGGCGTGGTTATGGTAAACAAGATTTAATCTCCAGAAAAGTGTTTTCAGTGGGCGGGACTTAAGATCATTTTCTAATGTCAATATAAAAATAAGTTTTGTACAAACAGACACTGATGACACAATAGAGTCCGATCTTAATCTAAAATACTCCGAGATAAAAACACCTTTAATCTACTTTAAAGTACACGGTGAAAAACCTCGAACCCTTCCTCTGCGATGCTTGAACACGAGTCTCCTTCTCAAGGCAAGAGTGTAATCGAGCAACTTTAAAAACATCCATAACCGGACGTTGAAGTCCCTGAGACGTTATCTCATCCTCTCCACCGCCATCGATCCAGGATCGTTCAGGACCGGATCATAGACGGTGTCGTGAGGTCACGAGCCAAACCCGTTGGCAGGAGATCATGAGAATTGAACCGAATCAAAAGTTTTTAAATTGCTGCGTTTACCTTCCGTCTAATTCGTGGAGAGAGGGATGAATCTAAATGAAATAAGAGACGAAAACAAATCCTCTCTCCGCTCATTTCTATCAACATGTCGTATTGTTTTTATTAGGTTTTATCTGTTTTTACTTTTACGAACAGTTCTCTGACAAAGTGCCGGAGATTAAACGTATGGATCGGAGTAAACGTTTCGAGAGGCTCACGCTCCCGCAAATATGATTCTCGCAAATCGATGCAGAAGCAAATTGTTTAGATTGACATTTTGTCTCGTGGCTTTGATGGGTCGTCAGAGTTTTTGCTTTCAATTTTCATTACCCGAGCCGCTCGCCCCGGCCGCACTCTCCTCTCCTGCGTTCCCGGGGCTTCTTCCACGGCAACTCAATTCGCTCATCCATCAGGACGGCCATCGATCGCCGCCCGGGATTATGCTACTCAACAAGGTGTCTGGGAGAAGACGACCGTCATGCCAGATACGCTATTGATTGGCTATAAGTTGGACTTCTCTCCTGACACACACACACACACACACACGTTGAGATTAAAAAGAAAATTGGGTTGAGATAATAAGTGACCCTTGACGGAGTTGAAGGCTTTCTTAAGTGAAAATATTCGCTTTCGGGTCATTGATGCGCCTTTTTTTTATTTTTTTAACTGAGGCCCAAATCCTCTATAGTCTTCTTCTTCTCATCCTTTCTCATCACTTCATCTAACTCACTCCAGAATGTTTCCTTCTCCTATAATTATAATATAACATCCTACCTGTGGGGGCATAGCCACTTCTAACATTTAATATCACACCTTAACTATCAAGCACAAATCCTCTTTAATGATATATATTTTTATTGAGATCTTTACCAGCCTGTTGCAAACAAGGTGCACATAATTCTACGTGTTCTTCAACATGTTTTTTATTGTCATGAAAAACTGGGGGTCATTGTGTCCATGAGTTAAATGGAGTCTACTGACTCCTTTAAGAAACATCTTAAGACGTTTCTATTTGTTCAGGCTTTTCCTTGATTTCCTGGAACTCCTGTTGTGTTATCAGTGTTATCTTGATATTTAAAATGGATACTTTATTGAGTATTGTTTTGATTGTTTAAGCGCTTTGTGACCCTGGTCTGGAAAAGCGCTATAGAAATAAAAATTACGTTGTTTTGGTGTAAAGCACGAACACAAACAAGCAGAGAAAGTGTTATATAAGCAACAATTCCTTCATTATAGATCAGACCCAGGCGAAAATCCATGTGGCCCTCATGAGCTCAAAAGAGACATCTTTTTATTGATGGTCCCCAATATTAGAGAAAAGTATAGAATGTGGCCCCTGGGGAAATTCAATTGACCAACCTTGTTGTAGATGAACGACTTTAATCTCATCTTCAAAAAATACACAAATATTAAAGGAACCGAGTGGTAAGATTTCAGTTTATTTATTTTGTTTTATTATTATTATTGATTGATGAATTAATGTATTTCCAAATGTATTTAATGTGTATATTCACATTGTAATATAATTGATTTTGGTTCTTTATTTATTTATGAACTGTGGGAGAACGGGTCAATTTTCATTTTTTTTCTTGAAAATGATCAAAGACGTTGAAAATACATACAAAAATTGTATTGACAAAAAAAACAGAATTTATAAATCTTAACGCTCTAGACCTTGGCTCCTGCAAGGATTTGAATGATGTCTGACTTCACTTATAGAATCCCTGTCTTTGTAATAGCCAGACCAACAGGATGTAAAACTGTAACTTAATTTTAATTGGTTGGTTCTGGTTCTTATCAAAGAAATTGATGAGATCTTCTGTGTAAATTTTAATTTTCCATGTATAAAATGGTTGAAAACGCATAGATTGACGTGTTCCTGTGTTCACCCTCAGGACGGCCAATCCCGGACGGTACGGCAGTTCCAGTTCACCGACTGGCCTGAGCAGGGCGTCCCCAAATCCGGGGAGGGATTCATCGACTTCATCGGCCAGGTTCATAAAACCAAGGAGCAGTTCGGACAAGACGGACCTATCTCTGTCCACTGCAGGTGAGAACATGAGTCTCCGTCCAGTACGTCCTGAAGTTCTCGCCTCAACGATACAACCGTGTCCTCCTCGACTCCTGCTCCTTCTCAGTCCTCTCGTGAAACGATCCTCCTGATGGTGGTTCTGAATCATCACATGGTGACACTCCCTCCGTCTTATTTTCCATCCGCCGCCACAGTCCCTTCGCTCCAGAACCTCCGCCCGTCTTCTCCATAATTGATAAGGCCACGATGCGGTCTGGCATTTGCAAAGAGGCGGCTCGTAAAATGAAACAACCGTTCATTTGATCTTTTACGATCCCGCCATGATGCCTCTTTATCGTCCAGGTGTTCAAGGTGACCCGAGCCGTAAAGCGGCTTTGGATACGACAGCGGTTCTGTTCTGAGTCGATCACATTTGGGTTTCCTGTAGGAACATCAGGAGCCAGTCGGCCATATCATTATGACCCCTGGTCTCTTAGACTCACCATAGCAAACAGTAGTGATGTGTTGATGAAGCTTCATGAAACAGTGTCTTTATTTCCTGAGTCCACTAGATGTCACTCTTTGCTCTACAATCTATTGATTTGAAAAGATATTCTATTGAAACATCTCATCATTTTTAAGATGAGGGCGCCCCCTACTGTCCTCTGAAAAATATGACACCGTTTCATGAAGCTTCACCAGTCATGAGACTTTAAAATGACTCAAAATCAATATTTCTTTTAATAAATAATACATGAGTCAGATACATTAAGTATATCATGTTTCTGTATAAAAAAAAGACGTATCTCATCTGAATCGTTCGGTCTCACCTAGTGATGTGTCGATGAAGCGTCATGAAACAGTGTCATTGTTTCCTGAGTCCACTAGGTGTCACTCTTTTCTCCATAATCTATTGCTTTTAAAAGCTATTCTATTGAAACCTCACATCATTTTTAAACAGAGGGTGCCCCCTACTGTCGTCCAAAAATATGACACTGCTTCATGAAGCTTCATCGACACATCACTAGTATCACCATTCTTCCGAAACATTTTAGTTTCCCCCCCTTAAAAAAAAGTGAATTCTGTTTTAAGTCAGAAACAACTTCAATATCCTTTCAAAGATGTGAAGTGGAAACTGTATTTTCTTTAGTTGAAGTACTTTGAAAATACTAGTTATGCACCTTTCTGTCCCTTTAGCAGGAGTTTCAGTCATTAAGGTGAATGAAAACATTTCTCTCTGCTGCTTAAATTCAGTTTCCTTAAACCACGTCCACACTAAAACCCGATTTGGCGATACTCGTTGCGATATTCATTTGTTTCTGACTCGGTCAATCTGCTCGATCGCAGATCTAATGTCATTGAAAAGTTAAAATGGCGGATCATAGAGGCAACACTGTCACTCAAAGGATTATGATACAGTGTCTTTATTTTGAAATGGCCACTAGATGGCACTCTCAGTTTCAAAATGATCCAGGTTTTATTTAGTTAGTAGATCAGGGCTACCAATTATAAAGAATAGAGTGCCATCTAGTGGCCTTTTCAAAATTAGTACACTGTATCATGATCTCTTCATGAGTGAGGTTTCATGATGCTTCATCAACCCATCACTACTAAATAGCAACATCCAACCCTTCGTTTTTGCCCATAATAATTACTTTTCAGAGAGATGTTCTAATGAAGCTTCATGAAGCAGTGTCATATTTTTCAGAGGACAGTAGGGGGCGCCCTCAGCTAAAAAATGATGTGAGGTTTCAATAGAATATCTTTTTAAAACAATAGATTATAGAGCAAAGAGTGACATCTAGTGGACTCAGGAGATAATGACACTGTTTCATGAAGCTTCATCGACACATCACTAGTTTTAGCCAAAATATGACAAACTGACACCATCGGCCCCATTTTTAAACACTTGAAAGATTCAAAGTATTCACCTAAATGACTCCCAGCACCGCCGTCGTGTCCTTTGCTGCTGCCGCCGGGAAATAACCATCCATCACCCGGGCGCCATGACATCATCAAACATAACATCGGCCCGGCTGTATTCCAAAGCAATGATGTCATCAGCCGTCAAATGGCCCGTGGGGAGTTGTTAGACGTGTCAGCGAAGGTCCAATAAGACTGACTTATTCCTCCACCAGCGGAGGTTCGTGAAGAAGGCTCCGGTGCTACGGCAGGAAAATATTCGGCAGCATCGTTACCGTCCAGGCAGAACCGCAGTGACAATCATCTCCCGGGTTGGATATTATTAGTCTTGGCACCGGGACTTGGATTATCTAGCGGCTCGGCTGGTTCCAAACACTGGCTGCGAGCGAAGCCTCCTGTTTACTCCGAGCACACGCCGAATTAAAAGGGAAACAAAAAAATACTTTCACTTTCTTAAATGTTTCTGATCTCTCGATACACATTCAGGGGAAAAAAGAGAGATTTAAGGTTGGATTAGATTCTCTCTCCACACATTCACGGTGTCTTTTAACGGCTTATTTCATTCCTGCGTGTCGCCGGCCTCCTCCATCTGTCGTCGCTATGTGTGTGATTTCTAATCCGGCTCCGATCCACTCGTCCTCCTCCTCCTCATCCCCCTCTCCTCGAGCCTCCCGTCTAATAGACGGCGTTCGCCTTTTGTCATTAATTGCCCGATTTCTGCCTGTGAACGCGAACACCAAATCCTCTCGGTCTGCGGCAGCTTCGGATTTAGAGCCTGGACGGTGCTGGAGGCACAACATGAGAGTTTATGAGTCCATGTGACGAGCAGCGAGTCTGGGCGGGAAGAGAGACAGACGGGTGGTGTGTGAGGAGGATGGTTAGGAACAGGGACGGAGAATTAGTTCTTCTGTAAGTGCACTGCATTACAGTACACTGTAAGACAGTGTCATACTTGTGTAGTGCTCATATTTGGACAGGGTAGTACTGTCTCAAATCAAACACTTCTTCTACTACTTTTTAACACTAATCAACCGGTCATTGGAACACTATTGTTGACACTTGACAGCGCTTTTCGCCAATTTAAACAAGTTATTAAGTTGTGTTTCATTGTGTTATTATTGTTATTGTGTTGTTTTTGCCGTAAATTAAGTGTTTTCTAGAGATATTTTTACGTCAGTATCTGCTCCGAAGACGCGTCGTCAGTGACGTAGCTTCAGTTTTAACGTCATCTACGTCACTAAGATGGCGGCCGTTGAGGGTGGAAAGTGTACATCGATTAAGTGTATGAAGTGTGAGTGCAGGAGTGTGCGATTCGGGACGCACCGATGGACTTGAATAAGATATTATAACAAACAAAAAAACTAGGCAATAAAAAGAAGACAACAAACCTATTTTAGAATCTGGAACCAAATACTATAAATACTATAAATATGAATAAGTCTAGAACAATAAACACATGTGAATAATGTTGTTGATAATAATAATTATAATAATAATAAATAAAAGATTCAACTGAGAATCTGTTCCATAAATCTTGCAATAAATATAATCATTTTAATCTTTAATGTTGTTTTATTTCCCTCTTAGTAAATTATTACAAGTTTTATTCATTCATTTTATTGTTATTTTTTTTTCAATTAAATTAAATTATGTTTATTATTTATTTTTATTTTCCATTTCTTAATATCTTTGAAATTAGACGATAATCGATCTTTTATTTGGTGGATAAAGATGTGAAAAGTCAATAATGTTTTTAAATGTATGAATATATAACTGTGTATTTAGGTAAAATATTAATTTATTATTAATCTCAAGATGTTTTTCCGACCCAAGAAGTTTTGAATCAACTATAACCAGAGATGTTAGATTCTTCTAGAAGAGAAACTCATGATAAGGGTTAAAAAAGTATATTTTATTAGATGAATCTTATATTTTTAAAATATTTTTAAACATGCAAGACAGTGGACGATGTGACGATGAAACTGTTGGTAGTTGAAGATTTAAAAATACACAGCGATCGTATAATATAATTAAAACAGTTATTGATTTATATTAATAAATCAAAATGTCGTGATCTATTTACAAATTGGCCAATTTATGATTAAATTCAATATCCGAGTGTTGTTTATGCTTCAGTGGTTCTATATTTTGATGTCAAAGACTTTCATTTATCATTCAATTCAAGGGCGTTTGAAATCGTTTTTCTGACGATTGAAACGATTAAAATCTCTGCAACAATATTCCAGGCAGGTTTGAACGTCTCGACCAAACCGCTCTGGAGGAGGAACAGAACCCAAATAAATCTGTTGTCGTATCAATTATTGTTCCATTGGCTTTGGTAGAAGTTATTTCACAACAAAGCAGAAGAGAGAAGAGACTCAAAGCTACGCTTTATACGGCGGCAAAGGTTCTGATGCAAGTAAGGTTCTGATGTAAGTAAGGTTCTGATGCAAGTAAGGTTCTGATGCAGAGGATGTTCTGATGCAAGTAAGGTTCTGATGCAGAGGATGTTCTGATGCAAGTCAGGTTCTGATGCAGAGGATGTTCTGATGCAAGTAAGGTTCTGATGCAGGGAAGGTTCTGATGCAAGTAAGGTTCTAATGCAGGGAAGGTTCTGATGCAAGTAAGGTTCTAATGCAGGGAAGGTTCTGATGCAAGTCAGGTTCTGATGCAAGTAAGGTTCTAATGCAGGGAAGGTTCTGATGCAAGTAAGGTTCTGATGCAAGTAAGGTTCTAATGCAGGGAAGGTTCTGATGCAAGTAAGGTTCTGATGCAGGGAAGGTTCTGATGCAAGTAAGGTTCTAATGCAGGGAAGGTTCTGATGCAAGTCAGGTTCTGATGCAAGTAAGGTTCTAATGCAAGTAAGGTTCTGATGCAAGTAAGGTTCTGATGCAAGTAAGGTTCTAATGCAAGTAAGGTTCTAATGCAAGTAAGGTTCTGATGCAAGTAAGGTTCTAATGCAAGTAAGGTTCTGATGCAAGTAAGGTTCTGATGCAAGTAAGGTTCTAATGCAAGTAAGGTTCTAATGCAAGTAAGGTTCTAATGCAAGTAAGGTTCTAATGCAGGGAAGGTTCTGATGCAAGTAAGGTTCTAATGCAGGGAAGGTTCTGATGCAAGTCAGGTTCTGATGCAAGTAAGGTTCTAATGCAAGTAAGGTTCTAATGCAATTAAGGTTCTGATGCAAGTAAGGTTCTAATGCAGGGAAGGTTCTGATGCAAGTAAGGTTCTAATGCAAGTAAGGTTCTGATGCAAGTAAGGTTCTAATGCAGGGAAGGTTCTAATGCAAGTAAGGTTCTGATGCAAGTAAGGTTCTAATGCAGGGAAGGTTCTGATGCAAGTAAGGTTCTGATGCAAGTAAGGTTCTAATGCAGGGAAGGTTCTGATGCAAGTAAGGTTCTGATGCAGGGAAGGTTCTGATGCAAGTAAGGTTCTAATGCAGGGAAGGTTCTGATGCAAGTCAGGTTCTGATGCAAGTAAGGTTCTGATGCAAGTAAGGTTCTGATGCAAGTAAGGTTCTAATGCAAGTAAGGTTCTAATGCAAGTAAGGTTCTGATGCAAGTAAGGTTCTAATGCAAGTAAGGTTCTGATGCAAGTAAGGTTCTGATGCAAGTAAGGTTCTAATGCAAGTAAGGTTCTAATGCAAGTAAGGTTCTGATGCAAGTAAGGTTCTAATGCAAGTAAGGTTCTGATGCAAGTAAGGTTCTAATGCAGGGAAGGTTCTGATGCAAGTAAGGTTCTAATGCAAGTAAGGTTCTGATGCAAGTAAGGTTCTGATGCAAGTCAGGTTCTGATGCCAGTAAGGTTCTAATGCAAGTAATGCTCTAATGCAGATGAGGTTCTGGTGCAGAGAAGGTTCCTCCTGATGCTTCTCATGTGGCCTGAAGGGCTCGCGTTGATGAGAACGAACATGAAAGCGAAACATGAAGACTTTGTCTCTGGAAACATTCCCTCAAGAATCCTGAGCTCAGAACTTTTCCTTCAGTGTTGATTAAAGTTACTTCAAGAAGATGTCGGTGAAGCTGCAGCTAATAGTTCCAGAGACTCATCGTCGTTACAAACACGATTCAATCTTGATTTATTTTGTTCCTTCTCTCCAGCGCCGGTGTGGGCCGGACCGGAGTCTTCATCACCCTCAGCATCGTTCTGGAGAGAATGCGCTACGAAGGCGTCGTCGACATTTTCCAGACGGTGAAGATGCTCCGCACACAGAGACCAGCCATGGTCCAGACCGAGGTCAGTGTCTGACGACACAATAATCACAGTTTTACTTCACGCTTTACTACAATAACAGTAAAAACATGAACATCTTTATCTAAGTGAGTAATATTAGTGAAATAATCCATGTGTTAAAATGTTTTATTTGACAAGTTATTGTAAAATAAATGACCTTGAGGTTTGAAATAAAATCTCTAGACTAGATGAGAATAAACAGAAATTTGAGATTACACAAAAAACTTGAAAGTACATAAGAAAACAGTTTTTAAATCTTGATAAATGACATACACATGTACTAATTACTTACTTACCTACTTACAATGTATATAGTGTATTTATGAACATCCGTGTCTTCAGTCATGTACCTTTGTAGAATAAATTATAGAAAAAAAGGTTTTTTTTTTTTTTAATTAACAAAAAAAATATTTTTTTGATATAGATTAAAACCTGCTTGTATTTCAGTTCGTGCCACTATTCCAGGTCAAGTTGTCAGGATACCGATATTTCAGTATTTGATACCAAAACTAATAGATTTTTTTTTCAGTACCATGAGTAAAAAAGGCCATTAAAAAGCTGGTACTTTT
This sequence comes from Callionymus lyra, assembly GCF_982586985.1. NCBI lineage: Eukaryota > Metazoa > Chordata > Actinopteri > Syngnathiformes > Callionymidae > Callionymus > Callionymus lyra. The sequence goes on from NC_141819.1 coordinate 10,839,770, forward strand.
AGGTAGGGATGTGTCGATGAAGCTTCATGAAACAGTGTCATTATTTCCTGAGTCCACTAGATGTCACTCTTTGCTCTATAATCTATTGCTTTGAAAAGTTATTCTATTGAAACCTCACATCATTTTTTAAGATCAGGGCGCCCCCTACTGTCCTCTGGAAAATATGACACTGTTTCGTGAAGATTCATCGACACATCACTACAACAGAGTTGAGAACTTGTGTATTCTGTTCTTTTAGTACCAAAAATAAAACAGGGAATTGTTGTATTTTTTGGTAAGTGTCGTTTCTTGAGACAACACTAGTCTTTTCACTCAAACCTCGTGTTTTAATGACATTTACTTACTTTACTTTTTGTTTTTCTCCGGCAGGACGAGTACCAATTCTGCTACCACGCCGCCCTGGAGTACTTAGGAAGCTTTGATCACTATGCAACGTAAAAAGCCATCTCTCCAACCAATCCTGTCGCCCCCCGACCCCACCCCGACCCCTGACCCCACCCACCACCACCACCTCGACAGTCTCCTGAGCCATAGAAACTTGAATCTTGACACGATCTGCCACTTCGAATTCTGACGAAAAAAACCACAAGTAGAGTTTTGCTCTTTTTTTTTTTTTTTTTTCTTCTTAGAAGTTGAATCTTAGAAAAAAAACGTGTCCACCTACTGAAAAACAAAAGCAAGCTATGGCTCTCACGCTGTGAGGTTCCGATCCAAGCGGCCACCTTTACCTCAAGTGTTTCAAGACGGAGGACGATGTAAAAAGAAGTTGTGGACTTTCTTTTCTCTCTCTTCTCTGAAAAACAGTAACTAGAGGACGAGGCGCTTGGATGTAGCCGGGGTGACATTCTCTCGTCGTTTTGATATTAATGGCTGTAAATGAGTCTTTTTTTTTTTTTTGTGAGTGGAATTCTTCTTTTTTTTTCTCCTCCTCCTCCTCTCTTCCTCTGAGGAAGGACAAAAAAAAAAAAAAAAAAAAAAAGAGAGAGAGAGAGGAAGCGCCAGGACGCTCCCATCTGGTCCCGGGGTGGGATGTGGGGGAGGAGACGAGGCGAACGACGAGATGCGGAATCACACGACGGCCTCTTCCAAAAACACGAGGCGACGGCCATTTATCAGGAAGAAAAACTCTGGATTTCACAACAAAAAAAAAAATCATCTGTTGCTCAAGCTCGACTCGTCGGTCACCATGGAAACCCACTTTTATTCGTTTCCTCTCATGGATCTTCAATCTTTTGGACACAAACCAAACACAGAGGGGTTTTTGTTTTTGTTTTTCTTTGTGTACAAAGATCTACCGTCGACATTTTTAATTTTCCAGTCAAGAACCAAACATGCTGCTTATCAAGTGTATGCTGTACGTGAGAGAAGATCCGCGTCATCATCCCTCCGTTCAAACCCACTCTATAATCACGTATCTCCGTATAAAAGACTCAAAAGTCGCGGGTGCAACGCTTTTGTGTTTCGTGGTTGGATTAAAAAAAATGGGCCCTCTCCTCGTGCTCGGTTAGAGGTGGATAGTTTTTTTATTTTGGACTAAAAAAGGAAGTTTCTTGCACATTTACCTTAAAAATCGAGCAAGTTTTTTTTTCAAATCGGTGTTGAACGATGGACAGAACTGTGTGTGATTTTTTTTTTTGTTTTCCCGAAAAAAAACGCCTTATTGTTCATGTAACATTATAAAATATATTGTTGCTTAATTTTAATTTTTTTTAACAAAGCTATTGCATTTTTTTTTTAATACTAGTAGCTGAAGAAGGATAAAAAAAGTGCTTATCTGTTCATATTATGTTCAAAGACATTCTATTTTTTCACTGTAGAAATGGTGTGTGTGTGTGTGTGTGTGTGCGTTTACACACGCGCACACACACACATACGCAGAAATATATAAAAATGCAGAAAATATATCCAAACATAGTATGAATTAAATGCTCCTTTTATTTTTCATGTTTTACGAGATTCTCTTTTTATTAACCATTGTGTGTTTCTGATGAAATGAACGCTCGTCTTTTTAAAAACCTTTTTTTTTTTTTAATTAACCATTATTTACGACATAAACTTCACCCGAATCTACATGTATATAACAAATATATAGATTATATGTATTTGTCAGAAATTCCTAAGACAAGACGAAAAAAACAAACAAATATTCATGTTTTCTCTCCTTCTCAAGTGTTCTTTTTTCTTTCTCCTGATCTTTAAATACCGTTTGCCTTTTTTTTTTTTCTTCTTCTTCTCTTGCCTTTAATTTCCCTCGCCAGCAGCGAGATCCGGGACTCGTGCCAGCCTCTCTGTTCTCGTACGTTTTGGCGAGGGCCGGGAAATCAGCGTCGGTATATACGACTAAATCAAGGCCGGGAAAAGTCGATCCATCTGAATTATTTCCTCGATCCCAACACGACTGTTAGCGTCGGTCTCTGCAGGTGTTCCAACGTGAACTGCGCTCATATTAGAGAATATACGGTACCGTAGACGACTTCCATCAGGCCTCCTTTTCGCGCCCGGAGGCGTCTTTTTTTTTTTGTCTTTCATTCCTTGAACTGCTTTAAATGACCGCTATGCCAAATATTTCAGTGACTTCTTTTCGTTCCGCATCATTTCGACGTCATCTTCTGGATCCATGTTGTTTATTTTCAATGTGACACAGACAGGAATCAGGACTGAAGCAAACTAAAGGGGTAACCACGACAACCAAAAGAAGAAAAATAAAAAAGTGCTGCAACTTTTTTCGCGAAACCTTCCGATGTGTCTCCACGACCCCCTTTTTTTTTTTCTTGGAAAGAACGTGTTTGTGCGATTCATCTTCATGTACAAACGATCCAGACCAACAACTTTGGACTTCGTAATATCTGCGATCATTGAAGACACTTGGGATTTCCTTTCTTTTTTTTTCATGAAAACATCCCGGGAGTAGAACATCACGAGAGAACAGAAAACAATTCCCAACTCTGCAGAATAGTTTTTGTTTTTTTTCTTGCTAGGAGGGCCGTGTGCGATTACTTTGAAATGTTACTTCTAACTGAAACAATACTTGGTTTAAAGCCACTGTGTATGTAGATATGTTGACTTTGTATTAAAGAAATGTTGTCTGAAGATCTGCCGTCGAGTTTGTTCAACTTCTAAACTTGTTTAACTTCTGTGTCGTTGTCGACTGATGCTGAGACTTTCTTACCTTATGAAATCAGAAATCTTTTTCCAAGGTTCATTACTTGACAATCGTTAGTGATGTGTCGATGAAGCTTCATGAAACAGTGTCATTATTTCCATTAGATGTCACTATTTGCTCTATAATCTATTGCTTTGGAAAACTCTTCTATTGAAACCTCACATCATTTTTAAGCTGAGGGCGCCCCCTACTGTCCTCTGAAAAACACTCCTTCATGAAGCTTCATTGACACATCAGTAACGATCGTAACTCTTGAGAGAAATACTACTGTCATTGACTATAGTGATGTGTCGATGAAGCTTCATGAAACAGTGTTTTTCAGAGGACAGTAGGGGGCGCCCTCAGCTCAAAAATGATGTGAGGTTTCAATAGAATAGTTTTTGAAAGCAATAGATTATAGAGCAAAGAGTGACATCTAGTGGACTCAGGTAATAATGACACTGTTTCATGAAGCTTCATCGACACATCACTAGTAGATGGAACTTGGATGGAAACCCTGCGGTTATTGATGTTGACCACACATCTAAAATGAGTGTATTTGTTCTGTCTTTTGATCTATTTTAGCCTGAAACAAAATGGTAGACTGGGGTGTCTTGAATGCCAACTTGGGGGTGACGGTCGCTTGAACCTGGTCTGATGGGCTTATGAAGCTTCATGAAGCTCTGTCTTCAGTTTCACAGCTACTTAGGTTGAAATTTCCATATTGTAAACGATATCCCAGGGAGTGTCATCTAGTGGGTTCTAATACATCCTCCTTTGTGATGCATTTTCAGTAGTGATGTGTCGATGAAGCTTCATGAAACAGTGTCATTATTTCCTGAGTCCACTAGATGTCACTCTTTGCTCTATAATCTTTTGATTTGAAAAGTTATTCTATTGAAACCTCACATCATTTTTAAGCTGAGGGCGCCCCCTACTGTCCTCTGAAAAATATGACACTGTTTCATGACGCTTCATCGACACATCACTACCAGCTCACTTCAATTCACGCCTATTACAGACAAGATTTTCCGCCTGTTCCCCTGAAATGCCTCAGAATTGTTGAGTCTACGTACTTGATGAAATAAGGGTCAATTTCTATAATCATTTTTAAGGGATTGTCAAGGTCGTTAGAAGGGATGTTTCAAAAATTAGCACTTGAGGTTATAGCACTTACGCTATATGACCACTAGAGGGTTCTGCCTCCCGTCACCGACACCTCCTAATCCCATTACAGCGAAACCTTGCCAGTAGTTATCAGACAGAGATGATTAACTCTTTTAGAGCAACTTCAAATAGGTACTAAAATATAGCCAACATAAGATTGACCTTGAAAGGATTTTATGTGGAACACAGCACTCCAAAAATCTGTCAAAAACGTCTGCGCCGCGAGTCATCGTAGTATCGCCTCACAGGTATTTTATTTCTCGAGCACCTGATAAATACGGTCCAGGTTGAGCCGATAATTGGCAGGTGTTCTCTCGCTCGCTCGGCTTCGACTCCCGAGGACCGGCGTTGCCACGACCGATCTCTCTCACAATTATACGCCGATGACTCGCCGTCGAAGTCTCTCGTCGCCAGAAAAAAATAAAGACAATCTGTAGCAACACGCTCGGCAAAATCGCGGGAGATGCTGTCATTCATGAAAGGGTAATACGCTCTGAACGGCACTCTATTTCCAGCGCCGTGTTGCTAATTGTCTGCTCGTGGTCGCGGCCCTTTTCTTCTCCGACTGGAGAGGCAGCCGAGCGAGCCGGTGCGAGGAAGTGAATTAGGGCGACGATTATGCAGTGATTCAGACGGCAGCTCATTAGGACGCAGCTAAGCAAGCAATCAACGAATCGATGTGACAGTGGACCCGAAAGCCACAGAAATGTATAATAAATGGCAAAGTGATAAATTGGATTATTCACAGTCCCGTGGCAGAACTCTGTGGCTCGCGAATGACGAATCCATCCAGTGGAGCCGCGAAAAAAAAAAGTCGAGAAGAACCGGTTGAGAAACGGCGTGTGAGGCGTTCTAGACGAGCCTTAGATGTCCCGGAGAAAGAGGGGATTCAACTTTTGTTAGCCAGCAAGAAAAATCACCTTTTTTTTCAGATGCACAAAATTGAAAACTGTTAGAAACTACGGCTTTCAGTAGATTCATTTTTTTTTTTTTCATTAATCTCTGTTCGGGCTCTGAGGTCTGTGGATCAGAATCTACTGATGGTTCCTGAACACGGTTCAGGACCAGAGGAGAGAAATCCTTCCAGACTGTTGCTCCTAAGCTTTGGAACGATCTCTGTGTTTGATGATCTACTCCTTCAAGAAACATCGAAAGACATTATTTCAGTTATTAGTTCAGACTTTTCCCTGATTTTCTGGAACCTCTGTGTTGTTCTCAGTATTATCTTGTCCTTTAAGGTATATATTTTATTGAATATTGTTTTGATTGTTTAAGCGCTTTGTGACCCTGGTCTGGAAAAGCGTTAAATAAATACAAATGACTTACTTACTTACTTACTTACTAACTTTGTGAATTAATGAATTAGTTTGCTTTTCTTCCACTGACTCGATCCGTTGACAGACAGATAAAGAATCACAATCAGTGTATTCAAGGCAAAAACCAGGGTTTCTTTAAACATTTTCATAAAGTCTGTAAAAATCAAGACCAAAACAAATCACTCTTAGAGATCAACTAATGTGAAAACTCCAACTCTCATGACTCACATGTTTGAAAGGTTGAAGTCTTTCTCTCCAAGATGCAGTAAGTCCCTCATCATGACCTTATTTTGAACTTATTACTTTAGAAAGTTGCTCTGAAATCTGGGCGAACAAGAGGTTACGAGAGCGGATGACGCAGCTACGTATATCCTCCTCCAGCCAGCTGTAATCACGCCCCGCTTTGTTTATACAACTAGTCCCTTGGAGGTGAAGACTTCCGGGATTGATGACGCTCTGTGACAGACCTTAATGTTTGACCAATTACAGCAGAGTATAGTTATAGATAATTAAAATAAAAACAAAATACAATTGATTTGTCTGATGAGTTTGACCTCATGAGGGCCTCATAAGTGTTTGGCCCCCGAGCTTCTTTAGACCCTCCAGTTTCCTCCCACAGTCCAAAAAAGCGCGTGAGCATGAATGGTCTTTATAGCACCAGTGTGATCCACCTCACTTCCTGACTCAAGCTCCGCCCACTGTGAATACATTGACTATATGAAGGTGTTGTTGAGCTGTCAGTCAAACACACTCTGTCTGTGTTCCAGTGAGAAAATGTGCTTCAGCGTTACTTTCTATTTTGGTGAGTTTGGCTCCGAACTACTGAGCAGGTGGTGATGGTTCTGTGTCTGAGGAGCCACTGTGTCAGGCACACTAACAAGAGTATCTGCTGCCACCTGCTGGTCGACACACGCAACTCCTACAGTCTGATGTCATTCCGTTCAAATATTCCCTCATTTTTTTCTACTCGCCCTCATGTCGACTAATGGATTATTTTCAGAGTAATTTCACCCACTTCACCTGCATCCTTATCCATGATGTCATCAGTACTTATTTTATACTTGCATTTAAGTAGTGTACTTGAAGTTTACTTTTTACTTTCCTTAGAAAAAAGTACTATATTCAAGTGTAATATGAGTATACTTATTTTATACTAACAATGAAGTACTAAACTTGAAGTTTATTTTTACTTTCCATAGAAAAAAGTACTATATTCAAGTGTAATATGAGTATACTTATTTTTATACTAACAATGAAGTACTATACTTGAAGTTTATTTTTTACTTTCCTTAGAAAAAAGTACTATATTCAAGTGTAATATGAGTATACTTATTTTTATACTAACAATGAAGTACTATACTTGAAGTTTATTTTTTACTTTCCTTAGAAAAAAGTACTATATTCAAGTGTAATATGAGTATACTTATTTTTATGCTAACAATGAAGTACTATACTTGAAGTTTACTTTTTACTTTCCTTAGAAAAAAGTACTATATTCAAGTGTAATATGAGTATACTTATTTTATACTAACAATGAAGTACTAAACTTGAAGTTTATTTTTTACTTTCCATAGAAAAAAGTACTATATTCAAGTGTAATATGAGTATACTTATTTTTATACTAACAATGAACTACTATACTTGATTTTTATTTTTTCATTCCTTAGAAAAAAGTACTATATTCAAGTGTAATATGAGTATACTTATTTTTATACTAACAATGAAGTACTATAGTTGAAGTTTACTTTTTACTTTCCTTACAAAAAAAGTACTATATTCAAGTGTAATATGAGTATACTTATTACTATACTAACAATGAAGTACTATACTTGAAGTTTATTTTTTACTTTCCTTAGAAAAAAGTACTATATTCAAGTGTAATATGAGTATACTTTTTTATACTAACAATGAAGTACTAAACTTGAAGTTTATTTTTTACTTTCCATAGAAAAAAGTACTATATTCAAGTGTAATATGAGTATACTTATGTTTATACTAACAATGAAGTACTATACTTGGAGTTTATTTTTTATTTTCCTTACAAAAAAAGTCCTATATTCAAGTGTTATATGAGTATACTTATTTTTATACTAACAATGAAGTACTATACTTGATGTTTATTTTTTACTTTCCTTACGAAAAAAAGTACTATATTCAAGTGTAATATAAGTATACTTATTTTTATACTAACAATGAAGTACTATACTTGAAGTTTATTTTTTATTTTCCTTACAAAAAAAGTCCTATATTCAAGTGTTATATGAGTATACTTATTTTTATACTAACAATGAAGTACTATACTTGATGTTTATTTTTTACTTTCCTTACAAAAAAAGTACTATATTCAAGTGTAATATGAGTATACTTATTTTTATACTAACAATGAAGTACTATACTTGATGTTTATTTTTTACTTTCCTCAGAAAAAAAGTACTATATTCAAGTGTAATATGAGTATACTTATTTTTATACAAACAATGAAGTACAATACTTTAAGTTTATGTTTTACTTTCCTTAGAAAAAAGTACTATATTCAAGTGTTATATGAGTTTACTTATTTTTATGCTAACAATGAAGTACTATACTTGAAGTTTATTTTTTACTTTCCTTAGAAAAAAGCACTATATTCAAGTGTAATATGAGTATACTTATTTTTATACTAACAATGAAGTACTATACTTGAATTTTATTTTTTACTTTCTTTACAAAAAAGTACTATATTCAAGTGTAATATGAGTATACTTATTTTTATACTAACAATGAAGTACTATACTTGATGTTTATTTTTTACTTTCCTTACAAAAAAAGTACTATATTCAAGTGTAATATAAGTATACTTATTTTTATACTAACAATGAAGTACTATACTTGAAGTTTATTTTTTATTTTCCTTACAAAAAAAGTCCTATATTCAAGTGTTATATGAGTATACTTATTTTTATACTAACAATGAAGTACTATACTTGATGTTTATTTTTTACTTTCCTTACAAAAAAAGTACTATATTCAAGTGTAATATGAGTATACTTATTTTTATACTAACAATGAAGTACTATACTTGATGTTTATTTTTTACTTTCCTCAGAAAAAAAGTACTATATTCAAGTGTAATATGAGTATACTTATTTTTATACAAACAATGAAGTACAATACTTTAAGTTTATGTTTTACTTTCCTTAGAAAAAAGTACTATATTCAAGTGTTATATGAGTTTACTTATTTTTATGCTAACAATGAAGTACTATACTTGAAGTTTATTTTTTACTTTCCTTAGAAAAAAGCACTATATTCAAGTGTAATATGAGTATACTTATTTTTATACTAACAATGAAGTACTATACTTGATGTTTATTTTTTACTTTCCTTACAAAAAAAGTACTATATTCAAGTGTAATATGAGTATACTTATTTTTATACTAACAATGAAGTACTATACTTGAAGTTTATTTTTTATTTTCCTTACAAAAAAAAGTACTATATTCAAGTGTTATATGAGTATACTTATTTTTATACTAACAATGAAGTACTATACTTGATGTTTATTTTTTACTTTCCTTACAAAAAAAGTACTATATTCAAGTTTAATATGAGTATACTTATTTTTATACTAACAATGAAGTACTATACTTGAATTTTATTTTTTACTTTCCTGAGAAAAAAAGTACTATATTCAAGTGTAATATGAGTATACTTATTTTTATACTAACAATGAAGTACTATACTTGAAGTTTATTTGTTACTTTCCATAGAAAAAAGTACTATATTCAAGTGTAATATGAGTATACTTATTTTTATACTAACAATGAAGTACTATACTTGAAGTTTATTTTTTTACTTTCCTTACAAAAAAAGTACTATATTCAAGTGTAATATGAGTATACTTATGTTTATACTAACAATGAAGTACTATACTTGAAGTTTATTTGTTACTTTCCATAGAAAAAAGTACTATATTCAAGTGTAATATGAGTATACTTATGTTTATACTAACAATGAAGTACTATACTTGAAGTTTATTTTTTATTTTCCTTACAAAAAAAGTCCTATATTCAAGTGTTATATGAGTATACTTATTTTTATACTAACAATGAAGTACTATACTTGATGTTTATTTTTTACTTTCCTTACAAAAAAAGTACTATATTCAAGTGTAATATGAGTATACTTATTTTTATACTAACAATGAAGTACTATACTTGACCGATTGTTTTCTGCAAAAAGGTAATGTAATTAAATCAAGTTTTGGGGGCGAATTGATCAAGTATCTACAATTCTGAAGCCTCAATATGTCATTTTGGAATCTTAAGTTTTTATATACCATAAAAAAATATAATAAAGTATGTTAATCTCTTTGGAGAGGAGGAAAGTCTATCACCAATCGTCCGTGAAAACGGTCCTGCATTATTAAAAAGTCACTTCCTGCCTCCTTTTTTATTCCTACTTTGTCTCAAATATCATCTCCATCAGAATTAAGCTCATCCAGCGGAAGTGTAATGGTATCTTAATGGCGGGACCAGAGAATAATGGTGGAGACTGAAAATGTGAAGTGCTCTCTGTGTAGTCTTTAGAATGGGGGGGAGGAAGAGGGGGAGGTAGAGAGGGAGGAAGAGAGGGAGTTAGAGGGGGAGGGAGAGAGAACATGAACGCCAGAGAACAACCTCCTTATAAACTATCTGGACACTTTAAATATCCCCGCAGTGTTGGATGAGGAGAGTAATGGAGTGTTGGGCTGAAAAATAACTATTATTGTTAGTGTCTTGTGACACGATCCCACTGTTACGTCTTCCCTCGCAAACATATGAAGAGCGTGAATCAAAAGAAGAAGAAGAAACTCCGGGTTAAAAGGTTGAAAAACAAACTTGATAATGTGTTTTTTTCTGAAGATTAACTGATCAGTGACAAAGTCACTAAACATCAGATTCATTTGTTACTTGTTGAGCAAGTTCTCTTTTTCCACAAAACAAACATTTGTTGGGTAAATGCTAGGAAGTATGGATGGATGGATGGATGGATGGATGGATGGATGGATGGATGGATGGATGGATGGATGGATGGACGGATGGATGGATGGATGGATGGATGGATGGGTGGGTGGGTGGATGGATGGGTGGGTGGATGGATGGATGGACGGACGGACGGACGGACGGACGGATGGATGGATGGACGGATGGAAGGGTTAATAGATGGAATGCACAAATGGATGGATGGATGGATGGATGGATGGATGGATGGATGGATGGATGGATGGATGGATGGATGGATGGATGGATGAATGAATGAATGAATGAATGAATGAATGGATGGATGGATGGATGGATGGATGGATGGATGGATGGATGGATGGATGGATGGATGGATGGATGGATGGATGGATGGATGGATGGATGGATGGATGGATGGATGGACGGACGGACGGACGGACGGACGGACGGATGGATGGATGGATGGATGGATGGATGGATGGACAAATTGATGGATGGATGGATGGATGGATGGATGGATGGATGGATGGATGGATGGATGGATGGATGGATGGATGGATGGATGGACAAATTGATGGATGGATGGATGAATGGATGGACGTACTGACGGATGTATGTTACAGACGAGCAGTATGGAGGTATTTGAATGTTTTAAGTGTCTTTTTGGACGAAGATGACGACGAAGACAACTGAGCTCCAGTGGCATTAAAATGAACAAACATTTTTGTCTACAACTCTAAAAAAGAACAGATTACTCCGAAAATAATCCCAGCCCTTAGTCGTCATGAGGATGAGTAGAAAAATGAGTGCATTTTGGGTGAACTATCAACTAACTAAAACCCTTTAATTGACTGTTCATTGACCGTCACGAGTGCCTTTCAAGAACTTTTTATCACGGCTTCCCGGAACCTCCTCCTGAAGGTTGAACATCTGTCGGTCCCAGAGCTAAATCTAAATCTGTAAGAGACCAACAATCGATGGATAGGATAAGGACCTCCTGAAGATGGCAGCGAAGAGTAAACTCTGTAGGTTAATAACTTACATCCAGCCCACGGATGCCGACTGGGGAAATACAGCAGGAAGAGCCAGAACTCGTCGCGTCAGCCATTTCTCCCTCTAAAGGACAAAAGTACAAACTCGTCAGTAGCAACGCAAACTTGGCCCTCGACGACTAATTCAAAGCAAAAATGATGGTCTTTGTGTCACAAAGGTGTGCATAATAAAAGGCTCCGGAGCGAGCCCTCGGATGACGCCGGCTCATGAGCGTATCGATGAAGTCAGCGAGGAGTTGAGTCAAGGTGAGCCTCCTGATGACTCACAGCGTTCAGGTTCCTCTGCCAAATTGTTGTCTGGCATTTTTGTTTCCTTTCGGAATTTATCGCGGAGTTAAGAGGGGCGCCACGAATAAGTCATGAGGTGGAGACGCACTAAATTTAGAGCCTTCATGCATTTTTCAAATGATTGTCCTCAGCAGTTTTTTCGGTGGCGCTTCAGAGCCGTGGATCGGATGAAGCGTAGATTTAAACGATCGCGTTTGTATCGTGACGAAGACTAACCGTCGGGAGCGAGAGTTCAGTGAGACATGCTGAGGTCATGGTGGAGAAGAGTTACCGTCAATTCTTACTCGTGCGATATTGTGACACAAGATTCCAGAACTTGAGTCACTGGTTTTTCAAGCCAATCATTCTGATAACAACCAATACAATTCTAGGAAATTACACCGTGAGAGCTGCCAGAGAAAAGTTATCAGTTGGAACATATTTCAGCTACCAAAGGAAACTTAACCATTACCGGTCAAGTTCAGCCCAAAGATGTACCTCGAAAAAATATCAGTTTGTGCTGAGCATTGACTGCTTAAGTCAAAGTAAGAAAGCAAGTTAGTAAGTATGTAAGTACGTAAGTAAGTAAGTCCGTATGTAGGAAAATAAGAAAGTAAGTAAGTAAGTACGTATGTAAGAAAGTAAGTAGGTACGAAAGAACGCAAGAAAGTAGTTAAGTAGGTAAGTAAGACAGTAGGTAAGTAGGTAAGTAAGAAAGAAAGAAAGTAGGTAAGTCAGAAAGTAAGAAAGTAAGTAAGTAGGTAAGTAAGAAAGAAAGAAAGTAGGTAAGTAAGAAAGTAAGTAAGTAAGTAAGTAAATACGTAAGTACTTAAGAAAGTAAGTAAGTAAGTAAGTACGTAAGTAAGAAAGTAGGTAAGTAGGTAAGTATGTAAGTAGGAAAGTAAGAAAGTAGGTAAGTAGGTAAGTAAGAAAGTAGGTAATTAAGAAAGTCAGAAAGTAAGTAAGTAAGTAAGTAATTAAGTAAATACGTAAATACATAAGTACGTAAGAAAGTAAGTAAGTAAGTAAGTACGTAAGCACGTTAGTACGTAGGTAAGAAAGTAAGTAAGTACGTAAGTAGGTAAGTAAGTACGTAAGTAAGTAATTACGTAAGTAATTAAGTACGTAAGTAGGTAAGTAAGTAATTACGTAAGTAATTAAGTACGTAAGCAAGTAAGTACGTAAGTAAGTAAGTAGGTAAGTAGGTAAGTAGGTAAGTAGGTAAGTACGTAAGTAAGTAAGTACGTAAGTACGTAAGTAGGTAAGTATATAAGTACGTAAGTAGGCAATTACGTAAGTAGGTAAGTACTTAAGTGCGTAAATAAGTACGTAAGAAGGTGAGTATATAAGTACGTAAGTATGTAAGTAGGTAAGTACGTAAGTAGGTAAGTAGGTAAATAAGTACGTAAGAAGGTAAGTATATAAGTACGTAAGTAGGTAAGTACGTAAGTAGGTAAGTAGGTAAGTAAGTACGTAAGTACGTAAGTAGGTAAGTAGATAAGTAGATAAGTATGTAAGTAGGTAAACGCTTTTAGGATATGTTTTTTTGATACCAGTTGTTCCAAACACAATATTTAATGATAATAGATATCAGTGATGGGCTATTGAGTCTTCAGGAAACAGTGTCATTATTTCCTGAGTCCACTAGATGTCACTCTTTGCTCTATAATCTATTGCTTTGCTATTCTATTGAAACATCACATAATTTTTAAGCTGATGGCGCCCCCTACTGTACTCTGAAAAATATGACACTGCTTTATGAAGACAATTAAAAACATCCAAATACCTCCATACTGTAGTTCTACAAGATTAAAAAGATTTGGGGGCCAAGTAGAGAGCATTGATGGACACCATGACACAGACTAGCAAAGAAAGAGAAAATAGTTATTATTGTGTGTATCATTTTTAATGATGTAAAGTAAAATTGTTGCTTTTAAGATCGAAAATTCTTCTTCTGATAATCTGACAAAAAAAAAGTGTGAGCTCTATGACATTATTCCTAACAAATACCGTCGTATCTTCCGACTCGATCAATAAATACATTTTGTGTTTTGCTGAGAACCGTCAAAGTCTCCGTGAGTAAAAGACCGTGTAAGACACTTCACATCATACCTGCCCAGAGAAAGTTTCTGCTTTCCTTCACGAGGTGTAATCATCGCCACAAAGGACCGTGAAGAAATCTTCTGCAACACTCACAGGGTTTTTTCCACAAAATGTATCGCCGAAAATGTGCCGACTTTTTAGAGGGTCCGTGGAGACGTCGGCTACAGGTACGACCCTCCGGCTGTGGGTTCGGGCTGAGTTCACTGGGAAATTTCTCACGCAGCTCTTCCTCAGATCTTCACCACAACACGTTTGTGGCTCAAGAGAGAATCAACACGACTGCAGGCTTGGATACAGATGTGTGTCGGCGAACTGAGAG